>NC_090922.1:1537301508-1537614364 GCF_040938575.1 Ambystoma mexicanum
TCCAAGCAGACAGTTAGTTACGCTTTGCAGTAGTGAATACAATTCATGGGTTTTATCTCCAAGCACACACATTTAGATTTGCTTTGCAGTAGTGAATAGAATTCATGGGTTCTATCTCCAAGCACACACAGTTAGTTATGCTTTGCTGTAGTGTATAACATTCATGGGTTCTACCTCCAAGCACACGCAGTTCGTTCCTCTTTGCAGTAGTGCATAACATTCATGGGTTCTACCTCCAAACACGCACAGTTAGTTCCTCTTTGCAGTAGCGCATAACATTCATTGGTTCTACCTCCAAGCACACGCAGTTAGTTCCACTTTGCAGTAATGCATAACATTCTTGGGTTCTACCTCCAAAGAAAAACACAGTTAGTTCAGCTTTGCAGTAGTGCATACAATTTATGGGTTCTACCTCCAAGTACACACAGTTACTTACGCTTTGCAGTAGTGCATATGATTCATCGGTTCTACCTCCAAGCACACACAGTTAGTTCCGCTTTGCAGTAGTGCATAACATTCATGGGTTCTACCTCCAAGCACACACAGTTAGTTCCGCTTTGCAGTAGTGCATAAAATTCATGGATTCTACCTCCAAGCACACACAATTAGTTCCGCATTGCCTTAGTGCATAGCATTCATGGTTTCTACCTCCAAGCACACACAGTTAGTTCCGCTTTACAGTAGTGCATACAATTAATGGGTTTTACCTCCAAGCACACACAGTTAGTTCCGCTTTGCCTTAGTGCATAGCATTCATGGTTTCTACCTCCAAGCACACACAGTTAGTTCTGCTTTACAGTAGTGCATACAATTCATGGGTTCTACCTCCAAGCACACACAGTTAGTCCCACATAGCAGTAGAGCATACAATTCATGGGTTTTATCTCGAAGCACACACGGTTAGTTCCGCTTTGCAGTAGTGCATAACATTCATGGGTTCTACCTCCAAGCACACACAGTTAGTTCCGCTTTACAGTAGTGCATAAAATTCATGGGTTCTAACTCCAAGCCCACACAGTTAGTCCCACATAGCAATAGAGCATACAATTCATGGGTTATATCTCCAAGCACACACAGTTAGATTCGCTTTGCAGTAGTGAATACAATTCATGGTTTCTATCTCCAAGCACACAAAGTTAGTTACGCTTTGCGGTAGTGCATAACATTCATGGGTTCTACCTCCAAGCACACACAGTTAGTTCCTCTTTGCAGTAGTGCATAACATTTATGGGTTCTACCTCCAAACATGCACAGCTAGTTCCGCTTTGCAGTAGTGCATAACATTCATGGGTTCTACCTCCAAGCACACACAGTTAGTTCCGCTTTACAGTAGTGCATACAATTCATGGGTTTTACCTCCAAGCACACAGTTAGATTTGATTTGCAGTAGTGAATACAATTCATGGGTTCTATCTCTAAGCACACAAACTTAATTACACTTTGCGGTAGTGCAAAAAATTCATGGGTTCTACCTCCAAGCACACACAGTTAATTCCTCTTTGCAGTAGTGCATAACATTCATGGGTTCTACCTCCAAGCACACGCAGTTAGTTCCGCTTTGCAGTAGTGCATGACATTCCTGGGTTCTACCTCCAAAGAAAAACACAGTTAGTTCCTGTTTACAGTAGAGCATGAAATTAATGGGATCTATCTCCAAGCACACACAGTTAGTTCCGCTTTGCAGTAGTGCATACAATTCATAGATTCTACCTCCAAGCACACACAGTTAGTTACACTTTGCAGTAGCGCAATTAATTCATGGGTTCTACCTCCAAGCACACACAGTTAGTTCCGCTTTGCAGTAGTGCATAACATTCATGGGTTCTACCTCCAAGCACACACAGTTAGTTCTTCTTTGCAGTAGTGCATAATATTCATGGGTTTTACCTCCAAGCAGACAGTTAGTTACGCTTTGCAGTAGTGAATACAATTCATGGGTTTTATCTCCAAGCACACACATTTAGATTTGCTTTGCAGTAGTGAATAGAATTCATGGGTTCTATCTCCAAGCACACACAGTTAGTTACGCTTTGCTGTAGTGTATAACATTCATGGGTTCTACCTCCAAGCACACGCAGTTCGTTCCTCTTTGCAGTAGTGCATAACATTCATGGGTTCTACCTCCAAACACGCACAGTTAGTTCCTCTTTGCAGTAGCGCATAATATTCATGGGTTCTACCTCCAAGCACACGCAGTTAGTTCCACTTTGCAGTAATGCATAACATTCTTGGGTTCTACCTCCAAAGAAAAACACAGTTAGTTCAGCTTTGCAGTAGTGCATACAATTTATGGGTTCTACCTCCAAGTACACACAGTTACTTACGCTTTGCAGTAGTGCATATGATTCATCGGTTCTACCTCCAAGCACACACAGTTAGTTCCGCTTTGCAGTAGTGCATAACATTCATGGGTTCTACCTCCAAGCACACACAGTTAGTTCCGCTTTGCAGTAGTGCATAAAATTCATGGATTCTACCTCCAAGCACACACAATTAGTTCCGCATTGCCTTAGTGCATAGCATTCATGGTTTCTACCTCCAAGCACACACAGTTAGTTCCGCTTTACAGTAGTGCATACAATTAATGGGTTTTACCTCCAAGCACACACAGTTAGTTCCGCTTTGCCTTAGTGCATAGCATTCATGGTTTCTACCTCCAAGCACACACAGTTAGTTCTGCTTTACAGTAGTGCATACAATTCATGGGTTCTACCTCCAAGCACACACAGTTAGTCCCACATAGCAGTAGAGCATACAATTCATGGGTTTTATCTCGAAGCACACACGGTTAGTTCCGCTTTGCAGTAGTGCATAACATTCATGGGTTCTACCTCCAAGCACACACAGTTAGTTCCGCTTTACAGTAGTGCATAAAATTCATGGGTTCTAACTCCAAGCCCACACAGTTAGTCCCACATAGCAATAGAGCATACAATTCATGGGTTCTATCTCCAAGCACACACAGTTAGATTCGCTTTGCAGTAGTGAATACAATTCATGGTTTCTATCTCCAAGCACACAAAGTTAGTTACGCTTTGCGGTAGTGCATAACATTCATGGGTTCTACCTCCAAGCACACACAGTTAGTTCCTCTTTGCAGTAGTGCATAACATTTATGGGTTCTACCTCCAAACATGCACAGCTAGTTCCGCTTTGCAGTAGTGCATAACATTCATGGGTTCTACCTCCAAGCACACACAGTTAGTTCCGCTTTACAGTAGTGCATACAATTCTTTGGGTTTTACCTCCAAGCACACAGTTAGATTTGATTTGCAGTAGTGAATACAATTCATGGGTTCTATCTCTAAGCACACAAAGTTAATTACACTTTGCGGTAGTGCAAAAAATTCATGGGTTCTACCTCCAAGCACACACAGTTAGGTCCTCTTTGCAGTAGTGCATAACATTCATGGGTTCTACCTCCAAGCACACACAGTTAGTTCTTCTTTGCAGTAGTGCATGACATTCTTGAGTTCTACCTCCAAAGAAAAACACAGTTAGTTCCGCTTTGCAGTAGAGCATACAATTCATGGATTCTACCTCCAAGCACACACAGTTAGTTTCGCTTTGCAGTAGTGCATATAATTCATGGGTTCTACCTCCAAGCACACACAGTTAGTTCCCCTTTGCAGTAGTGCATAACATTCATGGGTTCTTCCTTCAAGCACACACAGTTATTTCCGCTTTGCAGTAGTGCATCCAATTCATGGGTTCTACCTCCAAGCACACACAGTTAGTCCCACATAGCAGTAGAGCATACAATTCATGGGTTCTATCTTCAAGCACACACAGTTAGTTGCGCTTTGCAGTAGTGCATAACATTCATGGGTTCTACCTCCAAGCACACACAGTTAGTTCCACTTTACAGTAGTGCATACAATTCATGGGTTCTATCTCCAAGCACACACAGTTAGTTGCACTTTGCAGTAGTGCATACAATTCATGGGTTCTACCTCCAAGCACGCACAGTTAGTTCCGCTTTGCAGTAGTGCATAAAATTCATGGGTTCTATCTCCAAGCACACACACTTAGATTCGCTTTGCAATAGTGAATACCATTCATGGGTTCCATCTCCAAGCACACAATTAGTTTCGGTTTGCAGTAGTGCATTACATACATGGGTTGTACCTCCAAGCACACACAGTTAGTTCCTCTTTGCAGTAGTGCATAACATTCATGGGTTCTACCTCCAAGCACACACAGTTAGATTTGCTTTGCAGTAGTGAATACAATTCATGGGTTCTATCTCCAAGCACACAAAGTTAGTTACGCGTTGTGGTAGTGCATAACATTCATGGGTTCTACCTCAAGCACACACAGTTAGTTCCTCTTTGCAGTAGTGCATAACATTCATGGGTTCTACCTCCAAGCACACGCAGTTAGTTCCGCTTTGCAGTAGTGCATGACATTCCTGGGTTCTACCTCCAAAGAAAAACACAGTTAGTTCCTCTTTACAGTAGAGCATGAAATTAATGGGATCTACCTCCAAGCACACGCAGTTAGTTCCGCTTTGCAGTAATGCATAACATTCTTGGGTTCTACATCCAAAGAAAAACACAGTTAGTTCAGCTTTGCAGTAGTGCATACAATTCATGGGTTCTACCTCCAAGTACACACAGTTACTTACGCTTTGCAGTAGTGCATATGATTCATCGGTTCTACCTCCAAGCACACACAGTTAGTTCCGCTTTGCAGTAGGGCATAACATTCATGGGTTCTACCTCCAAGCACACACAGTTAGTTCCGCTTTGCAGTAGTGCATAAAATTCATGGATTCTACCTCCAAGCACACACAGTTAGTTCCGCTTTGCCTTAGTGCATAGCATTCATGGTTTCTACCTCCAAGCACACACAGTTAGTTCCGCTTTACAGTAGTGCATAACATTCATGGGTTCTACCTCCAAGCACACACAGTTAGTTCCGCTTTGCCGTAGTGCATACAATTCATGGGTTCTAACTCCAAGCTCACACAGTTAGTCCCACATAGCAATAGAGCATACAATTCATAGGTTCTATCTCCAAGCACACACAGTTAGATTCGCTTTGCAGTAGTGAATACAATTCATGGGTTCTATCTCCAAGCACACAAAGTTAGTTACGCTTTGCGGTAGTGCATAACATTCATGGGTTTTACCTCCAAGCACACACAGTTAGTTCCTCTTTGCAGTAGTGCATAACATTTATGGGTTCTACCTCCAAACATGCACAGCTAGTTCCACTTTGCAGTAGTGCATAACATTCATGGGTTCTACCTCCAAGCACACACAGTTAGTTCCGCTTTACAGTAGTGCATACAATTCATGGGTTTTACCTCCAAGCACACAGTTAGATTTGCTTTGCAGTAGTGAATACAATTCAGAGGTTCTATCTCCAAGCAAACAAAGTTAATTACGCTTTGCGGTAGTGCATAAAATTCATGGGTTCTACCTCCAAGCACACACAGTTAGGTCCTCTTTGCAGTAGTGCATAACATTCATGGGTTCTACCTCCAAGCACACACAGATAGTTCTGCTTTGCAGTAGTGCATGACATTCTTGAGTTCTACCTCCAAAGAAAAACACAGTTAGTTCCGCTTTGCAGTAGAGCATACAACTCATGGATTCTACCTCCAAGCACACACAGTTAGTTTCGCTTTGCAGTAGTGCATATAATTCATGGGTTCTACCTCCAAGCACACACAGTTAGTTCCCCTTTGCAGTAGTGCATAACATTCATGGGTTCTACCTCCAAGCACACACAGTTATTTCCGCTTTGCAGTAGTGCATCCAATTCATGGGTTCTACCTCCAAGCCCACACAGTTAGTCCCACATAGCAGTAGAGCATACAATTCATGGGTTCTATCTTCAAGCACACACAGTTAGTTGCGCTTTGCAGTAGTGCATAACATTCATGGGTTCTACCTCCAAGCACACACAGTTAGTTCCACTTTACAGTAGTGCATACAATTCATGGGTTCTATCTCCAAGCACACACAGTTGGTTGCACTTTGCAGTAGTGCATACAATTCATGGGTTCTACCTCCAAGCACGCACAGTTAGTTCTGCTTTGCAGTAGTGCATAAAATTCATGGGTTCTATCTCCAAGCACACACACTTAGATTCGCTTTGCAATAGTGAATACCATTCATGGGTTCCATCTACAAGCACACATTTAGTTTCGCTTTGCAATAGTGCATTACACACATGGGTTCTACCGCCAAGCACACACAGTTAGTTCCTCTTTGCAGTAGTGCATAACATTCATGGGTTCTACCTCCAAGCACACACAGTTAGATTTGCTTTGCAGTAGTGAATACAATTCATGGGTTCTATCTCCAAGCACACAAAGTTAGTTACGCGTTGCGGTAGTGCATAACATTCATGGGTTCTACCTCAAGCACACACAGTTAGTTCCTCTTTGCAATAGTGCATAACATTCATGGGTTCTACCTCCAAGCACACGCAGTTAGTTCCGCTTTGCAGTAGTGCATACAATTAATGGGTTCTACCTCCAAGCACACACAGTTAGTTCCGCTTTGCCTTAGTGCATAGCATTCATGGTTTCTACCTCCAAGCACACACAGTTAGTTCCGCTTTACAGTAGTGCATACAATTCATGGGTTCTACCTCCAAGCACACACAGTTAGTCCCACATAGCAGTAGAGAATACAATTCATGGGTTTTACCTCGATGCACACACGGTTAGTTCCGCTTTGCACTAGAGCATAACATTCATGGGTTCTACCTCCAAGCACACGCAGTTAGTTCCGATTTGCAGTAGTGCATACAATTAATGGGTTCTACCTCCAAGCACACACAGTTAGTTCCGCTTTGCCTTAGTGAATAGCATTCATGGTTTCTACCTCCAAGCACACACAGTTAGTTCCGCTTTACAGTAGTGCATACAATTCATGGGTTCTACCTCCAAGCACACACAGTTAGTCCCACATAGCAGTAGAGAATACAATTCATGGGTTTTATCTCGATGCACACACGGTTAGTTCCGCTTTGCACTAGAGCATAACATTCATGGGTTCTACCTCCAAGCACACACAGTTAGTTCCACTTTACAGTAGTGCATACAATTCACGGGTTCTATCTCCAAGCACACACAGTTAGTTGCACTTTGCAGTAGTGCATACAATTCATGGGTTCTACCTCCAAGCACGCACAGTTAGTTCCGCTTTACAGTAGTGCATATAATTCATGGGTTTTACCTCCAAGCACACACACTTAGATTCGCTTTGCAATAGTGAATACCATTCATGGGTTCCATCTCCAAGCACACATTTAATTTCGCTTTGCAGTAGTGCATTACATACATGGGTTCTACCTCCAAGCACACACAGTTAGATTTGCTTTGCAGTAGTGAATACAATTCATGGGTTCTATCTCCAAGCACACAAAGTTAGTTACGCGTTGCGGTAGTGCATAACATTCATGGGTTCTACCTCAAGCACACACAGTTAGTTCCTCTTTGCAGTAGTGCATAACATTCATGGGTTCTACCTCCAAGCACACGCAGTTAGTTCCGCTTTGCAGTAGTGCATGACATTCCTGGGTTCTACCTCCAAAGAAAAACACAGTTAGTTCCTCTTTACAGTAGAGCATGACATTAATGGGATCTATCTCCAAGCACACACAGTTAGTTCCGCTTTGCAGTAGTGCATACAATTCATAGATTCTACCTCCAAGCACACACAGTTAGTTACGCTTTGCAATAGTGCATAACATTCATGGGTTCTACCTCCAAGCACACGCAGTTAGTTCCGCTTTGCAGTAGTGCATACAATTAATGGGTTCTACCTCCAAGCACACACAGTTAGTTCCGCTTTGCCTTAGTGCATAGCATTCATGGTTTCTACCTCCAAGCACACACAGTTAGTTCCGCTTTACAGTAGTGCATACAATTCATGGGTTCTACCTCCAAGCACACACAGTTAGTCCCACATAGCAGTAGAGAATACAATTCATGGGTTTTACCTCGATGCACACACGGTTAGTTCCGCTTTGCACTAGAGCATAACATTCATGGGTTCTACCTCCAAGCACACGCAGTTAGTTCCGCTTTGCAGTAGTGCATACAATTAATGGGTTCTACCTCCAAGCACACACAGTTAGTTCCGCTTTGCCTTAGTGAATAGCATTCATGGGTTCTACCTCCAAGCACACGCAGTTAGTTCCGCTTTGCAGTAGTGCATAACATTCATGGGTTCTACCTCCAAGCACACACAGTTAGTTCTGCTTTGCAGTAGTGCATAATATTCATGGGTTTTACCTCCAAGCAGACAGTTAGTTACGCTTTGCAGTAGTGAATACAATTCATGGGTTTTATCTCCAAGCACACACATTTAGATTTGCTTTGCAGTAGTGAATAGAATGCATGGGTTCTATCTCCAAGCACACACAGTTAGTTACGCTTTGCTGTAGTGTATAACATTCATGGGTTCTACCTCCAAGCACACGCAGTTCGTTCCTCTTTGCAATAGTGCATAACATTCATGGGTTCTACCTCCAAACACGCACAGTTAGTTCCTCTTTGCAGTAGCGCATAACATTCATGGGTTCTACCTCCAAGCACACGCAGTTAGTTCCGCTTTGCAGTAGTGCATGACATTCCTGGGTTCTACCTCCAAAGAAAAACACAGTTAGTTCCTCTTTACAGTAGAGCATGAAATTAATGGGATCTACCTCCAAGCACACGCAGTTAGTTCCGCTTTGCAGTAATGCATAACATTCTTGGGTTCTACCTCCAAAGAAAAACACAGTTAGTTCAGCTTTGCAGTAGTGCATACAATTCATGGGTTCTACCTCCAAGTACACACAGTTACTTACGCTTTGCAGTAGTGCATATGATTCATCGGTTCTACCTCCAAGCACACACAGTTAGTTCCGCTTTGCAGTAGTGCATAACATTCATGGGTTCTACCTCCAAGCACACACAGTTAGTTCCGCTTTGCAGTAGTGCATAACATTCATGGATTCTACCTCCAAGCACACACAGTTAGTTCCGCTTTGCCTTAGTGCATAGCATTCATGGTTTCTACCTCCAAGCACGCACAGTTAGTTCCGCTTTGCAGTAGTGCATAAAATTCATGGGTTCTATCTCCAAGCACACACACTTAGATTCGCTTTGCAATAGTGAATACCATTCATGGGTTCCATCTCCAAGTACACATTTAATTTCGCTTTGCAGTAGTGCATTACATACATGGGTTCTACCTCCAAGCACACACAATTAGATTTGCTTTGCAGTAGTGAATACAATTCATGGGTTCTATCTCCAAGCACACAAAGTTAGTTACGCGTTGCGGTAGTGCATAACATTCATGGGTTCTACCTCAAGCACACACAGTTAGTTCCTCTTTGCAGTAGTGCATAACATTCATGGGTTCTACCTCCAAGCACACGCAGTTAGTTCCGCTTTGCAGTAGTGCATGACATTCCTGGGTTCTACCTCCAAAGAAAAACACAGTTAGTTCCTGTTTACAGTAGAGCATGAAATTAATGGGATCTATCTCCAAGCACACACAGTTAGTTCCGCTTTGCAGTAGTGCATACAATTCAAAGATTCTACCTCCAAGCACACACAGTTAGTTACGCTTTGCAGTAGCGCAATTAATTCATGGGTTCTACCTCCAAGCACACACAGTTAGTTCCGCTTTGCAGTAGTGCATAACATTCATGGGTTCTACCTCCAAGCACACACAGTTAGTTCTTCTTTGCAGTAGTGCATAATATTCATGGGTTTTACCTCCAAGCAGACAGTTAGTTACGCTTTGCAGTAGTGAATACAATTCATGGGTTTTATCTCCAAGCACACACATTTAGATTTGCTTTGCAGTAGTGAATAGAATTCATGGGTTCTATCTCCAAGCCCACACAGTTAGTTACTCTTTGCTGTAGTGTACAACATTCATGGGTTCTACCTCCAAGCACACGCAGTTCGTTCCTCTTTGCAGTAGTGCATAACATTCATGGGTTCTACCTCCAAACACGCACAGTTAGTTCCTCTTTGCAGTAGCGCATAACATTCATGGGTTCTACCTCCAAGCACACGCAGTTAGTTCCACTTTGCAGTAATGCATAACATTCTTGGGTTCTACCTCCAAAGAAAAACACAGTTAGTTCAGCTTTGCAGTAGTGCATACAATTTATGGGTTCTACCTCCAAGTACACACAGTTACTTACGCTTTGCAGTAGTGCATATGATTCATCGGTTCTACCTCCAAGCACACACAGTTAGTTCCGCTTTGCAGTAGTGCATAACATTCATGGGTTCTACCTCCAAGCACACACAGTTAGTTCCGCTTTGCAGTAGTGCATAAAATTCATGGATTCTACCTCCAAGCACACACAATTTGTTCCGCATTGCCTTAGTGCATAGCATTCATGGTTTCTACCTCCAAGCACACACAGTTAGTTCCGCTTTACAGTAGTGCATACAATTAATGGGTTTTACCTCCAAGCACACACAGTTAGTTCCGCTTTGCCTTAGTGCATAGCATTCATGGTTTCTACCTCCAAGCACACACAGTTAGTTCTGCTTTACAGTAGTGCATACAATTCATGGGTTCTACCTCCAAGCACACACAGTTAGTCCCACATAGCAGTAGAGCATACAATTCATGGGTTTTATCTCGAAGCACACACGGTTAGTTCCGCTTTGCAGTAGTGCATAACATTCATGGGTTCTACCTCCAAGCACACACAGTTAGTTCCGCTTTACAGTAGTGCATAAAATTCATGGGTTCTAACTCCAAGCCCACACAGTTAGTCCCACATAGCAATAGAGCATACAATTCATGGGTTCTATCTCCAAGCACACACAGTTAGATTCGCTTTGCAGTAGTGAATACAATTCATGGTTTCTATCTCCAAGCACACAAAGTTAGTTACGCTTTGCGGTAGTGCATAACATTCATGGGTTCTACCTCCAAGCACACACAGTTAGTTCCTCTTTGCAGTAGTGCATAACATTTATGGGTTCTACCTCCAAACATGCACAGCTAGTTCCGCTTTGCAGTAGTGCATAACATTCATGGGTTCTACCTCCAAGCACACACAGTTAGTTCCACTTTACAGTAGTGCATACAATTCACGGGTTCTATCTCCAAGCACACACAGTTAGTTGCACTTTGCAGTAGTGCATACAATTCATGGGTTCTACCTCCAAGCACGCACAGTTAGTTCCGCTTTGCAGTAGTGCATAAAATTCATGGGTTCTATCGCCAAGCACACACACTTAGATTCGCTTTGCAATAGTGAATACCATTCATGGGTTCCATCTCCAAGCACACATTTAATTTCGCTTTGCAGTAGTGCATTACATACATGGGTTCTACCTCCAAGCACACACAGTTAGATTTGCTTTGCAGTAGTGAATACAATTCATGGGTTCTATCTCCAAGCACACAAAGTTAGTTACGCGTTGCGGTAGTGCATAACATTCATGGGTTCTACCTCAAGCACACACAGTTAGTTCCTCTTTGCAGTAGTGCATAACATTCATGGGTTCTACCTCCAAGCACACGCAGTTAGTTCCGCTTTGCAGTAGTGCATGACATTCCTGGGTTCTACCTCCAAAGAAAAACACAGTTAGTTCCTCTTTACAGTAGAGCATGAAATTAATGGGATCTATCTCCAAGCACACACAGTTAGTTCCGCTTTGCAGTAGTGCATACAATTCATAGATTCTACCTCCAAGCACACACAGTTAGTTACGCTTTGCAGTAGTGCAATTAATTCATGGGTTCTACCTCCAAGCACACGCAGTTAGTTCCGCTTTGCAGTAGTGCATAACATTCATGGGTTCTACCTCCAAGCACACACAATTAGTTCTGCTTTGCAGTAGTGCATAATATTCATGGGTTTTACCTCCAAGCAGACAGTTAGTTACGCTTTGCAGTAGTGAATACAATTCATGGGTTTTATCTCCAAGCACACACATTTAGATTTGCTTTGCAGTAGTGAATAGAATGCATGGGTTCTATCTCCAAGCACACACAGTTAGTTACGCTTTGCTAACATTCATGGGTTCTACCTCCAAGCACACGCAGTTCGTTCCTCTTTGCAGTAGTGCATAACATTCATGGGTTCTACCTCCAAACACGCACAGTTAGTTCCTCTTTGCAGTAGCGCATAACATTCATGGGTTCTACCTCCAAGCACACGCAGTTAGTTCCGCTTTGCAGTAGTGCATGACATTCCTGGGTTCTACCTCCAAAGAAAAACACAGTTAGTTCCTCTTTACAGTAGAGCATGAAATTAATGGGATCTACCTCCAAGCACACGCAGTTAGTTCCGCTTTGCAGTAATGCATAACATTCTTGGGTTCTACCTCCAAAGAAAAACACAGTTAGTTCAGCTTTGCAGTAGTGCATACAATTCATGGGTTCTACCTCCAAGTACACACAGTTACTTACGCTTTGCAGTAGTGCATATGATTCATCGGTTCTACCTCCAAGCACACACAGTTAGTTCCGCTTTGCAGTAGTGCATAACATTCATGGGTTCTACCTCCAAGCACACACAGTTAGTTCCGCTTTGCAGTAGTGCATAAAATTCATGGATTCTACCTCCAAGCACACACAGTTAGTTCCGCTTTGCCTTAGTGCATAGCATTCATGGTTTCTACCTCCAAGCACGCACAGTTAGTTCCGCTTTGCAGTAGTGCATAAAATTCATGGGTTCTATCTCCAAGCACACACACTTAGATTCGCTTTGCAATAGTGAATACCATTCATGGGTTCCATCTCCAAGTACACATTTAATTTCGCTTTGCAGTAGTGCATTACATACATGGGTTCTACCTCCAAGCACACACAGTTAGATTTGCTTTGCAGTAGTGAATACAATTCATGGGTTCTATCTCCAAGCACACAAAGTTAGTTACGCGTTGCGGTAGTGCATAACATTCATGGGTTCTACCTCAAGCACACACAGTTAGTTCCTCTTTGCAGTAGTGCATAACATTCATGGGTTCTACCTCCAAGCACACGCAGTTAGTTCCGCTTTGCAGTAGTGCATGACATTCCTGGGTTCTACCTCCAAAGAAAAACACAGTTAGTTCCTGTTTACAGTAGAGCATGAAATTAATGGGATCTATCTCCAAGCACACACAGTTAGTTCCGCTTTGCAGTAGTGCATACAATTCATAGATTCTACCTCCAAGCACACACAGTTAGTTACGCTTTGCAGTAGCGCAATTAATTCATGGGTTCTACCTCCAAGCACACACAGTTAGTTCCGCTTTGCAGTAGTGCATAACATTCATGGGTTCTACCTCCAAGCACACACAGTTAGTTCTTCTTTGCAGTAGTGCATAATATTCATGGGTTTTACCTCCAAGCAGACAGTTAGTTACGCTTTGCAGTAGTGAATACAATTCATGGGTTTTATCTCCAAGCACACACATTTAGATTTGCTTTGCAGTAGTGAATAGAATTCATGGGTTCTATCTCCAAGCCCACACAGTTAGTTACGCTTTGCTGTAGTGTATAACATTCATGGGTTCTACCTCCAAGCACACGCAGTTCGTTCCTCTTTGCAGTAGTGCATAAAATTCATGGGTTCTACCTCCAAACACGCACAGTTAGTTCCTCTTTGCAGTAGCGCATAACATTCATGGGTTCTACCTCCAAGCACACGCAGTTAGTTCCACTTTGCAGTAATGCATAACATTCTTGGGTTCTACCTCCAAAGAAAAACACAGTTAGTTCAGCTTTGCAGTAGTGCATACAATTTATGGGTTCTACCTCCAAGTACACACAGTTACTTACGCTTTGCAGTAGTGCATATGATTCATCGGTTCTACCTCCAAGCACACACAGTTAGTTCCGCTTTGCAGTAGTGCATAACATTCATGGGTTCTACCTCCAAGCACACACAGTTAGTTCCGCTTTGCAGTAGTGCATAAAATTCATGGATTCTACCTCCAAGCACACACAATTAGTTCCGCATTGCCTTAGTGCATAGCATTCATGGTTTCTACCTGCAAGCACACACAGTTAGTTCCGCTTTACAGTAGTGCATACAATTAATGGGTTTTACCTCCAAGCACACACAGTTAGTTCCGCTTTGCCTTAGTGCATAGCATTCATGGTTTCTACCTCCAAGCACACACAGTTAGTTCTGCTTTACAGTAGTGCATACAATTCATGGGTTCTACCTCCAAGCACACACAGTTAGTCCCACATAGCAGTAGAGCATACAAATCATGGGTTTTATCTCGAAGCACACACGGTTAGTTCCGCTTTGCAGTAGTGCATAACATTCATGGGTTCTACCTCCAAGCACACACAGTTAGTTCTGCTTTACAGTAGTGCATAAAATTCATGGGTTCTAACTCCAAGCCCACACAGTTAGTCCCACATAGCAATAGAGCATACAATTCATGGGTTCTATCTCCAAGCACACACAGTTAGATTCGCTTTGCAGTAGTGAATACAATTCATGGTTTCTATCTCCAAGCACACAAAGTTAGTTACGCTTTGCGGTAGTGCATAACATTCATGGGTTCTACCTCCAAGCACACACAGTTAGTTCCTCTTTGCAGTAGTGCATAACATTTATGGGTTCTACCTCCAAACATGCACAGCTAGTTCCGCTTTGCAGTAGTGCATAACATTCATGGGTTCTACCTCCAAGCACACACAGTTAGTTCCGCTTTACAGTAGTGCATACAATTCTTTGGGTTTTACCTCCAAGCACACAGTTAGATTTGATTTGCAGTAGTGAATACAATTCATGGGTTCTATCTCTAAGCACACAAAGTTAATTACACTTTGCGGTAGTGCAAAAAATTCATGGGTTCTACCTCCAAGCACACACAGTTAGGTCCTCTTTGCAGTAGTGCATAACATTCATGGGTTCTACCTCCAAGCACACACAGTTAGTTCTGCTTTGCAGTAGTGCATGACATTCTTGAGTTCTACCTCCAAAGAAAAACACAGTTAGTTCCGCTTTGCAGTAGAGCATACAATTCATGGATTCTACCTCCAAGCACACACAGTTAGTTTCGCTTTGCAGTAGTGCATATAATTCATGGGTTCTACCTCCAAGCACACACAGTTAGTTCCCCTTTGCAGTAGTGCATAACATTCATGGGTTCTTCCTTCAAGCACACACAGTTATTTCCGCTTTGCAGTAGTGCATCCAATTCATGGGTTCTACCTCCAAGCACACACAGTTAGTCCCACATAGCAGTAGAGCATACAATTCATGGGTTCTATCTTCAAGCACACACAGTTAGTTGCGCTTTGCAGTAGTGCATAACATTCATGGGTTCTACCTCCAAGCACACACAGTTAGTTCCACTTTACAGTAGTGCATACAATTCATGGGTTCTATCTCCAAGCACACACAGTTAGTTGCACTTTGCAGTAGTGCATACAATTCATGGGTTCTACCTCCAAGCACGCACAGTTAGTTCCGCTTTGCAGTAGTGCATAAAATTCATGGGTTCTATCTCCAAGCACACACACTTAGATTCGCTTTGCAATAGTGAATACCATTCATGGGTTCCATCTCCAAGCACACAATTAGTTTCGGTTTGCAGTAGTGCATTACATACATGGGTTGTACCTCCAAGCACACACAGTTAGTTCCTCTTTGCAGTAGTGCATAACATTCATGGGTTCTACCTCCAAGCACACACAGTTAGATTTGCTTTGCAGTAGTGAATACAATTCATGGGTTCTATCTCCAAGCACACAAAGTTAGTTACGCGTTGTGGTAGTGCATAACATTCATGGGTTCTACCTCAAGCACACACAGTTAGTTCCTCTTTGCAGTAGTGCATAACATTCATGGGTTCTACCTCCAAGCACACGCAGTTAGTTCCGCTTTGCAGTAGTGCATGACATTCCTGGGTTCTACCTCCAAAGAAAAACACAGTTAGTTCCTCTTTACAGTAGAGCATGAAATTAATGGGATCTACCTCCAAGCACACGCAGTTAGTTCCGCTTTACAGTAATGCATAACATTCTTGGGTTCTACCTCCAAAGAAAAACACAGTTAGTTCAGCTTTGCAGTAGTGCATACAATTCATGGGTTCTACCTCCAAGTACACACAGTTACTTACGCTTTGCAGTAGTGCATATGATTCATCGGTTCTACCTCCAAGCACACACAGTTAGTTCCGCTTTGCAGTAGTGCATAACATTCATGGGTTCTACCTCCAAGCACACACAGTTAGTTCCGCTTTGCAGTAGTGCATAAAATTCATGGATTCTACCTCCAAGCACACACAGTTTGTTCCGCTTTGCCTTAGTGCATAGCATTCATGGTTTCTACCTCCAAGCACACACAGTTAGTTCCGCTTTACAGTAGTGCATAACATTCATGGGTTCTACCTCCAAGCACACACAGTTAGTTCCGCTTTGCCGTAGTGCATACAATCATGGGTTCTAACTCCAAGCTCACACAGTTAGTCCCACATAGCAATAGAGCATACAATTCATGGGTTCTATCTCCAAGCACACACAGTTAGATTCGCTTTGCAGTAGTGAATACAATTCATGGGTTCTATCTCCAAGCACACAAAGTTAGTTACGCTTTGCGGTAGTGCATAACATTCATGGTTCTACCTCCAAGCACACACAGTTAGTTCCTCTTTGCAGTAGTGCATAACATTTATGGGTTCTACCTCCAAACATGCACAGCTAGTTCCACTTTGCAGTAGTGCATAACATTCATGGGTTCTACCTCCAAGCACACACAGTTAGTTCCGCTTTACAGTAGTGCATACAATTCATGGGTTTTACCTCCAAGCACACAGTTAGATTTGCTTTGCAGTAGTGAATACAATTCAGAGGTTCTATCTCCAAGCAAACAAAGTTAATTACGCTTTGCGGTAGTGCATAAAATTCATGGGTTCTACCTCCAAGCACACACAGTTAGGTCCTCTTTGCAGTAGTGCATAACATTCATGGGTTCTACCTCCAAGCACACACAGATAGTTCTGCTTTGCAGTAGTGCATGACATTCTTGAGTTCTACCTCCAAAGAAAAACACAGTTAGTTCCGCTTTGCAGTAGAGCATACAAATCATGGATTCTACCTCCAAGCACACACAGTTAGTTTCGCTTTGCAGTAGTGCATATAATTCATGGGTTCTACCTCCAAGCACACACAGTTAGTTCCCCTTTGCAGTAGTGCATAACATTCATGGGTTCTACCTCCAAGCACACACAGTTATTTCCGCTTTGCAGTAGTGCATCCAATTCATGGGTTCTACCTCCAAGCACACACAGTTAGTCCCACATAGCAGTAGAGCATACAATTCATGGGTTCTATCTTCAAGCACACACAGTTAGTTGCGCTTTGCAGTAGTGCATAACATTCATGGGTTCTACCTCCAAGCACACACAGTTAGTTCCACTTTACAGTAGTGCATACAATTCATGGGTTCTATCTCCAAGCACACACAGTTAGTTGCACTTTGCAGTAGTGCATACAATTCATGGGTTCTACCTCCAAGCACGCACAGTTAGTTCTGCTTTGCAGTAGTGCATAAAATTCATGGGTTCTATCTCCAAGCACACACACTTAGATTCGCTTTGCAATAGTGAATACCATTCATGGGTTCCATCTCCAAGCACACATTTAGTTTCGCTTTGCAATAGTGCATTACACACATGGGTTCTACCGCCAAGCACACACAGTTAGTTCCTCTTTGCAGTAGTGCATAACATTCATGGGTTCTACCTCCAAGCACACACAGTTAGATTTGCTTTGCAGTAGTGAATACAATTCATGGGTTCTATCTCCAAGCACACAAAGTTAGTTACGCGTTGCGGTAGTGCATAACATTCATGGGTTCTACCTCAAGCACACACAGTTAGTTCCTCTTTGCAATAGTGCATAACATTCATGGGTTCTACCTCCAAGCACACGCAGTTAGTTCCGCTTTGCAGTAGTGCATACAATTAATGGGTTCTACCTCCAAGCACACACAGTTAGTCCCACATAGCAGTAGAGAATACAATTCATGGGTTTTATCTCGATGCACACACGGTTAGTTCCGCTTTGCACTAGAGCATAACATTCATGGGTTCTACCTCCAAGCACACACAGTTAGTTCCGCTTTGCAGTAGTGCATACAATTAATGGGTTCTACCTCCAAGCACACACAGTTAGTTCCGCTTTGCCTTAGTGAATAGCATTCATGGTTTCTACCTCCAAGCACACACAGTTAGTTCCGCTTTACAGTAGTGCATACAATTCATGGGTTCTACCTCCAAGCACACACAGTTAGTCCCACATAGCAGTAGAGAATACAATTCATGGGTTTTATCTCGATGCACACACGGTTAGTTCCGCTTTGCACTAGAGCATAACATTCATGGGTTCTACCTCCAAGCACACACAGTTAGTTCCACTTTACAGTAGTGCATACAATTCACGGGTTCTATCTCCAAGCACACACAGTTAGTTGCACTTTGCAGTAGTGCATACAATTCATGGGTTCTACCTCCAAGCACGCACAGTTAGTTCCGCTTTGCAGTAGTGCATAAAATTCATGGGTTCTATCTCCAAGCACACACACTTAGATTTGCTTTGCAATAGTGAATACCGTTCATGGGTTCCATCTCCAAGCACACATTTAATTTCGCTTTGCAGTAGTGCATTACATACATGGGTTCTACCTCCAAGCACACACAGTTAGATTTGCTTTGCAGTAGTGAATACAATTCATGGGTTCTATCTCCAAGCACACAAAGTTAGTTACGCGTTGCGGTAGTGCATAACATTCATGGGTTCTACCTCAAGCACACACAGTTAGTTCCTCTTTGCAGTAGTGCATAACATTCATGGGTTCTACCTCCAAGCACACGCAGTTAGTTCCGCTTTGCAGTAGTGCATGACATTCCTGGGTTCTACCTCCAAAGAAAAACACAGTTAGTTCCTCTTTACAGTAGAGCATGAAATTAATGGGATCTATCTCCAAGCACACACAGTTAGTTCCGCTTTGCAGTAGTGCATACAATTCATAGATTCTACCTCCAAGCACACACAGTTAGTTACGCTTTGCAGTAGTGCAATTAATTCATGGGTTCTACCTCCAAGCACACGCAGTTAGTTCCGCTTTGCAGTAGTGCATAACATTCATGGGTTCTACCTCCAAGCACACACAGTTAGTTCTGCTTTGCAGTAGTGCATAATATTCATGGGTTTTACCTCCAAGCAGACAGTTAGTTACGCTTTGCAGTAGTGAATACAATTCATGGGTTTTATCTCCAAGCACACACATTTAGATTTGCTTTGCAGTAGTGAATAGAATGCATGGGTTCTATCTCCAAGCACACACAGTTAGTTACGCTTTGCTGTAGTGTATAACATTCATGGGTTCTACCTCCAAGCACACGCAGTTCGTTCCTCTTTGCAGTAGTGCATAACATTCATGGGTTCTACCTCCAAACACGCACAGTTAGTTCCTCTTTGCAGTAGCGCATAACATTCATGGGTTCTACCTCCAAGCACACACAGTTAGTTCCACTTTACAGTAGTGCATACAATTCATGGGTTCTATCTCCAAGCACACACAGTTAGTTGCACTTTGCAGTAGTGCATACAATTCATGGGTTCTACCTCCAAGCACGCACAGTTAGTTCCGCTTTGCATTAGTGCATAAAATTCATGGGTTCTATCTCCAAACACACACACTTAGATTCGCTTTGCAATAGTGAATACCATTCATGGGTTCCATCTCCAAGTACACATTTAATTTCGCTTTGCAGTAGTGCATTACATACATGGGTTCTACCTCCAAGCACACACAGTTAGATTTGCTTTGCAGTAGTGAATACAATTCATGGGTTCTATCTCCAAGCACACAAAGTTAGTTACGCGTTGCGGTAGTGCATAACATTCATGGGTTCTACCTCAAGCACA
Source organism: Ambystoma mexicanum (assembly GCF_040938575.1). Taxonomy (NCBI): domain Eukaryota; kingdom Metazoa; phylum Chordata; class Amphibia; order Caudata; family Ambystomatidae; genus Ambystoma; species Ambystoma mexicanum. The sequence continues at coordinate 1,537,321,383 of NC_090922.1, forward strand.
CACAGTTAGTTCCTCTTTGCAGTAGTGCATAACATTCATGGGTTCTACCTCCAAGCACACGCAGTTAGTTCCGCTTTGCAGTAGTGCATGACATTCCTGGGTTCTACCTCCAAAGAAAAACACAGTTAGTTCCTGTTTACAGTAGAGCATGAAATTAATGGGATCTATCTCCAAGCACACACAGTTAGTTCCGCTTTGCAGTAGTGCATACAATTCATAGATTCTACCTCCAAGCACACACAGTTAGTTACGCTTTGCAGTAGCGCAATTAATTCATGGGTTCTACCTCCAAGCACACACAGTTAGTTCCGCTTTGCAGTAGTGCATAACATTCATGGGTTCTACCTCCAAGCACACACAGTTAGTTCTTCTTTGCAGTAGTGCATAATATTCATGGGTTTTACCTCCAAGCAGACAGTTAGTTACGCTTTGCAGTAGTGAATACAATTCATGGGTTTTATCTCCAAGCACACACATTTAGATTTGCTTTGCAGTAGTGAATAGAATTCATGGGTTCTATCTCCAAGCCCACACAGTTAGTTACGCTTTGCTGTAGTGTATAACATTCATGGGTTCTACCTCCAAGCACACGCAGTTCGTTCCTCTTTGCAGTAGTGCATAAAATTCATGGGTTCTACCTCCAAACACGCACAGTTAGTTCCTCTTTGCAGTAGCGCATAACATTCATGGGTTCTACCTCCAAGCACACGCAGTTAGTTCCACTTTGCAGTAATGCATAACATTCTTGGGTTCTACCTCCAAAGAAAAACACAGTTAGTTCAGCTTTGCAGTAGTGCATACAATTTATGGGTTCTACCTCCAAGTACACACAGTTACTTACGCTTTGCAGTAGTGCATATGATTCATCGGTTCTACCTCCAAGCACACACAGTTAGTTCCGCTTTGCAGTAGTGCATAACATTCATGGGTTCTACCTCCAAGCACACACAGTTAGTTCCGCTTTGCAGTAGTGCATAAAATTCATGGATTCTACCTCCAAGCACACACAATTAGTTCCGCATTGCCTTAGTGCATAGCATTCATGGTTTCTACCTGCAAGCACACACAGTTAGTTCCGCTTTACAGTAGTGCATACAATTAATGGGTTTTACCTCCAAGCACACACAGTTAGTTCCGCTTTGCCTTAGTGCATAGCATTCATGGTTTCTACCTCCAAGCACACACAGTTAGTTCTGCTTTACAGTAGTGCATACAATTCATGGGTTCTACCTCCAAGCACACACAGTTAGTCCCACATAGCAGTAGAGCATACAAATCATGGGTTTTATCTCGAAGCACACACGGTTAGTTCCGCTTTGCAGTAGTGCATAACATTCATGGGTTCTACCTCCAAGCACACACAGTTAGTTCTGCTTTACAGTAGTGCATAAAATTCATGGGTTCTAACTCCAAGCCCACACAGTTAGTCCCACATAGCAATAGAGCATACAATTCATGGGTTCTATCTCCAAGCACACACAGTTAGATTCGCTTTGCAGTAGTGAATACAATTCATGGTTTCTATCTCCAAGCACACAAAGTTAGTTACGCTTTGCGGTAGTGCATAACATTCATGGGTTCTACCTCCAAGCACACACAGTTAGTTCCTCTTTGCAGTAGTGCATAACATTTATGGGTTCTACCTCCAAACATGCACAGCTAGTTCCGCTTTGCAGTAGTGCATAACATTCATGGGTTCTACCTCCAAGCACACACAGTTAGTTCCGCTTTACAGTAGTGCATACAATTCTTTGGGTTTTACCTCCAAGCACACAGTTAGATTTGATTTGCAGTAGTGAATACAATTCATGGGTTCTATCTCTAAGCACACAAAGTTAATTACACTTTGCGGTAGTGCAAAAAATTCATGGGTTCTACCTCCAAGCACACACAGTTAGGTCCTCTTTGCAGTAGTGCATAACATTCATGGGTTCTACCTCCAAGCACACACAGTTAGTTCTGCTTTGCAGTAGTGCATGACATTCTTGAGTTCTACCTCCAAAGAAAAACACAGTTAGTTCCGCTTTGCAGTAGAGCATACAATTCATGGATTCTACCTCCAAGCACACACAGTTAGTTTCGCTTTGCAGTAGTGCATATAATTCATGGGTTCTACCTCCAAGCACACACAGTTAGTTCCCCTTTGCAGTAGTGCATAACATTCATGGGTTCTTCCTTCAAGCACACACAGTTATTTCCGCTTTGCAGTAGTGCATCCAATTCATGGGTTCTACCTCCAAGCACACACAGTTAGTCCCACATAGCAGTAGAGCATACAATTCATGGGTTCTATCTTCAAGCACACACAGTTAGTTGCGCTTTGCAGTAGTGCATAACATTCATGGGTTCTACCTCCAAGCACACACAGTTAGTTCCACTTTACAGTAGTGCATACAATTCATGGGTTCTATCTCCAAGCACACACAGTTAGTTGCACTTTGCAGTAGTGCATACAATTCATGGGTTCTACCTCCAAGCACGCACAGTTAGTTCCGCTTTGCAGTAGTGCATAAAATTCATGGGTTCTATCTCCAAGCACACACACTTAGATTCGCTTTGCAATAGTGAATACCATTCATGGGTTCCATCTCCAAGCACACAATTAGTTTCGGTTTGCAGTAGTGCATTACATACATGGGTTGTACCTCCAAGCACACACAGTTAGTTCCTCTTTGCAGTAGTGCATAACATTCATGGGTTCTACCTCCAAGCACACACAGTTAGATTTGCTTTGCAGTAGTGAATACAATTCATGGGTTCTATCTCCAAGCACACAAAGTTAGTTACGCGTTGTGGTAGTGCATAACATTCATGGGTTCTACCTCAAGCACACACAGTTAGTTCCTCTTTGCAGTAGTGCATAACATTCATGGGTTCTACCTCCAAGCACACGCAGTTAGTTCCGCTTTGCAGTAGTGCATGACATTCCTGGGTTCTACCTCCAAAGAAAAACACAGTTAGTTCCTCTTTACAGTAGAGCATGAAATTAATGGGATCTACCTCCAAGCACACGCAGTTAGTTCCGCTTTACAGTAATGCATAACATTCTTGGGTTCTACCTCCAAAGAAAAACACAGTTAGTTCAGCTTTGCAGTAGTGCATACAATTCATGGGTTCTACCTCCAAGTACACACAGTTACTTACGCTTTGCAGTAGTGCATATGATTCATCGGTTCTACCTCCAAGCACACACAGTTAGTTCCGCTTTGCAGTAGTGCATAACATTCATGGGTTCTACCTCCAAGCACACACAGTTAGTTCCGCTTTGCAGTAGTGCATAAAATTCATGGATTCTACCTCCAAGCACACACAGTTTGTTCCGCTTTGCCTTAGTGCATAGCATTCATGGTTTCTACCTCCAAGCACACACAGTTAGTTCCGCTTTACAGTAGTGCATAACATTCATGGGTTCTACCTCCAAGCACACACAGTTAGTTCCGCTTTGCCGTAGTGCATACAATCATGGGTTCTAACTCCAAGCTCACACAGTTAGTCCCACATAGCAATAGAGCATACAATTCATGGGTTCTATCTCCAAGCACACACAGTTAGATTCGCTTTGCAGTAGTGAATACAATTCATGGGTTCTATCTCCAAGCACACAAAGTTAGTTACGCTTTGCGGTAGTGCATAACATTCATGGTTCTACCTCCAAGCACACACAGTTAGTTCCTCTTTGCAGTAGTGCATAACATTTATGGGTTCTACCTCCAAACATGCACAGCTAGTTCCACTTTGCAGTAGTGCATAACATTCATGGGTTCTACCTCCAAGCACACACAGTTAGTTCCGCTTTACAGTAGTGCATACAATTCATGGGTTTTACCTCCAAGCACACAGTTAGATTTGCTTTGCAGTAGTGAATACAATTCAGAGGTTCTATCTCCAAGCAAACAAAGTTAATTACGCTTTGCGGTAGTGCATAAAATTCATGGGTTCTACCTCCAAGCACACACAGTTAGGTCCTCTTTGCAGTAGTGCATAACATTCATGGGTTCTACCTCCAAGCACACACAGATAGTTCTGCTTTGCAGTAGTGCATGACATTCTTGAGTTCTACCTCCAAAGAAAAACACAGTTAGTTCCGCTTTGCAGTAGAGCATACAAATCATGGATTCTACCTCCAAGCACACACAGTTAGTTTCGCTTTGCAGTAGTGCATATAATTCATGGGTTCTACCTCCAAGCACACACAGTTAGTTCCCCTTTGCAGTAGTGCATAACATTCATGGGTTCTACCTCCAAGCACACACAGTTATTTCCGCTTTGCAGTAGTGCATCCAATTCATGGGTTCTACCTCCAAGCACACACAGTTAGTCCCACATAGCAGTAGAGCATACAATTCATGGGTTCTATCTTCAAGCACACACAGTTAGTTGCGCTTTGCAGTAGTGCATAACATTCATGGGTTCTACCTCCAAGCACACACAGTTAGTTCCACTTTACAGTAGTGCATACAATTCATGGGTTCTATCTCCAAGCACACACAGTTAGTTGCACTTTGCAGTAGTGCATACAATTCATGGGTTCTACCTCCAAGCACGCACAGTTAGTTCTGCTTTGCAGTAGTGCATAAAATTCATGGGTTCTATCTCCAAGCACACACACTTAGATTCGCTTTGCAATAGTGAATACCATTCATGGGTTCCATCTCCAAGCACACATTTAGTTTCGCTTTGCAATAGTGCATTACACACATGGGTTCTACCGCCAAGCACACACAGTTAGTTCCTCTTTGCAGTAGTGCATAACATTCATGGGTTCTACCTCCAAGCACACACAGTTAGATTTGCTTTGCAGTAGTGAATACAATTCATGGGTTCTATCTCCAAGCACACAAAGTTAGTTACGCGTTGCGGTAGTGCATAACATTCATGGGTTCTACCTCAAGCACACACAGTTAGTTCCTCTTTGCAATAGTGCATAACATTCATGGGTTCTACCTCCAAGCACACGCAGTTAGTTCCGCTTTGCAGTAGTGCATACAATTAATGGGTTCTACCTCCAAGCACACACAGTTAGTCCCACATAGCAGTAGAGAATACAATTCATGGGTTTTATCTCGATGCACACACGGTTAGTTCCGCTTTGCACTAGAGCATAACATTCATGGGTTCTACCTCCAAGCACACACAGTTAGTTCCGCTTTGCAGTAGTGCATACAATTAATGGGTTCTACCTCCAAGCACACACAGTTAGTTCCGCTTTGCCTTAGTGAATAGCATTCATGGTTTCTACCTCCAAGCACACACAGTTAGTTCCGCTTTACAGTAGTGCATACAATTCATGGGTTCTACCTCCAAGCACACACAGTTAGTCCCACATAGCAGTAGAGAATACAATTCATGGGTTTTATCTCGATGCACACACGGTTAGTTCCGCTTTGCACTAGAGCATAACATTCATGGGTTCTACCTCCAAGCACACACAGTTAGTTCCACTTTACAGTAGTGCATACAATTCACGGGTTCTATCTCCAAGCACACACAGTTAGTTGCACTTTGCAGTAGTGCATACAATTCATGGGTTCTACCTCCAAGCACGCACAGTTAGTTCCGCTTTGCAGTAGTGCATAAAATTCATGGGTTCTATCTCCAAGCACACACACTTAGATTTGCTTTGCAATAGTGAATACCGTTCATGGGTTCCATCTCCAAGCACACATTTAATTTCGCTTTGCAGTAGTGCATTACATACATGGGTTCTACCTCCAAGCACACACAGTTAGATTTGCTTTGCAGTAGTGAATACAATTCATGGGTTCTATCTCCAAGCACACAAAGTTAGTTACGCGTTGCGGTAGTGCATAACATTCATGGGTTCTACCTCAAGCACACACAGTTAGTTCCTCTTTGCAGTAGTGCATAACATTCATGGGTTCTACCTCCAAGCACACGCAGTTAGTTCCGCTTTGCAGTAGTGCATGACATTCCTGGGTTCTACCTCCAAAGAAAAACACAGTTAGTTCCTCTTTACAGTAGAGCATGAAATTAATGGGATCTATCTCCAAGCACACACAGTTAGTTCCGCTTTGCAGTAGTGCATACAATTCATAGATTCTACCTCCAAGCACACACAGTTAGTTACGCTTTGCAGTAGTGCAATTAATTCATGGGTTCTACCTCCAAGCACACGCAGTTAGTTCCGCTTTGCAGTAGTGCATAACATTCATGGGTTCTACCTCCAAGCACACACAGTTAGTTCTGCTTTGCAGTAGTGCATAATATTCATGGGTTTTACCTCCAAGCAGACAGTTAGTTACGCTTTGCAGTAGTGAATACAATTCATGGGTTTTATCTCCAAGCACACACATTTAGATTTGCTTTGCAGTAGTGAATAGAATGCATGGGTTCTATCTCCAAGCACACACAGTTAGTTACGCTTTGCTGTAGTGTATAACATTCATGGGTTCTACCTCCAAGCACACGCAGTTCGTTCCTCTTTGCAGTAGTGCATAACATTCATGGGTTCTACCTCCAAACACGCACAGTTAGTTCCTCTTTGCAGTAGCGCATAACATTCATGGGTTCTACCTCCAAGCACACACAGTTAGTTCCACTTTACAGTAGTGCATACAATTCATGGGTTCTATCTCCAAGCACACACAGTTAGTTGCACTTTGCAGTAGTGCATACAATTCATGGGTTCTACCTCCAAGCACGCACAGTTAGTTCCGCTTTGCATTAGTGCATAAAATTCATGGGTTCTATCTCCAAACACACACACTTAGATTCGCTTTGCAATAGTGAATACCATTCATGGGTTCCATCTCCAAGCACACATTTAGTTTCGCTTTGCAATAGTGCATTACATACATGGGTTCTACCTCCAAGCACACACAGTTAGTTCCTCTTTGCAGTAGTGCATAACATTCATGGGTTCTACCTCCAAGCACACACAGTTAGATTTTCTTTGCAGTAGTGAATACAATTCATGGGTTCTATCTCCAAGCACACAAAGTTAGTTACGCGTTGCGGTAGTGCATAACATTCATGGGTTCTACCTCAAGCACACACAGTTAGTTCCTCTTTGCAGTAGTGCATAACATTCATGGGTTCTACCTCCAAGCACACGCAGTTAGTTCCGCTTTGCAGTAGTGCATACAATTAATGGTTCTACCTCCAAGCACACACAGTTAGTTCCGCTTTGCCTTAGTGCATAGCATTCATGGTTTCTACCTCCAAGCACACACAGTTAGTTCCGCTTTACAGTAGTGCATACAATTCATGGGTTCTACCTCCAAGCACACGTAGTTAGTCCCACATAGCAGTAGAGAATACAATTCATGGGTTTTATCTCGATGCACACACGGTTAGTTCCGCTTTGCACTAGAGCATAACATTCATGGGTTCTACCTCCAAGCACACGCAGTTAGTTCCGCTTTGCAGTAGTGCATACAATTAATGGGTTCTACCTCCAAGCACACACAGTTAGTTCCGCTTTGCCTTAGTGAATAGCATTCATGGTTTCTACCTCCAAGCACACACAGTTAGTTCCGCTTTACAGTAGTGCATACAATTCATGGGTTCTACCTCCAAGCACACACAGTTAGTCCCACGTAGCAGTAGAGAATACAATTCATGGGTTTTATCTCGATGCACACACGGTTAGTTCCGCTTTGCACTAGAACATAACATTCATGGGTTCTACCTCCAAGCACACACAGTTATTTCCACTTTACAGTAGTGCATACAATTCACGGGTTCTATCTCCAAGCACACACAGTTAGTTGCACTTTGCAGTAGTGCATACAATTCATGGGTTCTACCTCCAAGCACACACAGTTAGTTCCGCTTTGCAGTAGTGCATAAAATTCATGGGTTCTATCTCCAAGCACACACACTTAGATTCGCTTTGCAATAGTGAATACCATTCATGGGTTCTATCTCCAAGCACACATTTAATTTCGCTTTGCAGTAGTGCATTACATACATGGGTTCTACCTCCAAGCACACACAGTTAGATTTGCTTTGCAGTAGTGAATACAATTCATGGGTTCTATCTCCAAGCACACAAAGTTAGTTACGCGTTACGGTAGTGCATAACATTCATGGGTTCTACCTCAAGCACACACAGTTAGTTCCTCTTTGTAGTACTGCATAACATTCATGGGTTCTACCTCCAAGCACACGCAGTTAGTTCCGCTTTGCAGTAGTGCATGACATTCCTGGGTTCTACCTCCAAAGAAAAACACAGTTAGTTCCTGTTTACAGTAGAGCATGAAATTAATGGGATCTATCTCCAAGCACACACAGTTAGTTCCGGTTTGCAGTAGTGCATACAATTCATAGATTCTACCTCCAAGCACACACAGTTAGTTACGCTTTGCAGTAGCGCAATTAATTCATGGGTTCTACCTCCAAGCACACACAGTTAGTTCCGCTTTGCAGTAGTGCATAACATTCATGGGTTTTACCTCCAAGCACACACAGTTAGTTCTTCTTTGCAGTAGTGCATAATATTCATGGGTTTTACCTCCAAGCAGACAGTTAGTTACGCTTTGCAGTAGTGAATACAATTCATGGGTTCTACCTCCAAGCACACGCAGTTAGTTCCACTTTGCAGTAATGCATAACATTCTTGGGTTCTACCTCCAAAGAAAAACACAGTTAGTTCAGCTTTGCAGTAGTGCATACAATTTATGGGTTCTACCTCCAAGTACACACAGTTACTTACGCTTTGCAGTAGTGCATATGATTCATCGGTTCTACCTCCAAGCACACACAGTTAGTTCCGCTTTGCAGTAGTGCATAACATTCATGGGTTCTACCTCCAAGCACACACAGTTAGTTCCGCTTTGCAGTAGTGCATAAAATTCATGGATTCTACCTCCAAGCACACACAATTAGTTCCGCATTGCCTTAGTGCATAGCATTCATGGTTTCTACCTCCAAGCACACACAGTTAGTTCCGCTTTACAGTAGTGCATACAATTAATGGGTTTTACCTCCAAGCACACACAGTTAGTTCCGCTTTGCCTTAGTGCATAGCATTCATGGTTTCTACCTCCAAGCACACACAGTTAGTTCTGCTTTACAGTAGTGCATACAATTCATGGGTTCTACCTCCAAGCACACACAGTTAGTCCCACATAGCAGTAGAGCATACAATTCATGGGTTTTATCTCGAAGCACACACGGTTAGTTCCGCTTTGCAGTAGTGCATAACATTCATGGGTTCTACCTCCAAGCACACACAGTTAGTTCCGCTTTACAGTAGTGCATAAAATTCATGAGTTCTAACTCCAAGCCCGCACAGTTAGTCCCACATAGCAATAGAGCATACAATTCATGGGTTCTATCTCCAAGCACACACAGTTAGATTCGCTTTGCAGTAGTGAATACAATTCATGGTTTCTATCTCCAAAAACACAAAGTTAGTTACGCTTTGCGGTAGTGCATAACATTCATGGGTTCTACCTCCAAGCACACACAGTTAGTTCCTCTTTGCAGTAGTGCATAACATTTATGGGTCTACCTCCAAACATGCACAGCTAGTTCCGCTTTGCAGTAGTGCATAACATTCATGGGTTCTACCTCCAAGCACACACAGTTAGTTCCGCTTTACAGTAGTGCATACAATTCATGGGTTTTACCTCCAAGCACACAGTTAGATTTGATTTGCAGTAGTGAATACAATTCATGGGTTCTATCTCTAAGCACACAAAGTTAATTACACTTTGCGGTAGTGCAAAAAATTCATGGGTTATACCTCCAAGCACACACAGTTAGGTCCTCTTTGCAGTAGTGCATAACATTCATGGGTTCTACCTCCAAGCACACACAGTTAGTTCTGCTTTGCAGTAGTGCATGACATTCTTGAGTTCTACCTCCAAAGAAAAACACAGTTAGTTCCGCTTTGCAGTAGAGCATACAATTCATGGATTCTACCTCCAAGCACACACAGTTAGTTTCGCTTTGCAGTAGTGCATATAATTCATGGGTTCTACCTCCAAGCACACACAGTTAGTTCCCCTTTGCAATAGTGCATAACATTCATGGGTTCTTCCTTCAAGCACACACAGTTATTTCCGCTTTGCAGTAGTGCATCCAATTCATGGGTTCTACCTCCAAGCACACACAGTTAGTCCCACATAGCAGTAGAGCATACAATTCATGGGTTCTATCTTCAAGCACACACAGTTAGTTGCGCTTTGCAGTAGTGCATAACATTCATGGGTTCTACCTCCAAGCACACACAGTTAGTTCCACTTTACAGTAGTGCATACAATTCATGGGTTCTATCTCCAAGCACACACAGTTAGTTGCACTTTGCAGTAGTGCATACAATTCATGGGTTCTACCTCCAAGCACGCACAGTTAGTTCCGCTTTGCAGTAGTGCATAACATTCATGGGTTCTATCTCCAAGCACACACACTTAGATTCGCTTTGCAATAGTGAATACCATTCATGGGTTCCATCTCCAAGCACACAATTAGTTTCGGTTTGCAGTAGTGCATTACATACATGGGTTGTACCTCCAAGCACACACAGTTAGTTCCTCTTTGCAGTAGGTCATAACATTCATGGGTTCTACCTCCAAGCACACACAGTTAGATTTGCTTTGCAGTAGTGAATACAATTCATGGGTTCTATCTCCAAGCACACAAAGTTAGTTACGCGTTGTGGTAGTGCATAACATTCATGGGTTCTACCTCAAGCACACACAGTTAGTTCCTCTTTGCAGTAGTGCATAACATTCATGGGTTCTACCTCCAAGCACACGCAGTTAGTTCCGCTTTGCAGTAGTGCATGACATTCCTGGGTTCTACCTCCAAAGAAAAACACAGTTAGTTCCTCTTTACAGTAGAGCATGAAATTAATGGGATCTACCTCCAAGCACACGCAGTTAGTTCCGCTTTGCAGTAATGCATAACATTCTTGGGTTCTACCTCCAAAGAAAAACACAGTTAGTTCAGCTTTGCAGTAGTGCATACAATTCATGGGTTCTACCTCCAAGTACACACAGTTACTTACGCTTTGCAGTAGTGCATATGATTCATCGGTTCTACCTCCAAGCACACACAGTTAGTTCCGCTTTGCAGTAGTGCATAACATTCATGGGTTCTACCTCCAAGCACACACAGTTAGTTCCGCTTTGCAGTAGTGCATAAAATTCATGGATTCTACCTCCAAGCACACACAGTTAGTTCCGCTTTGCCTTAGTGCATAGCATTCATGGTTTCTACCTCCAAGCACACACAGTTAGTTCCGCTTTACAGTAGTGCATAACATTCATGGGTTCTACCTCCAAGCACACACAGTTAGTTCTGCTTTGCCGTAGTGCATAAAATTCATGGATTCTACCTCCAAGCACACACAGTTAGTTCCGCTTTGCCTTAGTGCATAGCATTCATGGTTTCTACCTCCAAGCACACACAGTTAGTTCCGCTTTACAGTAGTGCATACAATTCATGGGTTCTATCTCCAAGCACACACACTTAGATTCGCTTTGCAATAGTGAATACCATTCATGGTTCCATCTCCAAGCACACATTTAATTTCGCTTTGCAGTAGTTCATTACATACATAGGTTCTACCTCCAAGCACACACAGTTAGTTCCTCTTTGCAGTAGTGCATAACATTCATGGGTTCTACCTCCAAGCACACACAGTTAGATTTGCTTTGCAGTAGTGAATACAATTCATGGGTTCTATCTCCAAGCACACAAAGTTAGTTACGCGTTGCGGTAGTGCATAACATTCATGGGTTCTACCTCAAGCACACACAGTTAGTTCCTCTTTGCAGTAGTGCATAACATTCATGGGTTCTACCTCCAAGCACACGCAGTTAGTTCCGCTTTGCAGTAGTGCATACAATTAATGGGTTCTACCTCCAAGCACACACAGTTAGTTCCGCTTTGCCTTAGTGCATAGCATTCATGGTTTCTACCTCCAAGCACACACAGTTAGTTCCGCTTTACAGTAGTGCATAACATTCATGGGTTCTACCTCCAAGCACACACAGTTAGTTCCGCTTTGCCGTAGTGCATACAATTCATGGGTTCTAACTCCAAGCTCACAAAGTTAGTCCCACATAGCAATAGAGCATACAATTCATGGGTTCTATCTCCAAGCACACACAGTTAGATTCGCTTTGCAGTAGTGAATACAATTCATGGGTTCTATCTCCAAGCACACAAAGTTAGTTACGCTTTGCGGTAGTGCATAACATTCATGGGTTCTACCTCCAAGCACACACAGTTAGTTCCTCTTTGCAGTAGTGCATAACATTTATGGGTTCTACCTCCAAACATGCACAGCTAGTTCCACTTTGCAGTAGTGCATAACATTCATGGGTTCTACCTCCAAGCACACACAGTTAGTTCCGCTTTACAGTAGTGCATACAATTCATGGGTTTTACCTCCAAGCACACAGTTAGATTTGCTTTGCAGTAGTGAATACAATTCAGAGGTTCTATCTCCAAGCAAACAAAGTTAATTACGCTTTGCGGTAGTGCATAAAATTCATGGGTTCTACCTCCAAGCACACACAGTTAGGTCCTCTTTGCAGTAGTGCATAACATTCATGGGTTCTACCTCCAAGCACACACAGATAGTTCTGCTTTGCAGTAGTGCATGACATTCTTGAGTTCTACCTCCAAAGAAAAACACAGTTAGTTCCGCTTTGCAGTAGAGCATACAACTCATGGATTCTACCTCCAAGCACACACAGTTAGTTTCGCTTTGCAGTAGTGCATATAATTCATGGGTTCTACCTCCAAGCACACACAGTTAGTTCCCCTTTGCAGTAGTGCATAACATTCATGGGTTCTACCTCCAAGCACACACAGTTATTTCCGCTTTGCAGTAGTGCATCCAATTCATGGGTTCTACCTCCAAGCACACACAGTTAGTCCCACATAGCAGTAGAGCATACAATTCATGGGTTCTATCTTCAAGCACACACAGTTAGTTGCGCTTTGCAGTAGTGCATAACATTCATGGGTTCTACCTCCAAGCACACACAGTTAGTTCCACTTTACAGTAGTGCATACAATTAATGGGTTCTATCTCCAAGCACACACAGTTAGTTGCACTTTGCAGTAGTGCATACAATTCATGGGTTCTACCTCCAAGCACGCACAGTTAGTTCTGCTTTGCAGTAGTGCATAAAATTCATGGGTTCTATCTCCAAGCACACACACTTAGATTCGCTTTGCAATAGTGAATACCATTCATGGGTTCCATCTCCAAGCACACATTTAGTTTCGCTTTGCAATAGTGCATTACACACATGGGTTCTACCGCCAAGCACACACAGTTAGTTCCTCTTTGCAGTAGTGCATAACATTCATGGGTTCTACCTCCAAGCACACACAGTTAGATTTGCTTTGCATTAGTGAATACAATTCATGGGTTCTATCTCCAAGCACACAAAGTTAGTTACGCGTTGCGGTAGTGCATAACATTCATGGGTTCTACCTCAAGCACACACAGTTAGTTCCTCTTTGCAATAGTGCATAACATTCATGGGTTCTACCTCCAAGCACACGCAGTTAGTTCTGCTTTGCAGTAGTGCATACAATTAATGGGTTCTACCTCCAAGCACACACAGTTAGTTCCGCTTTGCCTTAGTGCATAGCATTCATGGTTTCTACCTCCAAGCACACACAGTTAGTTACGCTTTACAGTAGTGCATACAATTCATGGGTTCTACCTCCAAGCACACACAGTTAGTCCCACATAGCAGTAGAGAATACAATTCATGGGTTTTATCTCGATGCACACACGGTTAGTTCCGCTTTGCACTAGAGCATAACATTCATGGGTTCTACCTCCAAGCACACGCAGTTAGTTCTGCTTTGCAGTAGTGCATACAATTAAAGGGTTCTACCTCCAAGCACACACAGTTAGTTCCGCTTTGCCTTAGTGAATAGCATTCATGGTTTCTACCTCCAAGCACACACAGTTAGTTCCGCTTTACAGTAGTGCATACAATTCATGGGTTCTACCTCCAAGCACACACAGTTAGTCCCACATAGCAGTAGAGAATACAATTCATGGGTTTTATCTCGATGCACACACAGTTAGTTCCGCTTTGCACTAGAGCATAACATTCATGGGTTCTACCTCCAAGCACACACAGTTAGTTCCACTTTACAGTAGTGCATACAATTCACGGGTTCTATCTCCAAGCACACACAGTTAGTTGCACTTTGCAGTAGTGCATACAATTCATGGGTTCTACCTCCAAGCACGCACAGTTAGTTCCGCTTTGCAGTAGTGCATAAAATTCATTGGTTCTATCTCCAAGCACACACACTTAGATTCGCTTTGCAATAGTGAATACCATTCATGGGTTCCATCTCCAAGCACACATTTAATTTCGCTTTGCAGTAGTGCATTACATACATGGGTTCTACCTCCAAGCACACACAGTTAGATTTGCTTTGCAGTAGTGAATACAATTCATGGGTTCTATCTCCAAGCACACAAAGTTAGTTACGCGTTGCGGTAGTGCATAACATTCATGGGTTCTACCTCAAGCACACACAGTTAGTTCCTCTTTGCAATAGTGCATAACATTCATGGGTTCTACCTCCAAGCACACGCAGTTAGTTCCGCTTTGCAGTAGTGCATACAATTAATGGGTTCTACCTCCAAGCACACACAGTTAGTTCCGCTTTGCCTTAGTGCATAGCATTCATGGTTTCTACCTCCAAGCACACACAGTTAGTTCCGCTTTACAGTAGTGCATACAATTCATGGGTTCTACCTCCAAGCACACACAGTTAGTCCCACATAGCAGTAGAGAATACAATTCATGGGTTTTATCTCGATGCACACATGGTTAGTTCCGCTTTGCACTAGAGCATAACATTCATGGGTTCTACCTCCAAGCACACGCAGTTAGTTCTGCTTTGCAGTAGTGCATACAATTAATGGGTTCTACCTCCAAGCACACACAGTTAGTTCCGCTTTGCCTTAGTGAATAGCATTCATGGTTTCTACCTCCAAGCACACACAGTTAGTTCCGCTTTACAGTAGTGCATACAATTCATGGGTTCTACCTCCAAGCACACACAGTTAGTCCCACATAGCAGTAGAGAATACAATTCATGGGTTTTATCTCGATGCACACACGGTTAGTTCCGCTTTGCACTAGAGCATAACATTCATGGGTTCTACCTCCAAGCACACACAGTTAGTTCCACTTTACAGTAGTGCATACAATTCACGGGTTCTATCTCCAAGCACACACAGTTAGTTGCACTTTGCAGTAGTGCATACAATTCATGGGTTCTACCTCCAAGCACGCACAGTTAGTTCCGCTTTGCAGTAGTGCATAAAATTCATTGGTTCTATCTCCAAGCACACACACTTAGATTCGCTTTGCAATAGTGAATACCATTCATGGGTTCCATCTCCAAGCACACATTTAATTTCGCTTTGCAGTAGTGCATTACATACATGGGTTCTACCTCCAAGCACACACAGTTAGATTTGCTTTGCAGTAGTGAATACAATTCATGGGTTCTATCTCCAAGCACACAAAGTTAGTTACGCGTTGCGGTAGTGCATAACATTCATGGGTTCTACCTCAAGCACACACAGTTAGTTCCTCTTTGCAGTAGTGCATAACATTCATGGGTTCTACCTCCAAGCACACGCAGTTAGTTCCGCTTTGCAGTAGTGCATGACATTCCTGGGTTCTACCTCCAAAGAAAAACACAGTTAGTTCCTCTTTACAGTAGAGCATGAAATTAATGGGAACTATCTCCAAGCACACACAGTTAGTTCCGCTTTGCAGTAGTGCATACAATTCATAGATTCTACCTCCAAGCACACACAGTTAGTTACGCTTTGCAGTAGTGCAATTAATTCATGGGTTCTACCTCCAAGCACACGCAGTTAGTTCCGCTTTGCAGTAGTGCATAACATTCATGGGTTCTACCTCCAAGCACACACAGTTAGTTCTGCTTTGCAGTAGTGCATAATATTCATGGGTTTTACCTCCAAGCAGACAGTTAGTTACGCTTTGCAGTAGTGAATACAATTCATGGGTTTTATCTCCAAGCACACACATTTAGATTTGCTTTGCAGTAGTGAATAGAATGCATGGGTTCTATCTCCAAGCACACACAGTTAGTTACGCTTTGCTGTAGTGTATAACATTCATGGGTTCTACCTCCAAGCACACGCAGTTCGTTCCTCTTTGCAGTAGTGCATAACATTCATGGGTTCTACCTCCAAACACGCACAGTTAGTTCCTCTTTGCAGTAGCGCATAACATTCATGGGTTCTACCTCCAAGCACACACAGTTAGTTCCACTTTACAGTAGTGCATACAATTCATGGGTTCTATCTCCAAGCACACACAGTTAGTTGCACTTTGCAGTAGTGCATACAATTCATGGGTTCTACCTCCAAGCACGCACAGTTAGTTCCGCTTTGCAGTAGTGCATAAAATTCATGGGTTCTATCTCCAAGCACACACACTTAGATTCGCTTTGCAATAGTGAATACCATTCATGGGTTCCATCTCCAAGCACACATTTAGTTTCGCTTTGCAATAGTGCATTACATACATGGGTTCTACCTCCAAGCACACACAGTTAGTTCCTCTTTGCAGTAGTGCATAACATTCATGGGTTCTACCTCCAAGCACACACAGTTAGATTTTCTTTGCAGTAGTGAATACAATTCATGGGTTCTATCTCCAAGCACACAAAGTTAGTTACGCGTTGCGGTAGTGCATAACATTCATGGGTTCTACCTCAAGCACACACAGTTAGTTCCTCTTTGCAGTAGTGCATAACATTCATGGGTTCTACCTCCAAGCACACGCAGTTAGTTCCGCTTTGCAGTAGTGCATACAATTAATGGGTTCTACCTCCAAGCACACACAGTTAGTTCCGCTTTGCCTTAGTGCATAGCATTCATGGTTTCTACCTCCAAGCACACACAGTTAGTTCCGCTTTACAGTAGTGCATACAATTCATGGGTTCTACCTCCAAGCACACATAGTTAGTCCCACATAGCAGTAGAGAATACAATTCATGGGTTTTATCTCGATGCACACACGGTTAGTTCCGCTTTGCACTAGAGCATAACATTCATGGGTTCTACCTCCAAGCACACGCAGTTAGTTCCGCTTTGCAGTAGTGCATACAATTAATGGGTTCTACCTCCAAGCACACACAGTTAGTTCCGCTTTGCCTTAGTGAATAGCATTCATGGTTTCTACCTCCAAGCACACACAGTTAGTTCCGCTTTACAGTAGTGCATACAATTCATGGGTTCTACCTCCAAGCACACACAGTTAGTCCCACGTAGCAGTAGAGAATACAATTCATGGGTTTTATCTCGATGCACACACGGTTAGTTCCGCTTTGCACTAGAACATAACATTCATGGGTTCTACCTCCAAGCACACACAGTTAGTTCCACTTTACAGTAGTGCATACAATTCACGGGTTCTATCTCCAAGCACACACAGTTAGTTGCACTTTGCAGTAGTGCATACAATTCATAGGTTCTACCTCCAAGCACGCACAGTTAGTTCCGCTTTGCAGTAGTGCATAAAATTCATGGGTTCTATCTCCAAGCACACACACTTAGATTCGCTTTGCAATAGTGAATACCATTCATGGGTTCCATCTCCAAGCACACATTTAATTTCGCTTTGCAGTAGTGCATTACATACATGGGTTCTACCTCCAAGCACACACAGTTAGATTTGCTTTGCAGTAGTGAATACAATTCATGGGTTCTATCTCCAAGCACACAAAGTTAGTTACGCGTTGCGGTAGTGCATAACATTCATGGGTTCTACCTCAAGCACACACAGTTAGTTCCTCTTTGCAGTAGTGCATAACATTCATGGGTTCTACCTCCAAGCACACGCAGTTAGTTCCGCTTTGCAGTAGTGCATGACATTCCTGGGTTCTACCTCCAAAGAAAAACACAGTTAGTTCCTGTTTACAGTAGAGCATGAAATTAATGGGATCTATCTCCAAGCACACACAGTTAGTTCCGCTTTGCAGTAGTGCATACAATTCATAGATTCTACCTCCAAGCACACACAGTTAGTTACGCTTTGCAGTAGCGCAATTAATTCATGGGTTCTACCTCCAAGCACACACAGTTAGTTCCGCTTTGCAGTAGTGCATAACATTCATGGGTTCTACCTCCAAGCACACACAGTTAGTTCTTCTTTGCAGTAGTGCATAATATTCATGGGTTTTACCTCCAAGCAGACAGTTAGTTACGCTTTGCAGTAGTTAATACAATTCATGGGTTCTACCTCCAAGCACACGCAGTTAGTTCCACTTTGCAGTAATGCATAACATTCTTGGGTTCTACCTCCAAAGAAAAACACAGTTAGTTCAGCTTTGCAGTAGTGCATACAATTTATGGGTTCTACCTCCAAGTACACACAGTTACTTACGCTTTGCAGTAGTGCATATGATTCATTGGTTCTACCTCCAAGCACACACAGTTAGTTCCGCTTTGCAGTAGTGCATAACATTCATGGGTTCTACCTCCAAGCACACACAGTTAGTTCCGCTTTGCAGTAGTGCATAAAATTCATGGATTCTACCTCCAAGCACACACAATTAGTTCCGCATTGCCTTAGTGCATAGCATTCATGGTTTCTACCTCCAAGCACACACAGTTAGTTCCGCTTTACAGTAGTGCATACAATTAATGGGTTTTACCTCCAAGCACACACAGTTAGTTCCGCTTTGCCTTAGTGCATAGCATTCATGGTTTCTACCTCCAAGCACACACAGTTAGTTCTGCTTTACAGTAGTGCATACAATTCATGGGTTCTACCTCCAAGCACACACAGTTAGTCCCACATAGCAGTAGAGCATACAATTCATGGGTTTTATCTCGAAGCACACATGGTTAGTTCCGCTTTGCAGTAGTGCATAACATACATGGGTTCTACCTCCAAGCACACACAGTTAGTTCCGCTTTACAGTAGTGCATAAAATTCATGAGTTCTAACTCCAAGCCCACACAGTTAGTCCCACATAGCAATAGAGCATACAATTCATGGGTTCTATCTCCAAGCACACACAGTTAGATTCGCTTTGCAGTAGTGAATACAATTCATGGTTTCTATCTCCAAGCACACAAAGTTAGTTACGCTTTGCGGTAGTGCATAACATTCATGGGTTCTACCTCCAAGCACACACAGTTAGTTTCTCTTTGCAGTAGTGCATAACATTTATGGGTTCTACCTCCAAACATGCACAGCTAGTTCCGCTTTGCAGTAGTGCATAACATTCATGGGTTCTACCTCCAAGCACACACAGTTAGTTCCGCTTTACAGTAGTGCATACAATTCATGGGTTTTACCTCCAAGCACACAGTTAGATTTGATTTTCAGTAGTGAATACAATTCATGGGTTCTATCTCTAAGCACACAAAGTTAATTACACTTTGCGGTAGTGCAAAAAATTCATGGGTTCTACCTCCAAGCACACACAGTTAGGTCCTCTTTGCAGTAGTGCATAACATTCATGGGTTCTACCTCCAAGCACACACAGTTAGTTCTGCTTTGCAGTAGTGCATGACATTCTTGAGTTCTACCTCCAAAGAAAAACACAGTTAGTTCCGCTTTGCAGTAGAGCATACAATTCATGGATTCTACCTCCAAGCACACACAGTTAGTTTCGCTTTGCAGTAGTGCATATAATTCATGGGTTCTACCTCCAAGCACACACAGTTAGTTCCCCTTTGCAATAGTGCATAACATTCATGGGTTCTTCCTTCAAGCACACACAGTTATTTCCGCTTTGCAGTAGTGCATCCAATTCATGGGTTCTACCTCCAAGCACACACAGTTAGTCCCACATAGCAGTAGAGCATACAATTCATGGGTTCTATCTTCAAGCACACACAGTTAGTTGCGCTTTGCAGTAGTGCATAACATTCATGGGTTCTACCTCCAAGCACACACAGTTAGTTCCACTTTACAGTAGTGCATACAATTCATGGGTTCTATCTCCAAGCACACACAGTTAGTTGCACTTTGCAGTAGTGCATACAATTCATGGGTTCTACCTCCAAGCACGCACAGTTAGTTCCGCTTTGCAGTAGTGCATAAAATTCATGGGTTCTATCTCCAAGCACACACACTTAGATTCGCTTTGCAATAGTGAATACCATTCATGGGTTCCATCTCCAAGCACACAATTAGTTTCGGTTTGCAGTAGTGCATTACATACATGGGTTGTACCTCCAAGCACACACAGTTAGTTCCTCTTTGCAGTAGTGCATAACATTCATGGGTTCTACCTCCAAGCACACACAGTTAGATTTGCTTTGCAGTAGTGAATACAATTCATGGGTTCTATCTCCAAGCACACAAAGTTAGTTACGCGTTGTGGTAGTGCATAACATTCATGGGTTCTACCTCAAGCACACACAGTTAGTTCCTCTTTGCAGTAGTGCATAACATTCATGGGTTCTACCTCCAAGCACACGCAGTTAGTTCTGCTTTGCAGTAGTGCATGACATTCCTGGGTTCTACCTCCAAAGAAAAACACAGTTAGTTCCTCTTTACAGTAGAGCATTAAATTAATGGGATCTACCTCCAAGCACACGCAGTTAGTTCCGCTTTGCAGTAATGCATAACATTCTTGGGTTCTACCTCCAAAGAAAAACACAGTTAGTTCAGCTTTGCAGTAGTGCATACAATTCATGGGTTCTACCTCCAAGTACACACAGTTACTTACGCTTTGCAGTAGTGCATATGATTCATCGGTTCTACCTCCAAGCACACACAGTTAGTTCCGCTTTGCAGTAGTGCATAACATTCATGGGTTCTACCTCCAAGCACACACAGTTAGTTCCGCTTTGCAGTAGTGCATAAAATTCATGGATTCTACCTCCAAGCACACACAGTTAGTTCCGCTTTGCCTTAGTGCATAGCATTCATGGTTTCTACCTCCAACCACACACAGTAAGTTCCGCTTTACAGTAGTGCATAACATTCATGGGTTCTACCTCCAAGCACACACAGTTAGTTCCGCTTTGCCGTAGTGCATAAAATTCATGGATTCTACCTCCAAGCACACACAGTTAGTTCCGCTTTGCCTTAGTGCATAGCATTCATGGTTTCTACCGACAAGCACACACAGTTAGTTCCGCTTTACAGTAGTGCATACAATTCATGGGTTCTATCTCCAAGCACACACACTTAGATTCGCTTTGCAATAGTGAATACCATTCATGGTTCCATCTCCAAGCACACATTTAATTTCGCTTTGCAGTAGTTCATTACATACATGGGTTCTACCTCCAAGCACACACAGTTAGTTCCTCTTTGCAGTAGTGCATAACATTCATGGGTTCTACCTCCAAGCACACACAGTTAGATTTGCTTTGCAGTAGTGAATACAATTCATGGGTTCTATCTCCAAGCACACAAAGTTAGTTACGCGTTGCGGTAGTGCATAACATTCATGGGTTCTACCTCAAGCACACACAGTTAGTTCATCTTTGCAGTAGTGCATAACATTCATGGGTTCTACCTCCAAGCACACACAGTTAGTTCCGCTTTGCAGTAGTGCATACAATTAATGGGTTCTACCTCCAAGCACACACAGTTAGATCCGCTTTGCCTTAGTGCATAGCATTCATGGTTTCTACCTCCAAGCACACACAGTTAGTTCCGCTTTACAGTAGTGCATACAATTCATGGGTTCTACCTCCAAGCACACACAGTTAGTCCCACATAGCAGTAGAGAATACAATTCATGGGTTTTATCTCGATGCACACACGGTTAGTTCCGCTTTGCACTAGAGCATAACATTCATGGGTTCTACCTCCAAGCACACGCAGTTAGTTCCGCTTTGCAGTAGTGCATACAATTAATGGGTTCTACCTCCAAGCACACACAGTTAGTTCCGCTTTGCCTTAGTGAATAGCATTCATGGTTTCTACCTCCAAGCACACACAGTTAGTTCCGCTTTACAGTAGTGCATACAATTCATGGGTTCTACCTCCAAGCACACACAGTTAGTCCCACATAGCAGTAGAGAATACAATTCATGGGTTTTATCTCGATGCACACACGGTTAGTTCCGCTTTGCACTAGAACATAACATTCATGGGTTCTACCTCCAAGCACACACAGTTAGTTCCACTTTACAGTAGTGCATACAATTCACGGGTTCTACCTCCAAGCACACACAGTTAGTTCCGCTTTGCAGTAGTGCATAAAATTCATGGATTCTACCTCCAAGCACACACAATTAGTTCCGCATTGCCTTAGTGCATAGCATTCATGGTTTCTACCTCCAAGCACACACAGTTAGTTCCGCTTTACAGTAGTGCATACAATTAATGGGTTTTACCTCCAAGCACACACAGTTAGTTCCGCTTTGCCTTAGTGCATAGCATTCATGGTTTCTACCTCCAAGCACACACAGTTAGTTCTGCTTTACAGTAGTGCATACAATTCATGGGTTCTACCTCCAAGCACACACAGTTAGTCCCACATATCAGTAGAGCATACAATTCATGGGTTTTATCTCGAAGCACACATGGTTAGTTCCGCTTTGCAGTAGTGCATAACATACATGGGTTCTACCTCCAAGCACACACAGTTAGTTCCGCTTTACAGTAGTGCATAAAATTCATGAGTTCTAACTCCAAGCCCACACAGTTAGTCCCGCATAGCAATAGAGCATACAATTCATGGGTTCTATCTCCAAGCACACACAGTTAGATTCGCTTTGCAGTAGTGAATACAATTCATGGTTTCTATCTCCAAGCACACAAAGTTAGTTACGCTTTGCGGTAGTGCATAACATTCATGGGTTCTACCTCCAAGCACACACAGTTAGTTTCTCTTTGCAGTAGTGCATAACATTTATGGGTTCTACCTCCAAACATGCACAGCTAGTTCCGCTTTGCAGTAGTGCATAACATTCATGGGTTCTACCTCCAAGCACACACAGTTAGTTCCGCTTTACAGTAGTGCATACAATTCATGGGTTTTACCTCCAAGCACACAGTTAGATTTGATTTGCAGTAGTGAATACAATTCACGGGTTCTATCTCTAAGCACACAAAGTTAATTACACTTTGCGGTAGTGCAAAAAATTCATGGGTTCTACCTCCAAGCACACACAGTTAGGTCCTCTTTGCAGTAGTGCATAACATTCATGGGTTCTACCTCCAAGCACACACAGTTAGTTCTGCTTTGCAGTAGTGCATGACATTCTTGAGTTCTACCTCCAAAGAAAAACACAGTTAGTTCCGCTTTGCAGTAGAGCATACAATTCATGGATTCTACCTCCAAGCACACACAGTTAGTTTCGCTTTGCAGTAGTGCATATAATTCATGGGTTCTACCTCCAAGCACACACAGTTAGTTCCCCTTTGCAATAGTGCATAACATTCATGGGTTCTTCCTTCAAGCACACACAGTTATTTCCGCTTTGCAGTAGTGCATCCAATTCATGGGTTCTACCTCCAAGCACACACAGTTAGTCCCACATAGCAGTAGAGCATACAATTCATGGGTTCTATCTTCAAGCACACACAGTTAGTTGCGCTTTGCAGTAGTGCATAACATTCATGGGTTCTACCTCCAAGCACACACAGTTAGTTCCACTTTACAGTAGTGCATACAATTCATGGGTTCTATCTCCAAGCACACACAGTTAGTTGCACTTTGCAGTAGTGCATACAATTCATGGGTTCTACCTCCAAGCACGCACAGTTAGTTCCGCTTTGCAGTAGTGCATAAAATTCATGGGTTCTATCTCCAAGCACACACACTTAGATTCGCTTTGCAATAGTGAATACCATTCATGGGTTCCATCTCCAAGCACACAATTAGTTTCGGTTTGCAGTAGTGCATTACATACATGGGTTGTACCTCCAAGCACACACAGTTAGTTCCTCTTTGCAGTAGTGCATAACATTCATGGGTTCTACCTCCAAGCACACACAGTTAGATTTGCTTTGCAGTAGTGAATACAATTCATGGGTTCTATCTCCAAGCACACAAAGTTAGTTACGCGTTGTGGTAGTGCATAACATTCATGGGTTCTACCTCAAGCACACACAGTTAGTTCCTCTTTGCAGTAGTGCATGACATTCCTGGGTTCTACCTCCAAAGAAAAACACAGTTAGTTCCTCTTTACAGTAGAGCATGAAATTAATGGGATCTACCTCCAAGCACACGCAGTTAGTTCCGCTTTGCAGTAATGCATAACATTCTTGGGTTCTACCTCCAAAGAAAAACACAGTTAGTTCAGCTTTGCAGTAGTGCATACAATTCATGGGTTCTACCTCCAAGTACACACAGTTACTTACGCTTTGCAGTAGTGCATATGATTCATCGGTTCTACCTCCAAGCACACACAGTTAGTTCCGCTTTGCAGTAGTGCATAACATTCATGGGTTCTACCTCCAAGCACACACAGTTAGTTCCGCTTTGCAGTAGTGCATAAAATTCATGGATTCTACCTCCAAGCACACACAGTTAGTTCCGCTTTGCCTTAGTGCATAGCATTCATGGTTTCTACCTCCAACCACACACAGTAAGTTCCGCTTTACAGTAGTGCATAACATTCATGGGTTCTACCTCCAAGCACACACAGTTAGTTCCGCTTTGCCGTAGTGCATAAAATTCATGGATTCTACCTCCAAGCACACACAGTTAGTTCCGCTTTGCCTTAGTGCATAGCATTCATGGTTTCTACCTCCAAGCACACACAGTTAGTTCCGCTTTACAGTAGTGCATACAATTCATGGGTTCTATCTCCAAGCACACACACTTAGATTCGCTTTGCAATAGTGAATACCATTCATGGTTCCATCTCCAAGCACACATTTAATTTCGCTTTGCAGTAGTTCATTACATACATGGGTTCTACCTCCAAGCACACACAGTTAGTTCCTCTTTGCAGTAGTGCATAACATTCATGGGTTCTACCTCCAAGCACACACAGTTAGATTTGCTTTGCAGTAGTGAATACAATTCATGGGTTCTATCTCCAAGCACACAAAGTTAGTTACGCGTTGCGGTAGTGCATAACATTCATGGGTTCTACCTCAAGCACACACAGTTAGTTCCTCTTTGCAGTAGTGCATAACATTCATGCGTTCTACCTCCAAGCACACGCAGTTAGTTCCGCTTTGCAGTAGTGCATACAATTAATGGGTTCTACCTCCAAGCACACACAGTTAGATCCGCTTTGCCTTAGTGCATAGCATTCATGGTTTCTACCTCCAAGCACACACAGTTAGTTCCGCTTTACAGTAGTGCATACAATTCATGGGTTCTACCTCCAAGCACACACAGTTAGTCCCACATAGCAGTAGAGAATACAATTCATGGGTTTTATCTCGATGCACACACGGTTAGTTCCGCTTTGCACTAGAGCATAACATTCATGGGTTCTACCTCCAAGCACACGCAGTTAGTTCCGCTTTGCAGTAGTGCATACAATTAATGGGTTCTACCTCCAAGCACACACAGTTAGTTCCGCTTTGCCTTAGTGAATAGCATTCATGGTTTCTACCTCCAAGCACACACAGTTAGTTCCGCTTTACAGTAGTGCATACAATTCATGGGTTCTATCTCCAAGCACACACAGTTAGTCCCACATAGCAGTAGAGAATACAATTCATGGGTTTTATCTCGATGCACACACGGTTAGTTCCGCTTTGCACTAGAGCATAACATTCATGGGTTCTACCTCCAAGCACACACAGTTAGTTCCACTTTACAGTAGTGCATACAATTCACGGGTTCTATCTCCAAGCACACACAGTTAGTTGCACTTTGCAGTAGTGCATACAATTCATGGGTTCTACCTCCAAGCACGCACAGTTAGTTCCGCTTTGCAGTAGTGCATAAAATTCATGGGTTCTATCTCCAACCACACACACTTAGATTCGCTTTGCAATAGTGAATACCATTCATGGGTTCCATCTCCAAGCACACATTTAATTTCGCTTTGCAGTAGTGCATTACATACATGGGTTCTACCTCCAAGCACAAACAGTTAGTTCCTCTTTGCAGTAGTGCATAACATTCATGGGTTCTACCTCCAAGCACACACAGTTAGATTTGCTTTGCAGTAGTGAATACAATTCATGGGTTCTATCTCCAAGCACACAATGTTAGTTACGCGTTGCGGTAGTGCATAACAATCATGGGTTCTACCTCAAGCACACACAGTTAGTTCCTCTTTGCAGTAGTGCATAACATTCATGGGTTCTACCTCCAAGCACACACAGTTAGATTTGCTTTGCAGTAGTGAATACAATTCATGGGTTCTATCTCCAAGCACACAAAGTTAGTTACGCGTTGCGGTAGTGCATAACATTCATGGGTTCTACCTCAAGCACACACAGTTAGTTCCTCTTTGCAGTAGTGCATAACATTCATGGGTTCTACCTCCAAGCACACGCAGTTAGTTCCGCTTTGCAGTAGTGCATGACATTCCTGGGTTCTACCTCCAAAGAAAAACACAGTTAGTTCCTCTTTACAGTAGAGCATGAAATTAATGGGATCTATCTCCAAGCACACACAGTTAGTTCCGCTTTGCAGTAGTGCATACAATTCATAGATTCTACCTCCAAGCACACACAGTTAGTTACGCTTTGCAGTAGCGCAATTAATTCATGGGTTCTACCTCCAAGCACACACAGTTAGTTCCGCTTTGCAGTAGTGCATAACATTCATGGGTTCTACCTCCAAGCACACACAGTTAGTTCTGCTTTGCAGTAGTGCATAATATTCATGTGTTTTACCTCCAAGCAGACAGTTAGTTACGCTTTACAGTAGTGAATACAATTCATGGGTTTTATCTCCAAGCACACACATTTAGATTTGCTTTGCAGTAGTGAATAGAATTCATGGGTTCTATCTCCAAGCACACACAGTTAGTTACGCTTTGCTGTAGTGTATAACATTCATGGGTTCTACCTCCAAGCACACGCAGTTCGTTCCTCTTTGCAGTAGTGCATAACATTCATGGGTTCTACCTCCAAACACGCACAGTTAGTTCCTCTTTGCAGTAGCGCATAACATTCATGGGTTCTACCTCCAAGCACACGCAGTTAGTTCCACTTTGCAGTAATGCATAACATTCTTGGGTTCTACCTCCAAAGAAAAACACAGTTAGTTCAGCTTTGCAGTAGTGCATACAATTCATGGGTTCTACCTCCAAGTACACACAGTTACTTACGCTTTGCAGTAGTGCATATGATTCATCGGTTCTACCTCCAAGCACACACAGTTTGTTCCGCTTTGCAGTAGTGCATAACATTCATGGGTTCTACCTCCAAGCACACACAGTTAGTTCCGCTTTGCAGTAGTGCATAAAATTCATGGATTCTACCTCCAAGCACACACAATTAGTTCCGCTTTGCCTTAGTGCATAGCATTCATGGTTTCTACCTCCAAGCACACACAGTTAGTTCCGCTTTACAGTAGTGCATACAATTAATGGGTTCTACCTCCAAGCGCACACAGTTAGTTCCGCTTTGCCTTAGTGCATAGCATTCATGGTTTCTACCTCCAAGCACACACAGTTAGTTCTGCTTTACAGTAGTGCATACAATTCATGGGTTCTACCTCCAAGCACACACAGTTATTCCCACATAGCAGTAGAGCATACAATTCATGGGTTTTATCTCGAAGCACACACGGTTAGTTCCGCTTTGCAGTAGTGCATAACATTCATGGGTTCTACCTCCAAGCACACACAGTTAGTTCCGCTTTACAGTAGTGCATAAAATTCATGGGTTCTAACTCCAAGCCCACACAGTTAGTCCCACATAGCAATAGAGCATACAATTCATGGGTTCTATCTCCAAGCACACACAGTTAGATTCGCTTTGCAGTAGTGAATACAATTCATGGTTTCTATCTCCAAGCACACAAAGTTAGTTACGCTTTGCAGTAGTGCATAACATTCATGGGTTCTACCTCCAAACATGCACAGCTAGTTCCGCTTTGCAGTAGTGCATAACATTCATGGGTTCTACCTCCAAGCACACACAGTTAGTTCCACTTTACAGTAGTGCATACAATTCATGGGTTTTACCTCCAAGCACACAGTTAGATTTGCTTTGCAGTAGTGAATACAATTCATGGGTTCTATCTCTAAGCACACAAAGTTAATTACACTTTGCGGTAGTGCAAAAAATTCATGGGTTCTACCTCCAAGCACACACAGTTAGGTCCTCTTTGCAGTAGTGCATAACATTCATGGGTTCTACCTCCAAGCACACACAGTTAGTTCTGCTTTGCAGTAGTGCATGACATTCTTGAGTTCTACCTCCAAAGAAAAACACAGTTAGTTCCGCTTTGCAGTAGAGCATACAATTCATGGATTCTACCTCCAAGCACACACAGTTAGTTTCGCTTTGCAGTAGTGCATATAATTCATGGGTTCTACCTCCAAGCACACACAGTTAGTTCCCCTTTGCAGTAGTGCATAACATTCATGGGTTCTACCTCCAAGCACACACAGTTATTTCTGCTTTGCAGTAGTGCATCCAATTCATGGGTTCTACCTCCAAGCACACACAGTTAGTTCCACATAGCAGTAGAGCATACAGTTCATGGGTTCTATCTTCAAGCACACACAGTTAGTTGCGGTTTGCAGTAGTGCATAACATTCATGGGTTCTACCTCCAAGCACACACAGTTAGTTCCACTTTACAGTAGTGCATACAATTCATGGGTTCTATCTCCAAGCACACACAGTTAGTTGCACTTTGCAGTAGTGCATACAATTCATGGGTTCTACCTCCAAGCACGCACAGTTAGTTCCGCTTTGCAGTAGTGCATAAAATTCATGGGTTCTATCTCCAAGCACACACACTTAGATTCGCTTTGCAATAGTGAATACCATTCATGGGTTCCATCTCCAAGCACACAATTAGTTTCGGTTTGCAGTAGTGCATTACATACATGGGTTCTACCTCCAAGCACACACAGTTAGTTCCTCTTTGCAGTAGTGCATAACATTCATGGGTTCTACCTCCAATCACACACAGTTAGATTTGCTTTGCAGTAGTGAATACAATTCATGGGTTCTATCTCCAAGCACACAAAGTTAGTTACGCGTTGCGGTAGTGCATAACATTCATGGGTTCTACCTCAAGCACACACAGTTAGTTCCTCTTTGCAGTAGTGCATAACATTCATGGGTTCTACCTCCAAGCACACGCAGTTAGTTCCGCTTTGCAGTAGTGCATGACATTCCTGGGTTCTACCTCCAAAGAAAAACACAGTTAGTTCCTCTTTACAGTAGTGCATAACATTCATGGGTTCTACCTCCAAGCACACGCAGTTAGTTCCGCTTTGCAGTAATGCATAACATTCTTGGGTTCTACCTCCAAAGAAAAACACAGTTAGTTCCTCTTTACAGTAGTGCATAACATTCATGGGTTCTACCTCCAAGCACACGCAGTTAGTTCCGCTTTGCAGTAGTGCATGACATTCCTGGGTTCTACCTCCAAAGAAAAACACAGTTAGTTCCGCTTTGCAGTAGTGCATAACATTCATGGGTTCTACCTCCAAGCACACGCAGTTAGTTCCGCTTTGCAGTAATGCATAACATTCTTGGGTTCTACCTCCAAAGAAAAACACAGTTAGTTCAGCTTTGCAGTAGTGCATACAATTCATGGTTTCTACCTCCAAGCACACACAGTTAGTTCTGCTTTACAGTAGTGC
Source organism: Ambystoma mexicanum (assembly GCF_040938575.1). NCBI lineage: Eukaryota > Metazoa > Chordata > Amphibia > Caudata > Ambystomatidae > Ambystoma > Ambystoma mexicanum. Next base: position 1,537,351,059 of record NC_090922.1, read on the forward strand.
ATAACATTCATGGGTTCTACCTCCAAGCACACACAGTTAGTTCCGCTTTGCCGTAGTGCATAAAATTCATGGATTCTACCTCCAAGCACACACAGTTAGTTCCGCTTTGCCTTAGTGCATAGCATTCATGGTTTCTACCTCCAAGCACACACAGTTAGTTCCGCTTTACAGTAGTGCATACAATTCATGGGTTCTACCTCCAAGCACACACAGTTAGTCCCACATAGCAGTAGAGCATACAATTCATGGGTTTTATCTCGAAGCACACACGGTTAGTTCCGCTTTGCAGTACTGCATAACATTCATGGGTTCTACCTCCAAGCACACACAGTTAGTTCCGCTTTACAGTAGTGCATACAATTCATGGGTTCTAACTCCAAGCCCTCACAGTTAGTCCAACATAGCAATAGAGCATACAATTCATGGGTTCTATCTCCAAGCACACACAGTTAGATTCGCTTTGCAGTAGTGAATACAATTCATGGGTTCTATCTCCAATCACACAAAGTTAGTTACGCTTTGCGGAAGTGCATAACATTCATGGGTTCTACCTCCAAGCACACACAGTTAGTTCCTCTTTGCAGTAGTGCAAAACATTCATGGGTTCTACCTCCAAACATGCACAGCTAGTTCCGCTTTGCAGTAGTGCATAACATTCATGGGTTCTACCTCCAAGCACACACAGTTAGTTCCTCTTTGCAGTAGTGCATAACATTCATGGGTTCTACCTCCAAACATGCACAGCTAGTTCCGCTTTTCAGTAGTGCATCACATTCATGGGTTCTACCTCCAAGCACACACAGTTAGTTCCGCTTTACAGTAGTGCATACAATTCATGGGTTTTACCTCCAAGCACACAGTTAGATTTGCTTTGCAGTAGTGAATACAATTCATGGGTTCTATCTCCAAGCACACAAAGTTAATAACGCTTTGCGGTAGTGCATAACATTCATGGGTTCTACCTCCAAGCATACACAGTTAGTTCCTCTTTGCAGTAGTGCATAACATTCATGGGTTCTACCTCCAAACATGCACAGCTAGTTCCGCTTTGCAGTAGTGCATAACATTCATGGGTTCTACCTCCAAGCACACACAGTTAGTTCCGCTTTACAGTAGTGCATACAATTCATGGGTTTTACCTCCAAGCACACAGTTAGATTTGCTTTGCAGTAGTGAATACAATTCATGGGTTCTATCTCCAAGCACACAAAGTTAATTACGCTTTGGGGTAGTGCATAACATTCATGGGTTCTACCTCCAAGCACACGCAGTTAGTTCCACTTTGCAGTAATGCGTGACATTCTTGGGTTCTACCTCTAAAGAAAAACACAGTTAGTTCCGCTTTGCACTAGTGCATACAATTCATGGATTCTATCTCCAAGCACACACAGTTAGTTCCGCTTTGCAGTAGTGCGTATAATTCATGGGTTCTACCTCCAAGCACACACAGTTAGTTCCCCTTTGCAGTAGTGCATAACATTCATGGGTTCTACCTCCAAGCACACACAGTTATTTCCGCTTTGCAGTAGTGCATCCAATTCTTGGGTTCTACCTCCAAGCACTCACAGTTAGTCCCACATAGCAGTAGAGCATACAATTCATGGGTTCTCTCTTCAAGCACACACAGTTAGTTCCACTTTACAGTAGTGCATACAATTCATGGGTTCTACCTCCAAGCACACACAGTCAGTCCCACATAGCAGTAGAGCATACAATTCATAGGTTCTCTCTTCAAGCACACACAGTTAGTTCCACTTTACGGTAGTGCGTATAATTCATGGGTTCTACCTCCAAGCACACACAGTTAGTTCCCCTTTGCAGTAGTGCATAACATTCATGGGTTCTACCTCCAAACATGCACAGCTAGTTCCGCTTTGCAGTAGTGCATAACATTCATGGGTTCTACCTCCAAGCACACACAGTTATTTCCGCTTTGCAGTAGTGCATCCAATTCATGGGTTCTACCTCCAAGCACACACAGTTAGTCCCACATAGCAATAGAGCATACAATTCATGGGTTCTCTCTTCAAGCACACACAGTTAGTTCCACTTTACAGTAGTGCATACAATTCATGGGTTCGATCTCCAAGCACACACAGTTAGTTGCACTTTGCAGTAGTGCATACAATTCATGGGTTCTACCTCCAAGCACGCACAGTTAGTTCCGCTTTGCAGTAGTGCATAAAATTCATGGGTTCTATCTCCAAGCACACACACTTAGATTCGCTTTGCAATAGTGAATATCATTCATGGGTTCCATCTCCAAGCACACATTTAATTTCGCTTTGCAGTAGTGCATTACATACATGGGTTCTACCTCCAAGCACACACAGTTAGTTCCTCTTTGCAGTAGTGCATAACATTCATGGGTTCTACCTCCAAGCACACACAGTTAGATTTGCTTTGCAGTAGTGAATACAATTTATGGGTTCTATCTCCAAGCACACAAAGTTAGTTACGCGTTGCGGTAGTGCATAACATTCATGGGTTCTACCTCAAGCACGCACAGTTAGTTCCTCTTTGCAGTAGTGCATAACATTCATGGGTTCTACCTCCAAGCATACACAGTTAGTTCCGCTTTGCAGTAGTGCATGACATTCCTGGGTTCTACCTCCAAAGAAAAACACAGTTAGTTCCTCTTTACAGTAGAGCATGAAATTAATGGGAACTATCTCCAAGCACACACAGTTAGTTCCGCTTTGCAGTAGTGCATACAATTCATAGATTCTACCTCCAAGCACACACAGTTAGTTATGCCTTGCAGTAGCGCAATTAATTCATGGGTTCTACCTCCAAGCACACACAGTTATTTCCGCTTTGCAGTAGTGCATAACATTCATGGGTTCTACCTCCAAGCACACACAGATAGTTCTGCTTTGCAGTAGTGCATAAAATTCATGGGTTTTACCTCCAAGCAGACAGTTAGTTACGCTTTGCAGTAGTGAATACAATTCATGGGTTTTATCTCCAAGCACACACATTTAGATTTGCTTTGCAGTAGTGAATAGAATTCATGGGTTCTATCTCCAAGCACACACAGTTAGTTACGCTTTGCAGAAGTGTATAACATTCATGGGTTCTACCTCCAAGCACACTCAGTTAGTTCCTCTTTGCAGTAGCGCATAACATTCATGGGTTCTACCTCCAAGCACACACAGTTAGATTTGCTTTGCAGTAGTGAATACAATTCATGGGTTCTATCTCCAAGCACACAAAGTTAGTTACGCGCTGCGGTAGTGCATAACATTCATGGGTTCTACCTCAAGCACACACAGTTAGTTCCTCTTTGCAGTAGTGCATAACATTCATGGGTTCTACCTCCAAGCACACGCAGTTAGTTCCGCTTTGCAGTAGTGCATACAATTAATGGGTTCTACCTCCAAGCACACACAGTTAGTTCCGCTTTGCCTTAGTGCATAGCATTCATGGTTTCTACCTCCAAGCACACACAGTTAGTTCCGCTTTACAGTAGTGCATACAATTCATGGGTTCTACCTCCAAGCACACACAGTTAGTCCCACATAGCAGTAGAGAATACAATTCATGGGTTTTATCTCGAAGCACACACGGTTTGTTCCACTTTGCACTAGTGCATAACATTCATGGGTTCTACCTCCAAGCACACACAGTTAGTTCCACTTTACAGTAGTGCATACAATTCACGGGTTCTATCTCCAAGCACACACAGTTAGTTGCACTTTGCAGTAGTGCATACAATTCATGGGTTCTACCTCCAAGCACGCACAGTTAGTTCCGCTTTGCAGTAGTGCATAAAATTCATGGGTTCTATCTCCAAGCACACACACTTAGACTCGCTTTGCAATAGTGAATACCATTCATGGGTTCCATCTCCAAGCACACATTTAATTTCGCTTTGCAGTAGTGCAATACATACATGGGTTCTACCTCCAAGCACACACAGTTAGTTCCTCTTTGCAGTAGTGCATAACATTCATGGGTTCTACCTCCAAGCACACACAGTTAGATTTGCTTTGCAGTAGTGAATACAATTCATGGGTTCTATCTCCAAGCACACAAAGTTAGTTACGCGTTGCGGTAGTGCATAACATTCATGGGTTCTACCTCAAGCACACACAGTTAGTTCCTCTTTGCAGTAGTGCATAACATTCATGGGTTCTACCTCCAAGCACACGCAGTTAGTTCTGCTTTGCAGTAGTGCATGACATTCCTGGGTTCTACCTCCAAAGAAAAACACAGTTAGTTCCTCTTTACAGTAGAGCATGAAATTAATGGGATCTATCTCCAAGCACACACAGTTAGTTCCGCTTTACAGTAGTGCATACAATTCATGGGTTCTATCTCCAAGCACACAAAGTTAATTACACTTTGCGGTAGTGCAAAAAAATCATGGGTTCTACCTCCAATCACACACAGTTAGGTCCTCTTTGCAGTAGTGCATAACATTCATGGGTTCTACCTCCAAGCACACACAGTTAGTTCTGCTTTGCAGTAGTGCATGACATTCTTGAGTTCTACCTCCAAAGAAAAACACAGTTAGTTCCGCTTTGCAGTAGAGCATACAATTCATGGATTCTACCTCCAAGCACACACAGTTAGTTTCGCTTTGCAGTAGTGCATATAATTCATGGGTTCTACCTCCAAGCACACACAGTTAGTTCCCCTTTGCAGTAGTGCATAACATTCATGGGTTCTACCTCCAAGCACACACAGTTATTTCCGCTTTGCAGTAGTGCATCCAATTCATGGGTTCTACCTCCAAGCACACACAGTTAGTTCCACTTTACAGTAGTGCATACAATTCACGGGTTCTATCTCCAAGCACACACAGTTAGTTGCACTTTGCAGTAGTGCATACAATTCATGGGTTCTACCTCCAAGCACGCACAGTTAGTTCCGCTTTGCAGTAGTGCATAAAATTCATGGGTTCTATCTCCAAGCACACACACTTAGATTCGCTTTGCAATAGTGAATATCATTCATGGGTTCCATCTCCAAGCACACATTTAATTTCGCTTTGCAGTAGTGCATTACATACATGGGTTCTACCTCCAAGCACACACAGTTAGTTCCTCTTTGCAGTAGTGCATAACATTCATGGGTTCTACCTCCAAGCACACACAGTTAGATTTGCTTTGCAGTAGTGAATACAATTTATGGGTTCTATCTCCAAGCACACAAAGTTAGTTACGCGTTGCGGTAGTGCATAACATTCATGGGTTCTACCTCAAGCACGCACAGTTAGTTCCTCTTTGCAGTAGTGCATAACATTCATGGGTTCTACCTCCAAGCATACACAGTTAGTTCCGCTTTGCAGTAGTGCATGACATTCCTGGGTTCTACCTCCAAAGAAAAACACAGTTAGTTCCTCTTTACAGTAGAGCATGAAATTAATGGGATCTATCTCCAAGCACACACAGTTAGTTCCGCTTTGCAGTAGTGCATACAATTCATAGATTCTACCTCCAAGCACACACAGTTAGTTATGCCTTGCAGTAGCGCAATTAATTCATGGGTTCTACCTCCAAGCACACACAGTTATTTCCGCTTTGCAGTAGTGCATAACATTCATGGGTTCTACCTCCAAGCACACACAGATAGTTCTGCTTTGCAGTAGTGCATAAAATTCATGGGTTTTACCTCCAAGCAGACAGTTAGTTACGCTTTGCAGTAGTGAATACAATTCATGGGTTTTATCTCCAAGCACACACATTTAGATTTGCTTTGCAGTAGTGAATAGAATTCATGGGTTCTATCTCCAAGCACACACAGTTAGTTACGCTTTGCAGAAGTGTATAACATTCATGGGTTCTACCTCCAAGCACACTCAGTTAGTTCCTCTTTGCAGTAGCGCATAACATTCATGGGTTCTACCTCCAAGCACACACAGTTAGATTTGCTTTGCAGTAGTGAATACAATTCATGGGTTCTATCTCCAAGCACACAAAGTTAGTTACGCGCTGCGGTAGTGCATAACATTCATGGGTTCTACCTCAAGCACACACAGTTAGTTCCTCTTTGCAGTAGTGCATAACATTCATGGGTTCTACCTCCAAGCACACGCAGTTATTTCCGCTTTGCAGTAGTGCATACAATTAATGGGTTCTACCTCCAAGCACACACAGTTAGTTCCGCTTTGCCTTAGTGCATAGCATTCATGGTTTCTACCTCCAAGCACACACAGTTAGTTCCGCTTTACAGTAGTGCATACAATTCATGGGTTCTACCTCCAAGCACACACAGTTAGTCCCACATAGCAGTAGAGAATACAATTCATGGGTTTTATCTCGAAGCACACACGGTTTGTTCCACTTTGCACTAGTGCATAACATTCATGGGTTCTACCTCCAAGCACACACAGTTAGTTCCACTTTACAGTAGTGCATACAATTCACGGGTTCTATCTCCAAGCACACACAGTTAGTTGCACTTTGCAGTAGTGCATACAATTCATGGGTTCTACCTCCAAGCACGCACAGTTAGTTCCGCTTTGCAGTAGTGCATAAAATTCATGGGTTCTATCTCCAAGCACACACACTTAGACTCGCTTTGCAATAGTGAATACCATTCATGGGTTCCATCTCCAAGCACACATTTAATTTCGCTTTGCAGTAGTGCAATACATACATGGGTTCTACCTCCAAGCACACACAGTTAGTTCCTCTTTGCAGTAGTGCATAACATTCATGGGTTCTACCTCCAAGCACACACAGTTAGATTTGCTTTGCAGTAGTGAATACAATTCATGGGTTCTATCTCCAAGCACACAAAGTTAGTTACGCGTTGCGGTAGTGCATAACATTCATGGGTTCTACCTCAAGCACACACAGTTAGTTCCTCTTTGCAGTAGTGCATAACATTCATGGGTTCTACCTCCAAGCACACGCAGTTAGTTCTGCTTTGCAGTAGTGCATGACATTCCTGGGTTCTACCTCCAAAGAAAAACACAGTTAGTTCCTCTTTACAGTAGAGCATGAAATTAATGGGATCTATCTCCAAGCACACACAGTTAGTTCCGCTTTACAGTAGTGCATACAATTCATGGGTTCTATCTCCAAGCACACAAAGTTAATTACACTTTGCGGTAGTGCAAAAAAATCATGGGTTCTACCTCCAATCACACACAGTTAGGTCCTCTTTGCAGTAGTGCATAACATTCATGGGTTCTACCTCCAAGCACACACAGTTAGTTCTGCTTTGCAGTAGTGCATGACATTCTTGAGTTCTACCTCCAAAGAAAAACACAGTTAGTTCCGCTTTGCAGTAGAGCATACAATTCATGGATTCTACCTCCAAGCACACACAGTTAGTTTCGCTTTGCAGTAGTGCATATAATTCATGGGTTCTACCTCCAAGCACACACAGTTAGTTCCCCTTTGCAGTAGTGCATAACATTCATGGGTTCTACCTCCAAGCACACACAGTTATTTCCGCTTTGCAGTAGTGCATCCAATTCATGGGTTCTACCTCCAAGCACACACAGTTAGTCCCACATAGCAGTAGAGCATACAATTCATGGGTTCTATCTTCAAGCTCACACAGTTAGTTGCGCTTTGCAGTAGTGCATGACATTCATGGGTTCTACCTCCAAGCACACACAGTTAGTTCCACTTTACAGTAGTGCATACAATTCATGGCTTCTATCTCCAAGCACACACAGTTAGTTGCACTTTGCAGTAGTGCATACAATTCATGGGTTCTACCTCCAAGCACGCACAGTTAGTTCCGCTTTGCAGTAGTGCATAAAATTCATGGGTTCTATCTCCAAGCACACACACTTAGATTCGCTTTGCAATAGTGAATACCATTCATGGGTTCCATCTCCAAGCACACAATTAGTTTCGGTTTGCAGTAGTGCATTACATACATGGGTTCTACAGCCAAGCACACACAGTTATTTCCTCTTTGCAGTAGTGCATAACATTCATGGGTTGTACCTCCAAGCACACACAGTTAGATTTGCTTTGCAGTAGTGAATACAATTCATGGGTTCTATCTCCAAGCACACAAAGTTAGTTACGCGTTGCGGTAGTGCATAACATTCATGGGTTCTACCTCAAGCACACACAGTTAGTTCCTCTTTGCAGTAGTGCATAACATTCATGGGTTCTACCTCCAAGCACACGCAGTTAGTTCCGCTTTGCAGTAGTGCATGACATTCCTGGGTTCTACCTCCAAAGAAAAACACAGTTAGTTCCTCTTTACAGTAGAGCATGAAATTAATGGGATCTACCTCCAAGCACACGCAGTTAGTTCCGCTTTGCAGTAATGCATAACATTCTTGGGTTCTACCTCCAAAGAAAAACACAGTTAGTTCAGCTTTGCAGTAGTGCATACAATTCATGGGTTCTACCTCCAAGTACACACAGTTACTTACGCTTTGCAGTAGTGCATATGATTCATCGGTTCTACCTCCAAGCACACACAGTTAGTTCCGCTTTGCAGTAGTGCATAACATTCATGGGTTCTACCTCCAAGCACACACAGTTAGTTCCGCTTTGCAGTAGTGCATAAAATTCATGGATTCTACCTCCAAGCACACACAGTTAGTTCCGCTTTGCCTTAGTGCATAGAATTCATGGTTTCTACCTCCAAGCACACACAGTTAGTTCCGCTTTACAGTAGTGCATAACATTCATGGGTTCTACCTCCAAGCACACACAGTTAGTTCCGCTTTGCCGTAGTGCATAAAATTCATGGATTCTACCTCCAAGCACACACAGTTAGTTCTGCTTTGCCTTAGTGCATAGCATTCATGGTTTCTACCTCCAAGCACACACAGTTAGTTCCGCTTTACAGTAGTGCATACAATTCATGGGTTCTTCCTCCAAGCACACACAGTTAGTCCCACATAGCAGTAGAGCATACAATTCATGGGTTGTATCTCGAAGCACACACGGTTAGTTCCGCTTTGCAGTAGTGCATAACATTCATGGGTTCTACCTCCAAGCACACACAGTTAGTTCCGCTTTACAGTAGTGCATACAATTCATGGGTTCTAACTCCAAGCCCACACAGTTAGTCCCACATAGCAATAGAGCATACAATTCATGGGTTCTATCTCCAAGCACACACAGTTAGATTCGCTTTGCAGTAGTGAATACAATTCATGGGTTCTATCTCCAAGCACACAAAGTTAGTTACGCTTTGCGGTAGTGCATAACATTCATGGGTTCTACCTCCAAGCACACACAGTTAGTTCCTCTTTGCAGTAGTGCATAACATTCATGGGTTCTACCTCCAAACATGCACAGCTAGTTCCGCTTTGCAGTAGTGCATAACATTCATGGGTTCTACCTCCAAGCACACACAGTTAGTTCCTCTTTGCAGTAGTGCATAACATTCATGGGTTCTACCTCCAAACATGCACAGCTAGTTCTGCTTTGCAGTAGTGCATCACATTCATGGGTTCTACCTCCAAGCACACACAGTTAGTTCCGCTTTACAGTAGTGCATACAATTCATGGGTTTTACCTCCAAGCACACAGTTAGATTTGCTTTGCAGTAGTGAATACAATTCATGGGTTCTATCTCCAAGCACACAAAGTTAATTACGCTTTGCGGTAGTGCATAACATTCATGGGTTCTACCTCCAAGCACACGCAGTTAGTTCCACTTTGCAGTAATGCATGACATTCTTGGGTTCTACCTCTAAAGAAAAACACAGTTAGTTCCGCTTTGCAGTCGTGCATACAATTCATGGATTCTATCTCCAAGCACACACAGTTAGTTATTTTTTGCAGTAGTGCATATAATTCATGGGTTCTACCTCCAAGCACACACAGTTAGTTCCCCTTTGCAGTAGTGCATAACATTCATGGGTTCTACCTCCAACCACACACAGTTATTTCCGCTTTGCAGTAGTGCATCCAATTCATGGGTTCTACCTCCAAGCACACACAGTTAGTCCCACATAGCAGTAGAGCATACAATTCATGGGTTCTATCTTCAAGCACACACAGTTAGTTACGCTTTGCACTAGTGCATAACATTCACGGGTTCTACCTCCAAGCACACACAGTTAGTTCCACTTTACAGTAGTGCATACAATTCATGGGTTCTATCTCCAAGCACACACAGTTAGTTGCACTTTGCAGTAGTGCATACAATTCATGGGTTCTACCTCCAAGCACGCACAGTTAGTTCCGCTTTGCAGAAGTGCATACAATTCATGGGTTCTATCTCCAAGCACACACACTTAGATTCGCTTTGCAATAGTGAATATCATTCATGGGTTCCATCTCCAAGCACACATTTAATTTCGCTTTGCAGTAGTGCATTACATACATGGGTTCTACCTCCAAGCACACACAGTTAGTTCCTCTTTGCAGTAGTGCATAACATTCATGGGTTCTACCTCCAAGCACACACAGTTAGATTTGCTTTGCAGTAGTGAATACAATTCATGGGTTCTATCTCCAAGCACACAAAGTTAGTTACGCGTTGCGGTAGTGCATAACATTCATGGGTTCTACCTCAAGCACACACAGTTAGTTCCTCTTTGCAGTAGTGCATAACATTCATGGGTTCTACCTCCAAGCACACGCAGTTAGTTCCGCTTTGCAGTAGTGCATGACATTCCTGGGTTCTACCTCCAAAGAAAAACACAGTTAGTTCCTATTTACAGTAGAGCATGAAATTAATGGGATCTATCTCCAAGCACACACAGTTAGTTCCGCTTTGCAGTAGTGCATACAATTCATAGATTCTACCTCCAAGCACACACAGTTAGTTATGCCTTGCAGTAGCGCAATTAATTCATGGGTTCTACCTCCAAGCACACACGTTAGTTCCGCTTTGCAGTAGTGCATAACATTCATGGGTTCTACCTTCAAGCACACACAGATAGTTCTGCTTTGCAGTAGTGCATAACATTCATGGGTTTTACCTCCAAGCAGACAGTTAGTTACGCTTTGCAGTAGTGAATAGAATTCATGGGTTCTATCTCCAAGCACACACAGTTAGTTACGCTTTGCAGAAGTGTATAACATTCATGGGTTCTACCTCCAAGCACACTCAGTTAGTGCCTCTTTGCAGTAGCGCATAACATTCATGGGTTCTACCTCCAAGCACACACAGTTAGATTTGCTTTGCAGTAGTGAATACAATTCATGGGTTCTATCTCCAAGCACACAAAGTTAGTTACGCGCTGCGGTAGTGCATAACATTCATGGGTTCTACCTCAAGCACACACAGTTAGTTCCTCTTTGCAGTAGTGCATAACATTCATGGGTTCTACCTCCAAGCACACGCAGTTAGTTCTGCTTTGCAGTAGTGCATACAATTAATGGGTTCTACCTCCAAGCACACACAGTTAGTTCCGCTTTGCCTTAGTGCATAGCATTCATGGTTTCTACCTCCAAGCACACACAGTTAGTTCCGCTTTACAGTAGTGCATACAATTCATGGGTTCTACCTCCAAGCACACACAGTTAGTCCCACATAGCAGTAGAGAATACAATTCATGGGTTTTATCTCGAAGCACACACGATTTGTTCCGCTTTGCACTAGTGCATAACATTCATGGGTTCTACCTCCAAGCACACACAGTTAGTTCCACTTTACAGTAGTGCATACAATTCACGGGTTCTATCTCCAAGCACACACAGTTAGTTGCACTTTGCAGTAGTGCATACAATTCATGGGTTCTACCTCCAAGCACGCACAGTTAGTTCCGCTTTGCAGTAGTGCATAAAATTCATGGGTTCTATCTCTAAGCACACACACTTAGACTCGCTTTGCAATAGTGAATACCATTCATGGGTTCCATCTCCAAGCACACATTTAATTTCGCTTTGCAATAGTGCAATACATACATGGGTTCTACCTCCAAGCACACACAGTTAGTTCCTCTTTGCAGTAGTGCATAACATTCATGGGTTCTACCTCCAAGCACACACAGTTAGATTTGCTTTGCAGTAGTGAATACAATTCATGGGTTCTATCTCCAAGCACACAAAGTTAGTTACGCGTTGCGGTAGTGCATAACATTCATGGGTTCTACCTCAAGCACACACAGTTAGTTCCTCTTTGCAGTAGTGCATAACATTCATGGGTTCTACCTCCAAGCACACGCAGTTAGTTCCGCTTTGCAGTAGTGCATGACATTCCTGGGTTCTACCTCCAAAGAAAAACACAGTTAGTTCCTCTTTACAGTAGAGCATGAAATTAATGGGATCTATCTCCAAGCACACACAGTTAGTTCCGCTTTACAGTAGTGCATACAATTCATGGGTTCTATCTCCAAGCACACAAAGTTAATTACACTTTGTGGTAGTGCAAAAAAATCATGGGTTCTACCTCCAATCACACACAGTTAGGTCCTCTTTGCAGTAGTGCATAACATTCATGGGTTCTACCTCCAAGCACACACAGTTAGTTCTGCTTTGCAGTAGTGCATGACATTCTTGAGTTCTACCTCCAAAGAAAAACACAGTTAGTTCCGCTTTGCAGTAGAGCATACAATTCATGGATTCTACCTCCAAGCACACACAGTTAGTTTCGCTTTGCAGTAGTGCATATAATTCATGGGTTCTACCTCCAAGCACACACAGTTAGTTCCCCTTTGCAGTAGTGCATAACATTCATGGGTTCTACCTCCAAGCACACACAGTTATTTCCGCTTTGCAGTAGTGCATCCAATTCATGGGTTCTACCTCCAAGCACACACAGTTAGTCCCACATAGCAGTAGAGCATACAATTCATGGGTTCTATCTTCAAGCACACACAGTTAGTTGCGCTTTGCAGTAGTGCATAACATTCATGGGTTCTACCTCCAAGCACACACAGTTAGTTCCACTTTACAGTAGTGCATACAATTCATGGCTTCTATCTCCAAGCACACACAGTTAGTTGCACTTTGCAGTAGTGCATACAATTCATGGGTTCTACCTCCAAGCACGCACAGTTAGTTCCGCTTTGCAGTAGTGCATAAAATTCATGGGTTCTATCTCCAAGCACACACACTTAGATTCGCTTTGCAATAGTGAATACCATTCATGGGTTCCATCTCCAAACACACAATTAGTTTCGGTTTGCAGTAGTGCATTACATACATGGGTTCTACAGCCAAGCACACACAGTTATTTCCTCTTTGTAGTAGTGCATAACATTCATGGGTTGTACCTCCAAGCACACACAGTTAGATTTGCTTTGCAGTAGTGAATACAATTCATGGGTTCTATCTCCAAGCAGACAAAGTTAGTTACGCGTTGCGGTAGTGCATAACATTCATGGGTTCTACCTCAAGCACACACAGTTAGTTCCTCTTTGCAGTAGTGCATAACATTCATGGGTTCTACCTCCAAGCACACGCAGTTAGTTCCGCTTTGCAGTAGTGCATGACATTCCTGGGTTCTACCTACAAAGAAAAACACAGTTAGTTCCTCTTTACAGTAGAGCATGAAATTAATGGGATCTACCTCCAAGCACACGCAGTTAGTTCCGCTTTGCAGTAATGCATAACATTCTTGGGTTCTACCTCCAAAGAAAAACACAGTTAGTTCAGCTTTGCAGTAGTGCATACAATTCATGGGTTCTACCTCCAAGTACACACAGTTACTTACGCTTTGCAGTAGTGCATATGATTCATCGGTTCTACCTCCAAGCACACACAGTTAGTTCCGCTTTGCAGTAGTGCATAACATTCATGGGTTCTACCTCCAAGCACACACAGTTAGTTCCGCTTTGCAGTAGTGCATAAAATTCATGGATTCTACCTCCAAGCACACACAGTTAGTTCCGCTTTGCCTTAGTGCATAGAATTCATGGTTTCTACCTCCAAGCACACACAGTTAGTTCCGCTTTACAGTAGTGCATAACATTCATGGGTTCTACCTCCAAGCACACAGTTAGTTCCGCTTTGCCGTAGTGCATAAAATTCATGGATTCTACCTCCAAGCACACACAGTTAGTTCCGCTTTGCCTTAGTGCATAGCATTCATGGTTTCTACCTCCAAGCACACACAGTTAGTTCCGCTTTACAGTAGTGCATACAATTCATGGGTTCTTCCTCCAAGCACACACAGTTAGTCCCACATAGCAGTAGAGCATACAATTCATGGGTTGTATCTCGAAGCACACACGGTTAGTTCCGCTTTGCAGTAGTGCATAACATTCATGGGTTCTACCTCCAAGCACACACAGTTAGTTCCGCTTTACAGTAGTGCATACAATTCATGGGTTCTAACTCCAAGCCCACACAGTTAGTCCCACATAGCAATAGAGCATACAATTCATGGGTTCTATCTCCAAGCACACACAGTTAGATTTGCTTTGCAGTAGTGAATACAATTCATGGGTTCTATCTCCAAGCACACAAAGTTAGTTATGCTTTGCGGTAGTGCATAACATTCATGGGTTCTACCTCCAAGCACACACAGTTAGTTCCTCTTTGCAGTAGTGCATAACATTCATGGGTTCTACCTCCAAACATGCACAGCTAGTTCCGCTTTGCAGTAGTGCATAACATTCATGGGTTCTACCTCCAAGCACACTCAGTTAGTTCCTCTTTGCAGTAGTGCATAACATTCATAGGTTCTACCTCCAAACATGCACAGCTAGTTCTGCTTTGCAGTAGTGCATCACATTCATGGGTTCTACCTCCAAGCACACACAGTTAGTTCCGCTTTACAGTAGTGCATACAATTCATTGGTTTTACCTCCAAGCACACAGTTAGATTTGCTTTGCAGTAGTGAATACAATTCATGGGTTCTATCTCCAAGCACACAAAGTTAATAACGCTTTGCGGTAGTGCATAACATTCATGGGTTCTACCTCCAAGCATACACAGTTAGTTCCTCTTTGCAGTAGTGCATAACATTCATGGGTTCTACCTCCAAACATGCACAGCTAGTTCCGCTTTGCAGTAGTGCATAACATTCATGGGTTCTACCTCCAAGCACACACAGTTAGTTCCGCTTTACAGTAGTGCATACAATTCATGGGTTTTACCTCCAAGCACACAGTTAGATTTGCTTTGCAGTAGTGAATACAATTCATGGGTTCTATCTCCAAGCACACAAAGTTAATTACGCTTTGCGGTAGTGCATAACATTCATGGGTTCTACCTCCAAGCACACGCAGTTAGTTCCACTTTGCAGTAATGCATGACATTCTTGGGTTCTACCTCTAAAGAAAAACACAGTTAGTTCCGCTTTGCAGTAGTGCATACAATTCATGGATTCTATCTCCAAGCACACACAGTTAGTTATTTTTTGCAGTAGTGCATATAATTCATGGGTTCTACCTCCAAGCACACACAGTTAGTTCCCCTTTGCAGTAGTGCATAACATTCATGGGTTCTACCTCCCAGCACACACAGTTATTTCCGCTTTGCAGTAGTGCATCCAATTCATGGGTTCTACCTCCAAGCACACACAGTTAGTCCCACATAGCAGTAGAGCATACAATTCATGGGTTCTATCTTCAAGCACACACAGTTAGTTACGCTTTGCACTAGTGCATAACATTCACGGGTTCTACCTCCAAGCACACACAGTTAGTTCCACTTTACAGTAGTGCATACAATTCATGGGTTCTATCTCCAAGCACACACAGTTAGTTGCACTTTGCAGTAGTGCATACAATTCATGGGTTCTACCTCCAAGCACGCACAGTTAGTTCCGCTTTGCAGTAGTGCATAAAATTCATGGGTTCTATCTCCAAGCACACACACTTAGATTCGCTTTGCAATAGTGAATATCATTCATGGGTTCCATCTCCAAGCACACATTTAATTTCGCTTTGCAGTAGTGCATTACATACATGGGTTCTACCTCCAAGCACACACAGTTAGTTCCTCTTTGCAGTAGTGCATAACATTCATGGGTTCTACCTCCAAGCACACACAGTTAGATTTGCTTTGCAGTAGTGAATACAATTCATGGGTTCTATCTCCAAGCACACAAAGTTAGTTACGCGTTGCGGTAGTGCATAACATTCATGGGTTCTACCTCAAGCACACACAGTTAGTTCCTCTTTGCAGTAGTGCATCCAATTCATGGGTTCTACCTCCAAGCACACACAGTTAGTCCCACATAGCAGTAGAGCATACAATTCATGGGTTCTATCTTCAAGCACACA
This sequence comes from Ambystoma mexicanum, assembly GCF_040938575.1. Classification (NCBI taxonomy): domain Eukaryota; kingdom Metazoa; phylum Chordata; class Amphibia; order Caudata; family Ambystomatidae; genus Ambystoma; species Ambystoma mexicanum. The sequence goes on from NC_090922.1 coordinate 1,537,367,123, forward strand.
CAGTTAGTTGCGCTTTGCAGTAGTGCATAAAATTCATGGGTTCTATCTCCAAGCACACACAATTAGATTCGCTTTGCAATCGTGAATACCATTCATGGGTTCTATCTCTAAGCACACATTTAGTTTTGCTTTGCAGTAGTGCATTACATACATGGTTTCTACCTCCAAGCACACCCAGTTAGTTCCTCTTTGCCGTAGTGCATAACATTCATGGGTTCTACCTCCAAGCACACGCAGTTAGTTCCGCTTTGCAGTAGTGCATGACATTCCTGGGTTCTACCTCCAAAGAAAAACACAGTTAGTTCCTCTTTACAGTAGAGCATGAAATTAATGGGATCTATCTCCAAGCACACACAGTTAGTTCCGCTTTGCAGTAGTGCATACAATTCATAGATTCTACCTCCAAGCACACACAGTTAGTTATGCCTTGCAGTAGCGCAATTAATTCATGGGTTCTACCTCCAAGCACACACGGTTAGTTCCGCTTTGCAGTAGTGCATAACATTCATGGGTTCTACCTTCAAGCACACACAGATAGTTCTGCTTTGCAGTAGTGCATAACATTCATGGGTTTTACCTCCAAGCAGACAGTTAGTTACGCTTTGCAGTAGTGAATACAATTCATGGGTTTTATCTCCAAGCACACACATTTAGATTTGCTTTGCAGTAGTGAATAGAATTCATGGGTAATATCTCCAAGCACACACAGTTAGTTACGCTTTGCAGTAGTGTATAACATTCATGGGTTCTACCTCCAAGCACACTCAGTTAGTTCCACTCTGCAGTAGTGCATAACATTCATGGGTTCTACCTCCAAACACGCACAGTTAGTTCCTCTTTGCAGTAGCGCATAACATTCATGGGTTCTACCTCCAAGCACACGCAGTTAGTTCCACTTTGCAGTAATGCATAACATTCTTGGGTTCTACCTCCAAAGAAAAACACAGTTAGTTCAGCTTTGCAGTAGTGCATACAATTCATGGGTTCTACCTGCAAGTACACACAGTTACTTACGCTTTGCAGTAGTGCATATGATTCATCGGTTCTACCTCCAAGCACACACAGTTAGTTCCGCTTTGCAGTAGTGCATAACATTCATGGGTTCTACCTCCAAGCACACACAGTAAGTTCTGCTTTACAGTAGTGCATACAATTAATGGGTTCTACCTCCAAGCACACACAGTTAGTTCCGCTTTGCCTTAGTGCATAGCATTCATGGTTTCTACCTCCAAGCACACACAGTTAGTTCCACTTTACAGTCGTGCATACAATTCATGGGTTCTACCTCCAAGCACACACAGTTAGTCCCACATAGCAGTAGAGCATACAATTCATGGGTTTTATCTCGAAGCACACACGGTTAGTTCCGCTTTGCACTAGTGCATAACATTCATGGGTTCTACCTACAAGCACACACAGTTAGTTCCACTTTACAGTAGTGCATACAATTCATGGGTTCTATCTCCAAGCACACACAGTTAGTTGCACTTTGCAGTAGTGCATACAATTCATGGGTTCTACCTCCAAGCACGCACAGTTAGTTCCGCTTTGCAGTAGTGCATAAAATTCATGGGTTCTATCTCCAAGCACACACACTTAGATTCGCTTTGCAATAGTGAATACCATTCATGGGTTCCATCTCCAAGCACACATTTAATTTCGCTTTGCAGTTGTGCATTACATACATGGGTTCTACCTCCAAGCACACACAGTTAGTTCCTCTTTGCAGTAGTGCATAACATTCATGGGTTCTACCTCCAAGCACACACAGTTAGATTTGCTTTGCAGTAGTGAATACAATTCATGGGTTCTATCTCCAAGCACATAAAGTTAGTTACGCGTTACGGTAGTGCATAACATTCATGGGTTCTACCTCAAGCACACACAGTTAGTTCCTCTTTGCAGTAGTGTATAACATTCATGGGTTCTACCTCCAAGCACACGCAGTTCGTTCCTCTTTGCAATAGTGCCTAACATTAATGGGTTCTACCTCCAAACACGCACAGTTAGTTCCTCTTTGCAGTAGGGCATAACATTCATGGGTTCTACCTCCAAGCACACGCAGTTAGTTCCACTTTGTAGTAATGCATAACATTCTTGGGTTCTACCTCCAAAGAAAAACACAGTTAGTTCAGCTTTGCAGTAGTGCATACAATTCATGGGTTCTACCTCCAAGTACACACAGTTACTTATGCTTTGCAGTAGTGCATATGATTCATTGGTTCTACCTCCAAGCACACACAGTTAGTTCCGCTTTGCAGTAGTGCATAACATTCATGGGTTCTACTCCAAGCACACACAGTTAGTTCCGCTTTGCAGTAGTGCATAACATTCATGGGTTCTACTCCAAGCACACACAGTTAGATCCGCTTTGCAGTAGTGCATAAAATTCATGGATTCTACCTCCAAGCACACACAGTTAGTTCCGCTTTGCCTTAGTGCATAGCATTCATGGTTTCCACCTCCAAGCACACACAGTTAGTTCCGCTTTACAGTAGTGCATACAATTAATGGGTTCTACCTCCAAGCACACACAGTTAGTTCCGCTTTGCCTTAGTGCATAGCATTCATGGTTTCTACCTCCAAGCACACACAGTTAGTTCTGCTTTACAGTAGTGCATACAGTTCATGGGTTCTACCTCCAAGCACACACAGTTAGTCCCACATAGCAGAAGAGCATACAATTCATGGGTTTTATCTCGAAGCACACACGGTTAGTTCCGCTTTGCAGTAGTGCATAACATTCATGGGTTCTACCTCCAAGCACACACAGTTAGTTCCGCTTTACAGTAGTGCATACAATTCATGGGTTCTAAATCCAAGCCCACACAGTTAGTCCCTCATAGCAATAGAGCATACAATTCATGGGTTCTATCTCCAAGCACACACACTTAGATTCGCTTTGCAATAGTGAATACCATTCATGGGTTCCATCTCCAAGCACACATTTAATTTCGCTTTGCAGTTGTGCATTACATACATGGGTTCTACCTCCAAGCACACACAGTTAGTTCCTCTTTGCAGTAGTGCATAACATTCATGGGTTCTACCTCCAAGCACACACAGTTAGATTTGCTTTGCAGTAGTGAATACAATTCATGGGTTCTATCTCCAAGCACATAAAGTTAGTTACGCGTTACGGTAGTGCATAACATTCATGGGTTCTACCTCAAGCACACACAGTTAGTTCCTCTTTGCAGTAGTGTATAACATTCATGGGTTCTACCTCCAAGCACACGCAGTTTGTTCCTCTTTGCAATAGTGCATAACATTAATGGGTTCTACCTCCAAACACGCACAGTTAGTTCCTCTTTGCAGTAGGGCATAACATTCATGGGTTCTACCTCCAAGCACACGCAGTTAGTTCCACTTTGTAGTAATGCATAACATTCTTGGGTTCTACCTCCAAAGAAAAACACAGTTAGTTCAGCTTTGCAGTAGTGCATACAATTCATGGGTTCTACCTCCAAGTACACACAGTTACTTATGCTTTGCAGTAGTGCATATGATTCATTGGTTCTACCTCCAAGCACACACAGTTAGTTCCGCTTTGCAGTAGTGCATAACATTCATGGGTTCTACTCCAAGCACACACAGTTAGTTCCGCTTTGCAGTAGTGCATAACATTCATGGGTTCTACTCCAAGCACACACAGTTAGATCCGCTTTGCAGTAGTGCATAAAATTCATGGATTCTACCTCCAAGCACACACAGTTAGTTCCGCTTTGCCTTAGTGCATAGCATTCATGGTTTCCACCTCCAAGCACACACAGTTAGTTCCGCTTTACAGTAGTGCATACAATTAATGGGTTCTACCTCCAAGCACACACAGTTAGTTCCGCTTTGCCTTAGTGCATAGCATTCATGGTTTCTACCTCCAAGCACACACAGTTAGTTCTGCTTTACAGTAGTGCATACAGTTCATGGGTTCTACCTCCAAGCACACACAGTTAGTCCCACATAGCAGAAGAGCATACAATTCATGGGTTTTATCTCGAAGCACACACGGTTAGTTCCGCTTTGCAGTAGTGCATAACATTCATGGGTTCTACCTCCAAGCACACACAGTTAGTTCCGCTTTACAGTAGTGCATACAATTCATGGGTTCTAAATCCAAGCCCACACAGTTAGTCCCTCATAGCAATAGAGCATACAATTCATGGGTTCTATCTCCAAGCACACACAGTTAGATTCGCTTTGCAGTAGTGAATACAATTCATGGGTTCTATCTCCAAGCACACAAAGTTAGTTACGCTTTGCGGTAGTGCATAACATTTATGGGTTCTACCTCCAAACATGCACAGCTAGTTCCGCTTTGCAGTAGTGCATAACATTCATGGGTTCTACCTCCAAGCACACACAGTTAGTTCCGCTTTACAGTAGTGCATACAATTCATGGGTTTTACCTCCAAGCACACAGTTAGATTTGCTTTGCAGTAGTGAATACAATTCATGGGTTCTATCTCCAAGCACAGAAAGTTAATTACGCTTTGCGGTAGTGCATAAAATTCATGGGTTCTACCTCCAAGCACACACAGTTAGGTCCTCTTTGCAGTAGTGCATAACATTCATGGGTTCTACCTCCAAGCACACACAGTTAGTTCTGCTTTGCAATAGTGCATGACATTCTTGAGTTCTACCTCCAAAGAAAAACACAGTTAGTTCCGCTTTGCAGAAGTGCATACAATTCATGGATTCTACCTCCAAGCACACACAGTTAGTTACGCTTTGCAGTAGTGCATATAATTCATGGGTTCTACCTCCAAGCACACACAGTTAGTTCCCCTTTGCAGTAGTGCATAACATTCATGGGTTCTACCTCCAAGCACACACAGTTATTTCCGCTTTGCAGTAGTGCATCCAATTCATGGGTTCTACCTCCAAGCACACACAGTTAGTCCCACGTAGCAGTAGAGCATACAATTCATGGGTTCTATCTTCAAGCACACACAGTTAGTTGCGCTTTGCAGTAGTGCATAAAATTCATGGGTTCTATCTCCAAGCACACACAGTTAGATTTGCTTTGCAATCGTGAATACCATTCATGGGTTCTATCTCTAAGCACACATTTAGTTTTGCTTTGCAGTAGTGCATTACATACATGGGTTCTACCTCCAAGCACACACAGTTAGTTCCTCTTTGCAGTAGTGCATAACATTCATGGGTTCTACCTCCAAGCACACACAGTTAGATTTGCTTTGCAGTAGTGAATACAATTCATGGGTTCTATCTCCAAGCACACAAAGTTAGTTATTAGTTGCGGTAGTGCATAACATTCATGGGTTCTACCTCAAGCACTTACAGTTAGTTCCTCTTTGCAGTAGTGCATAACATTCATGGGTTCTACCTCCAAGCACACACAGTTAGATTTGCTTTGCAGGAGTGAATACAATTCATGGGTTCTATCTCCAAGAACACAAAGTTAGTTACGAGTTGCGGTAGTGCATAACATTCATGGGTTCTACCTCAAGCACACACAGTTAGTTCCTCTTTGCAGTAGTGCATAACATTCATGGGTTTTACCTCCAAGCAGACAGTTAGTTACGCTTTGCAGTAGTGAATACAATTCATGGGTTTTATCTCCAAGCACACCAATTTAGATTTGCTTTGCAGTAGTGAATACAATTCATGGGTTCTATCTCCAAGCACACACAGTTAGTTACGCTTTGCAGTAGTGCATAACATTCATGGGTTCCACCTCCAAGCACACACAGTTAGTTCCGCTTTGCAGTAGTGCATAACATTCATGGGTTTTACCTCCAAGCACACAGTTAGTTACGCTTTGCAGTAGTGAATACAATTCATGGGTTCTATCTCCAAGCACACAGAGTTAGTTACGCTTTGCAGTAGTGTATAACATTCATGGGTTCTACCTCCAAGCACACGCAGTTAGTTCCTCTTTGCAGTAGTGCATAACATTCATGGGTTCTACCTCCAAACACGCACAGTTAGTTCCTCTTTGCAGTAGCGCATAACATTCATGGGTTCTACCTCCAAAGAAAAACACAGTTAGTTCCACTTTGCAGTAATGCATAACATTCTTGGGTTCTACTTCCAAAGAAAAATACAGTTAGTTCAGCTTTGCAGTAGTGCATACAATTCATGGGTTCTACCTCCAAGTACACACAGTTACTTACGCTTTGCAGTAGTGCATATGATTCATCGGTTCTACCTCCAAGCACACACAGTTATTTGCACTTTGCAGTAGTGCATACAATTCATGGGTTCTACCTCCAAGCACGCACAGTTAGTTCCGCTTTGCAGTAGTGCATAAAATTCATGGGTTCTATCTCCAAGCACACACACTTAGATTCGCTTTGCAATAGTGAATACCATTCATGGGTTCCATCTCCAAGCACACATTTAATTTCGCTTTGCAGTTGTGCATTACATACATGGGTTCTACCTCCAAGCACACACAGTTAGTTCCTCTTTGCAGTAGTGCATAACATTCATGGGTTCTACCTCCAAGCACACACAGTTAGATTTGCTTTGCAGTAGTGAATACAATTCATGGGTTCTATCTCCAAGCACACAAAGTTAGTTACGCGTTACGGTAGTGCATAACATTCATGGGTTCTACCTCAAGCACACACAGTTAGTTCCTCTTTGCAGTAGTGCATAACATTCATGGGTTCTACCTCCAAAGAAAAACACAGTTAGTTCCTCTTTACAGTAGAGCATGAAATTAATGGGATCTATCTCCAAGCACACACAGTTAGTTCCGCTTTGCAGTAGTGCATACAATTCATAGATTCTACCTCCAAGCACACACAGTTAGTTACGCTTTGCAGTAGCGCAATTAATTCATGGGTTCTACCTCCAAGCACACACAGTTAGTTCCGGTTTGCAGTAGTGCATAACATTCATGGGTTCTACCTCCAAGCACACACAGTTAGTTCTGCTTTGCAGTAGTGCATAACATTCATGGGTTTTACCTCCAAGCAGACAGTTAGTTACGCTTTGCAGTAGTGAATACAATTCATGGGTTTTATCTCCAAGCACACACATTTAGATTTGCTTTGCAGTAGTGAATAGAATTCATGGGTTCTATCTCCAAGCACACACAGTTAGTTGCGCTTTGCAGTAGTGTATAACATTCATGGGTTCTACCTCCAAGCACACGCAGTTCGTTCCTCTTTGCAGTAGTGCATAACATTCATGGGTTCTACCTCCAAACACGCACAGTTAGTTCCTCTTTGCAGTAGGGCATAACATTCATGGGTTCTACCTCCAAGCACACGCAGTTAGTTCCACTTTGCAGTAATGCATAACATTCTTCGGTTCTACCTCCAAAGAAAAACACAGTTAGTTCAGCTTTGCAGTAGTGCATACAGTTCATGGGTTCTACCTCCAAGTACACACAGTTACTTACGCTTTGCAGTAGTGCATATGATTCATCGGTTCTACCTCCAAGCACACACAGTTAGTTCCGCTTTGCAGTAGTGCATAACATTCATGGGTTCTACTCCAAGCACACACAGTTAGTTCCGCTTTGCAGTAGTGCATAACATTCATGGGTTCTACTCCAAGCACACACAGTTAGATCCGCTTTGCAGTAGTGCATAAAATTCATGGATTCTACCTCCAAGCACACACAGTTAGTTCCGCTTTGCCTTAGTGCATAGCATTCATGGTTTCCACCTCCAAGCACACACAGTTAGTTCCGCTTTACAGTAGTGCATACAATTAATGGGTTCTACCTCCAAGCACACACAGTTAGTTCCGCTTTGCCTTAGTGCATAGCATTCATGGTTTCTACCTCCAAGCACACACAGTTAGTTCTGCTTTACAGTAGTGCATACAGTTCATGGGTTCTACCTCCAAGCACACACAGTTAGTCCCACATAGCAGAAGAGCATACAATTCATGGGTTTTATCTCGAAGCACACACGGTTAGTTCCGCTTTGCAGTAGTGCATAACATTCATGGGTTCTACCTCCAAGCACACACAGTTAGTTCCGCTTTACAGTAGTGCATACAATTCATGGGTTCTAAATCCAAGCCCACACAGTTAGTCCCTCATAGCAATAGAGCTTACAATTCATGGGTTCTATCTCCAAGCACACACAGTTAGATTCGCTTTGCAGTAGTGAATACAATTCATGGGTTCTATCTCCAAGCACACAAAGTTAGTTACGCTTTGCGGTAGTGCATAACATTCATGGGTTCTACCTCCAAGCACACACAGTTAGTTCCTCTTTGCAGTAGTGCATAACATTTATGGGTTCTACCTCCAAACATGCACAGCTAGTTCCGCTTTGCAGTAGTGCATAACATTCATGGGTTCTACCTCCAAGCACACACAGTTAGTTCCGCTTTACAGTAGTGCATACAATTCATGGGTTTTACCTCCAAGCACACAGTTAGATTTGCTTTGCAGTAGTGAATACAATTCATGGGTTCTATCTCCAAGCACAGAAAGTTAATTACGCTTTGCGGTAGTGCATAAAATTCATGGGTTCTACCTCCAAGCACACACAGTTAGTTCCTCTTTGCAGTAGTGCATAACATTCATGGGTTTTACCTCCAAGCAGACAGTTAGTTACGCTTTGCAGTAGTGAATACAATTCATGGGTTTTATCTCCAAGCACACCCATTTAGATTTGCTTTGCAGTAGTGAATACAATTCATGGGTTCTATCTCCAAGCACACACAGTTAGTTACGCTTTGCAGTAGTGCATAACATTCATGGGTTCCACCTCCAAGCACACACAGTTAGTTCCGCTTTGCAGTAGTGCATAACATTCATGGGTTTTACCTCCAAGCACACAGTTAGTTACGCTTTGCAGTAGTGAATACAATTCATGGGTTCTATCTCCAAGCACACAGAGTTAGTTACGCTTTGCAGTAGTGTATAACATTCATGGGTTCTACCTCCAAGCACACGCAGTTAGTTCCTCTTTGCAGTAGTGCATAACATTCATGGGTTCTACCTCCAAACACGCACAGTTAGTTCCTCTTTGCAGTAGCGCATAACATTCATGGGTTCTACCTCCAAAGAAAAACACAGTTAGTTCCACTTTGCAGTAATGCATAACATTCTTGGGTTCTACTTCCAAAGAAAAATACAGTTAGTTCAGCTTTGCAGTAGTGCATACAATTCATGGGTTCTACCTCCAAGTACACACAGTTACTTACGCTTTGCAGTAGTGCATATGATTCATCGGTTCTACCTCCAAGCACACACAGTTAGTTGCACTTTGCAGTAGTGCATACAATTCATGGGTTCTACCTCCAAGCACGCACAGTTAGTTCCGCTTTGCAGTAGTGCATAAAATTCATGGGTTCTATCTCCAAGCACACACACTTAGATTCGCTTTGCAATAGTGAATACCATTCATGGGTTCCATCTCCAAGCACACATTTAATTTCGCTTTGCAGTAGTGCATAAAATTCATGGATTCTACCTCCAAGCACACACAGTTAGTTCCGCTTTGCCTTAGTGCATAGCATTCATGGTGTCTACCTCCAAGCACACACAGTTAGTTCCGCTTTACAGTAGTGCATACAATTAATGGGTTCTACCTCCAAGCACACACAGTTAGTTCTGCTTTGCAGTAGTGCATAACATTCATGGGTTCTACCTCCAAGCACACACAGTTAGTTCCGCTTTGCAGTAGTGCATAAAATTCATGGATTCTACCTCCAAGCACACACAGTTAGTTCCACTTTACAGTAGTGCATATAATTCATGGGTTCTACCTCCAAGCACACACAGTTAGTTCCCCTTTGCAGTAGTGCATAACATTCATGGGTTCTACCTCCAAGCACACACAGTTATTTCCGCTTTGCAGTAGTGCATCCAATTCATGGGTTCTACCTCCAAGCACACACAGTTAGTCCCACATAGCAGTAGAGCATACAATTCATGGGTTCTATCTTCAAGCACACACAGTTAGTTAGGCTTTGCAGTAGTGCATAACATTCATGGGTTCTACCTCCAAGCACACACAGTTAGTTCCACTTTACAGTAGTGCATACAATTCATGGGTTCTATCTCCAAGCACACACAGTTAGTTGCACTTTGCAGTAGTGCATACAATTCATGGGTTCTACCTCCAAGCACGCACAGTTATTTCCGCTTTGCAGTAGTGCATAAAATTCATGGGTTCTATCTCCAAGCACACACACTTATATTCGCTTTGCAATAGTGAATACCATTCATGGGTTCCATCTCCAAGCACAATTTTAGTTTCGCTTTGCAGTAGTGCATTACATACATGGGTTCTACCTCTAAGCACACACAGTTAGTTCCTCTTTGCAGTAGTGCATAACATTCATGGGTTCTACCTCCAAGCACACACAGTTAGATTTGCTTTGCAGTAGTGAATACAATTCATGGGTTCTATCTCCAAGCACACAAAGTTAGTTACACGTTGCGGTAGTGCATAACATTCATGGGTTCTACCTCAAGCACACACAGTTAGTTCCTCTTTGCAGTAGTGCATAACATTCATGGGTTCTACCTCCAAGCACACGCAGTTAGTTCCGCTTTGCAGTAGTGCATGACATTCCTGGGTTCTACCTCTAAAGAAAAACACAGTTAGTTCCTCTTTACAGTAGAGCATGAAATTAATGGGATCTATCTCCAAGCACACACAGTTAGTTCCGCTTTGCAGTAGTGCATACAATTCATAGATTCTACCCCCAAGCACACACAGTTAGTTACGCTTTGCAGTAGCGCAATTAATTTATGGGTTCTACCTCCAAGCACACACAGTTAGTTCCGCTTTGCAGTAGTGCATATCATTCATGGGTTCTACCTCCAAGCACACACAGTTAGTTCCGCTTTGCAGTAGTGCATAACATTCATGGGTTTTACCTCCAAGCAGACAGTTAGTTCCGCTTTGCAGTAGTGCATACAATTCATGGATTCTACCTCCAAGCACACACAGTTAGTTACGCTTTGCAGTAGTGCATATAATTCATGGGTTCTACCTCCAAGCACACACAGTTAGTTCCCCTTTGCAGTAGTGCATAACATTCATGGGTTCTACCTCCAAGCACACACAGTTATTTCCGCTTTGCAGTAGTGCATCCAATTCATGGGTTCTACCTCCAAGCACACACAGTTAGTCCCACATAGCAGTAGAGCATACAATTCATGGGTTCTATCTTCAAGCACACACAGTTAGTTGCGCTTTGCAGTAGTGCATAAAATTCATGGGTTCTATCTCCAAGCACACACAGTTAGATTCGCTTTGCAATCGTGAATACCATTCATGGGTTCTATCTCTAAGCACACATTTAGTTTTGCTTTGCAGTAGTGCATTACATACATGGTTTCTACCTCCAAGCACACACAGTTAGTTCCTCTTTGCAGTAGTGCATAACATTCATGGGTTCTACCTCCAAGCACACACAGTTAGATTTGCTTTGCAGTAGTGAATACAATTCATGGGTTCTATCTCCAAGCACACAAAGTTAGTTATGAGTTGCGGTAGTGCATAACATTCATGGGTTCTACCTCAAGCACACACAGTTAGTTCCTCTTTGCAGTAGTGCATAAGATTCATGGGTTCTACCTCCAAGCACACACAGTTAGATTTGCTTTGCAGTAGTGAATACAATTCATGGGTTCTATCTCCAAGCACACAAAGTTAGTTACGAGTTGCGGTAGTGCATAACATTCATGGGTTCTACCTCAAGCACACACAGTTAGTTCCTCTTTGCAGTAGTGCATAACATTCATGGGTTTTACCTCCAAGCAGACAGTTAGTTACCCTTTGCAGTAGTGAATACAATTCATGGGTTTTATCTCCAAGCACACACATTTAGATTTGCTTTGCAGTAGTGAATACAATTCATGGGTTCTATCTCCAAGCACACACAGTTAGTTACGCTTTGCAGTAGTGCATAACATTCATGGGTTCTACCTCCAAGCACACACAGTTAGTTCCGCTTTGCAGTAGTGCATAACATTCATGGGTTTTACCTCCAAGCACACAGTTAGTTACGCTTTGCAGTAGTGAATACAATTCATGGGTTCTATCTCCAAGCACACAGAGTTAGTTACGCTTTGCAGTAGTGTATAACATTCATGGGTTCTACCTCCAAGCACACACAGTTAGTTCCTCTTTGCAGTAGTGCATAACATTCATGGGTTCTACCTCCAAACACGCACAGTTAGTTCCTCTTTGCAGTAGCGCATAACATTCATGGGTTCTACCTCCAGAGAAAAACACAGTTAGTTCCACTTTGCAGTAATGCATAACATTCTTGGGTTCTACCTCCAAAGAAAAACACAGTTAGTTCAGCTTTGCAGTAGTGCATACAATTCATGGGTTCTACCTCCAAGTACAAACAGTTACTTACGCTTTGCAGTAGTGCATATGATTCATCGGTTCTACCTCCAAGCACACACAGTTAGTTCCGCTTTGCAGTAGTGCATAACATTCATGGGTTCTACGTCCAAGCACACACAGTTAGTTCCGCTTTGCAGTGGTGCATAAAATTCATGGATTCTACCTCCAAGCACACACAGTTAGTTCCGCTTTGCCTTACTGCATAGCATTCATGGTTTCTGCCTCCAAGCACACACAGTTAGTTCCGCTTTACAGTAGTGCATACAATTAATGGGTTCTACCTCCAAGCACACACAGTTAGTTCTGCTTTGCAGTAGTGCATAAAATTCATGGGTTCTACCTCCAAGCACACACAGTTAGTTCCGCTTTGCAGTAGTGCCTAAAATTCTTGGATTCTACCTCCAAGCACACACAGTTAGTTCCGCTTTGCAGTAGTGCATAACATTCATGGGTTCTACCTCCAAGCACACACAGTTAGTTCCGCTTTACAGTAGTGCATACAATTCATGTGTTCTAACTCCATGCCCACACAGTTAGTCCCACATAGCAATAGAGCATACAATTCATGGGTTCTATCTCCAAGCACACACAGTTAGATTCGCTTTGCAGTAGTGAATACAATTCATGGGTTCTATCTCCAAGCACACAAAGTTAGTTACGCTTTGCTGTAGTGCATAACATTCATGGGTTCTACCTCCAAGCACACACAGTTAGTTCCTCTTTGCAGTAGTGCATAATATTCATGGGTTCTACCTCCAAACATGCACAGCTAGTTCCGCTTTCCAGTAGTGCATAACATTCATGGGTTCTACCTCCAAGCACACACAGTTAGTTCCGCTTTACAGTAGTGCATACAATTCATGGGTTTTACCTCCAAGCACACAGTTAGATTTGCTTTGCAGTAGTGAATACAAATCATGGGTTCTATCTCCAAGCACACAAAGTTAGTTACGCGTTGCGGTAGTGCATAACATTCATGGGTTCTACCTCCAAGCACTCGCAGTTAGTTCCGCTTTGCAGTAGTGCATGACATTCCTGGGTTCTACCTCCAAAGAAAAACACAGTTAGTTCCTCTTTATAGTAGAGCATGAAATTAATAGGATCTATCTCCAAGCACACACAGTTAGTTCCGCTTTGCAGTAGTGCATACAATTCATAGATTCTACCTCCAAGCACACACAGTTAGTTACGCTTTGCAGTAGCGCAATTAATTCATGGGTTCTACCTCCAAGCACACACAGTTAGTTCCGCTTTGCAGTAGTGCATAACATTCATGGGTTCTACCTCCAAGCACACACAGTTAGTTCCGCTTTGCAGTAGTGCATAACATTCATGGGTTTTACCTCCAAGCAGACAGTTAGTTACGCTTTGCAGTAGTGAATACAATTCATGGGTTTTATCTCCAAGCACACACATTTAGATTTGCTTTGCAGTAGTGAATAGAATTCATGGGTTCTATCTCCAAGCACACACAGTTAGTTACGCTTTGCAGTAGTGTATATCATTCATGGGTTCTACCTCCAAGCACACGCAGTTAGTTCCTCTTTGCAGTAGTGCATAACATTCATGGGTTCTACCTCCAAACACGCACAGTTAGTTCCTCTTTGCAGTAGCGCATAACATTCATGGTTTCTACCTCCAAGCACACGCAGTTAGTTCCACTTTGCAGTAATGCATAACATTCTTGGGTTCTACCTCCAAAGAAAAACACAGTTAGTTCAGCTTTGCAGTAGTGCATACAATTCATGGGTTCTACCTCCAAGTACACACAGTTACTTAAGCTTTGCACTAGTGCATATGATTCATCGGTTCTACCTCCAAGCACACACAGTTAGTTCCGCTTTGCAGTAGTGCATAACATTCATGGGTTCTACCTCCAAGCACACACAGTTAGTTCCGCTTTGCAGTAGTGCATAAAATTCATGGATTCTACCTCCAAGCACACACAGTTAGTTCCGCTTTGCCTTAGTGCATAGCATTCATGGTGTCTACCTCCAAGCACACACAGTTAGTTCCGCTTTACAGTAGTGCATACAATTAATGGGTTCTACCTCCAAGCACACACAGTTAGTTCTGCTTTGCAGTAGTGCATAACATTCATGGGTTCTACCTCCAAGCACACACAGTTAGTTCCGCTTTGCAGTAGTGCATACAATTCATGGATTCTACCTCCAAGCACACACAGTTAGTTCCACTTTACAGTAGTGCATATAATTCATGGGTTCTACCTCCAAGCACACACAGTTAGTTCCCCTTTGCAGTAGTGCATAACATTCATGGGTTCTACCTCCAAGCACACACAGTTATTTCCGCTTTGCAGTAGTGCATCCAATTCATGGGTTCTACCTCCAAGCACACACAGTTAGTTCCACATAGCAGTAGAGCATACAATTCATGGGTTCTATCTTCAAGCACACACAGTTAGTTACGCTTTGCAGTAGTGCATAACGTTCATGGGTTCTACCTCCAAGCACACACAGTTAGTTCCACTTTACAGTAGTGCATACAATTCATGGACTCTATCTCCAAGCACACACGTTTAGTTGCACTTTGCAGTAGTGCATAACATTCATGGGTTCTACCTCCAAGCACACACAGTTAGATTTGCTTTGCAGTAGTGAATACAATTCATGGGTTCTATCTCCAAGCACACAAAGTTAGTTACGCGTTGCGGTAGTGCATAACATTCATGGGTTCTACCTCAAGCACACACAGTTAGTTCCTCTTTGCAGTAGTGCATAACATTCATGGGTTCTACCTCCAAGCACACGCAGTTAGTTCCGCTTTGCAGTAGTGCATGGCATTCCTGGGTTCTACCTCCAAAGAAAAACACAGTTAGTTCCTCTTTACAGTAGAGCATGAAATTAATGGGATCTATCTCCAAGCACACACAGTTAGTTCCGCTTTGCAGTAGTGCATACAATTCATAGATTCTACCTCCAAGCACACACAGTTAGTTATGCCTTGCAGTAGCGCAATTAATTCATGGGTTCTACCTCCAAGCACACACAGTTAGTTCCGCTTTGCAGTAGTGCATAACATTCATGGGTTCTACCTCCAAGCACACACAGATAGTTCTGCTTTGCAGTAGTGCATAACATTCATGGGTTTTACCTCCAAGCAGACAGTTAGTTACGCTTTGCAGTAGTGAATACCATTCATGGGTTTTATCTCCAAGCACACACATTTAGATTTGCTTTGCAGTAGTGAATAGAATTCATGGGTAATATGTCCAAGCACACACAGTTAGTTACGCTTTGCAGTAGTGTATAACATTCATAGGTTCTACCTCCAAGCACACTCAGTTAGTTGCTCTCTGCAGTAGTGCATAACATTCATGGGTTCTACCTCCAAACACGCACAGTTAGTTCCTCTTTGCAGTAGCGCATAACATTCATGGGTTCTACCTCCAAGCACACGCAGTTAGTTCCACTTTGCAGTAATGCATAACATTCTTGGGTTCTACCTCCAAAGAAAAACACAGTTAGTTTAGCTTTGCAGTAGTGCATACAATTCATGGGTTCTACCTCCAAGTACACACAGTTACTTACGCTTTGCAGTAGTGCATATGATTCATCGGTTCTACCTCCAAGCACACACAGTTAGTTCCGCTTTGCAGTAGTGCATAACATTCATGGGTTCTACCTCCAAGCAAACACAGTAAGTTCTGCTTTACAGTAGTGCATACAATTAATGGGTTCTACCTCCAAGCACACACAGTTAGTTCCGCTTTGCCTTAGTGCATAGCATTCATGGTTTCTACCTCCAAGCACACACAGTTAGTTCCATTTTACAGTAGTGCATACAATTCATGGGTTCTACCTCCAAGCACACACAGTTAGTCCCACATAGCAGTAGAGCATACAATTCATGGGTTTTATCTCGAAGCACACACGGTTAGTTCCGCTTTGCACTAGTGCATAACATTCATGGGTTCTACCTCCAAGCACACACAGTTATTTCCACTTTACAGTAGTGCATACAATTCATGGGTTCTATCTCCAAGCACACACAGTTAGTTGCACTTTGCAGTAGTGCATACAATTCATGGGTTCTACCTCCAAGCACGCACAGTTAGTTCCGCTTTGCAGTAGTGCATAAAATTCATGGGTTCTATCTCCAAGCACACACACTTAGATTCGCTTTGCAATAGTGAATACCATTCATGGGTTCCATCTCCAAGCACACATTTAATTTTGCTTTGCAGTTGTGCATTACATACATGGGTTCTACCTCCAAGCACACACAGTTAGTTCCTCTTTGCAGTAGTGCATAACATTTATGGGTTCTACCTCCAAGCACACACAGTTAGATTTGCTTTGCAGTAGTGAATACAATTCATGGGTTCTTTCTCCAAGCACACAAAGTTAGTTACGCGTTACGGTAGTGCATAACATTCATGGGTTCTACCTCAAGCACACACAGTTAGTTCCTCTTTGCAGTAGTGCATAACATTCATGGGTTCTACCTCCAAAGAAAAACACAGTTAGTTCCTCTTTACAGTAGAGCATGAAATTAATGGGATCTATCTCCAAGCACACACAGTTAGTTACGCTTTGCAGTAGCGCAATTAATTCATGGGTTCTACCTCCAAGCACACACAGTTAGTTCCGCTTTGCAGTAGTGCATAACATTCATGGGTTCTACCTCCAAGCACACACAGTTAGTTCTGCTTTGCAGTAGTGCATAACATTCATGGGTTTTACCTCCAAGCAGACAGTTAGTTACGCTTTGCAGTAGTGAATACAATTCATGGGTTTTATCTCCAAGCACACACATTTAGATTTGCTTTGCAGTAGTGAATAGAATTCATGGGTTCTATCTCCAAGCACACACAGTTAGTTGCGCTTTGCAGTAGTGTATAACATTCATGGGTTCTACCTCCAAGCACACGCAGTTCGTTCCTCTTTGCAGTAGTGCATAACATTCATGGGTTCTACCTCCAAACACGCACAGTTAGTTCCTCTTTGCAGTAGGGCATAACATTCATGGGTTCTACCTCCAAGCACACGCAGTTAGTTCCACTTTGCAGTAATGCATAACATTCTTGGGTTCTACCTCCAAAGAAAAACACAGTTAGTTCAGCTTTGCAGTAGTGCATACAATTCATGGGTTCTACCTCCAAGTACACACAGTTACTTACGCTTTGCAGTAGTGCATATGATTCATCGGTTCTACCTCCAAGCACACACAGTTAGTTCCGCTTTGCAGTAGTGCATAACATTCATGGGTTCTACTCCAAGCACACACAGTTAGTTCCGCTTTGCAGTAGTGCATAACATTCATGGGTTCTACTCCAAGCACACACAGTTAGATCCGCTTTGCAGTAGTGCATAAAATTCATGGATTCTACCTCCAAGCACACACAGTTAGTTCCGCTTTGCCGTAGTGCATAGCATTCATGGTTTCCACCTCCAAGCACACACAGTTAGTTCCGCTTTACAGTAGTGCATACAATTAATGGGTTCTACCTCCAAGCACACACAGTTAGTTCCGCTTTGCCTTAGTGCATAGCATTCATGGTTTCTACCTCCAAGCACACACAGTTAGTTCTGCTTTACAGTAGTGCATACAGTTCATGGGTTCTACCTCCAAGCACACACAGTTAGTCCCACATAGCAGTAGAGCATACAATTCATGGGTTTTATCTCCAAGCACACACAGTTAGATTCGCTTTGCAGTAGTGAATACAATTCATGGGTTCTATCTCGAAGCACACACGGTTAGTTCCGCTTTGCAGTAGTGCATAACATTCATGGGTTCTACCTCCAAGCACACACAGTTAGTTCCGCTTTACAGTAGTGCATACAATTCATGGGTTCTAACTCCAAGCCCACACAGTTAGTCCCTCATAGCAATAGAGCATACAATGCATGGGTTCTATCTCCAAGCACACACAGTTAGATTCGCTTTGCAGTAGTGAATACAATTCATGGGTTCTATCTCCAAGCACACAAAGTTAGTTACGCTTTGCGGTATTGCATAACATTCATGGGTTCTACCTCCAAGCACACACAGTTAGTTCCTCTTTGCAGTAGTGCATAACATTTATGGGTTCTACCTCCAAACATGCACAGCTAGTTCCGCTTTGCAGTAGTACATAACATTCATGGGTTCTACCTCCAAGCACACACAGTTAGTTCCGCTTTACAGTAGTGCATACAATTCATGGGTTTTACCTCCAAGCACACAGTTAGATTTGCTTTGCAGTAGTGAATACAATTCATGGGTTCTATCTCCAAGCACAGAAAGTTAATTACGCGTTGCTGTAGTGCATAAAATTCATGGGTTCTACCTCCAAGCACACACAGTTAGGTCCTCTTTGCAGTAGTGCATAACATTCATGGGTTCTACCTCCAAGCACACACAGTTAGTTCTGCTTTGCAATAGTGCATGACATTCTTGAGTTCTACCTCCAAAGAAAAACACAGTTAGTTCCGCTTTGCAGTAGTGCATACAATTCATGGATTCTACCTCCAAGCACACACAGTTAGTTACACTTTGCAGTAGTGCATATAATTCATGGGTTCTACCTCCAAGCACACACAGTTAGTTCCCCTTTGCAGTAGTGCATAACATTCATGGGTTCTACCTCCAAGCACACAAAGTTATTTCCGCTTTGCAGTAGTGCATCCAATTCATGGGTTCTACCTCCAAGCACACACAGTTAGTCCCACGTAGCAGTAGAGCATACAATTCATGGGTTCTATCTTCAAGCACACACAGTTAGTTGCGCTTTGCAGTAGTGCATAAAATTCATGGGTTCTATCTCCAAGCACACACAGTTAGATTCGCTTTGCAATCGTGAATACCATTCATGGGTTCTATCTCTAAGCACACATTTAGTTTTGCTTTGCAGTAGTGCATTACATACATGGGTTCTACCTCCAAGCACACACAGTTAGTTCCTCTTTGCAGTAGTGCATAACATTCATGGGTTCTACCTCCAAGCACACACAGTTAGATTTGCTTTGCAGTAGTGAATACAATTCATGGGTTCTATCTCCAAGCACACAAAGTTAGTTATTAGTTGCGGTAGTGCATAACATTCATGGGTTCTACCTCAAGCACTTACAGTTAGTTCCTCTTTGCAGTAGTGCATAACATTCATGGGTTCTACCTCCAAGCACACACAGTTAGATTTGCTTTGCAGTAGTGAATACAATTCATGGGTTCTATCTCCAAGAACACAAAGTTAGTTACGAGTTGCGGTAGTGCATAACATTCATGGGTTCTACCTCAAGCACACACAGTTAGTTCTGCTTTGCAGTAGTGCATAACATTCATGGGTTTTACCTCCAAGCAGACAGTTAGTTACGCTTTGCAGTAGTGAATACAATTCATGGGTTTTATCTCCAAGCACACACATTTAGATTTGCTTTGCAGTAGTGAATAGAATTCATGGGTTCTATCTCCAAGCACACACAGTTAGTTGCGCTTTGCAGTAGTGTATAACATTCATGGGTTCTACCTCCAAGCACACGCAGTTCGTTCCTCTTTGCAGTAGTGCATAACATTCATGGGTTCTACCTCCAAACACGCACAGTTAGTTCCTCTTTGCA
Source organism: Ambystoma mexicanum (assembly GCF_040938575.1). NCBI lineage: Eukaryota > Metazoa > Chordata > Amphibia > Caudata > Ambystomatidae > Ambystoma > Ambystoma mexicanum. The sequence goes on from NC_090922.1 coordinate 1,537,386,993, forward strand.
GTAGGGCATAACATTCATGGGTTCTACCTCCAAGCACACGCAGTTAGTTCCACTTTGCAGTAATGCATAACATTCTTGGGTTCTACCTCCAAAGAAAAACACAGTTAGTTCAGCTTTGCAGTAGTGCATACAATTCATGGGTTCTACCTCCAAGTACACACAGTTACTTACGCTTTGCAGTAGTGCATATGATTCATCGGTTCTACCTCCAAGCACACACAGTTAGTTCCGCTTTGCAGTAGTGCATAACATTCATGGGTTCTACTCCAAGCACACACAGTTAGTTCCGCTTTGCAGTAGTGCATAACATTCATGGGTTCTACTCCAAGCACACACAGTTAGATCCGCTTTGCAGTAGTGCATAAAATTCATGGATTCTACCTCCAAGCACACACAGTTAGTTCCGCTTTGCCGTAGTGCATAGCATTCATGGTTTCCACCTCCAAGCACACACAGTTAGTTCCGCTTTACAGTAGTGCATACAATTAATGGGTTCTACCTCCAAGCACACACAGTTAGTTCCGCTTTGCCTTAGTGCATAGCATTCATGGTTTCTACCTCCAAGCACACACAGTTAGTTCTGCTTTACAGTAGTGCATACAGTTCATGGGTTCTACCTCCAAGCACACACAGTTAGTCCCACATAGCAGTAGAGCATACAATTCATGGGTTTTATCTCCAAGCACACACAGTTAGATTCGCTTTGCAGTAGTGAATACAATTCATGGGTTCTATCTCGAAGCACACACGGTTAGTTCCGCTTTGCAGTAGTGCATAACATTCATGGGTTCTACCTCCAAGCACACACAGTTAGTTCCGCTTTACAGTAGTGCATACAATTCATGGGTTCTAACTCCAAGCCCACACAGTTAGTCCCTCATAGCAATAGAGCATACAATGCATGGGTTCTATCTCCAAGCACACACAGTTAGATTCGCTTTGCAGTAGTGAATACAATTCATGGGTTCTATCTCCAAGCACACAAAGTTAGTTACGCTTTGCGGTATTGCATAACATTCATGGGTTCTACCTCCAAGCACACACAGTTAGTTCCTCTTTGCAGTAGTGCATAACATTTATGGGTTCTACCTCCAAACATGCACAGCTAGTTCCGCTTTGCAGTAGTACATAACATTCATGGGTTCTACCTCCAAGCACACACAGTTAGTTCCGCTTTACAGTAGTGCATACAATTCATGGGTTTTACCTCCAAGCACACAGTTAGATTTGCTTTGCAGTAGTGAATACAATTCATGGGTTCTATCTCCAAGCACAGAAAGTTAATTACGCGTTGCTGTAGTGCATAAAATTCATGGGTTCTACCTCCAAGCACACACAGTTAGGTCCTCTTTGCAGTAGTGCATAACATTCATGGGTTCTACCTCCAAGCACACACAGTTAGTTCTGCTTTGCAATAGTGCATGACATTCTTGAGTTCTACCTCCAAAGAAAAACACAGTTAGTTCCGCTTTGCAGTAGTGCATACAATTCATGGATTCTACCTCCAAGCACACACAGTTAGTTACACTTTGCAGTAGTGCATATAATTCATGGGTTCTACCTCCAAGCACACACAGTTAGTTCCCCTTTGCAGTAGTGCATAACATTCATGGGTTCTACCTCCAAGCACACAAAGTTATTTCCGCTTTGCAGTAGTGCATCCAATTCATGGGTTCTACCTCCAAGCACACACAGTTAGTCCCACGTAGCAGTAGAGCATACAATTCATGGGTTCTATCTTCAAGCACACACAGTTAGTTGCGCTTTGCAGTAGTGCATAAAATTCATGGGTTCTATCTCCAAGCACACACAGTTAGATTCGCTTTGCAATCGTGAATACCATTCATGGGTTCTATCTCTAAGCACACATTTAGTTTTGCTTTGCAGTAGTGCATTACATACATGGGTTCTACCTCCAAGCACACACAGTTAGTTCCTCTTTGCAGTAGTGCATAACATTCATGGGTTCTACCTCCAAGCACACACAGTTAGATTTGCTTTGCAGTAGTGAATACAATTCATGGGTTCTATCTCCAAGCACACAAAGTTAGTTATTAGTTGCGGTAGTGCATAACATTCATGGGTTCTACCTCAAGCACTTACAGTTAGTTCCTCTTTGCAGTAGTGCATAACATTCATGGGTTCTACCTCCAAGCACACACAGTTAGATTTGCTTTGCAGTAGTGAATACAATTCATGGGTTCTATCTCCAAGAACACAAAGTTAGTTACGAGTTGCGGTAGTGCATAACATTCATGGGTTCTACCTCAAGCACACACAGTTAGTTCCTCTTTGCAGTAGTGCATAACATTCATGGGTTTTACCTCCAAGCAGACAGTTAGTTACGCTTTGCAGTAGTCAATACAATTCATGGGTTTTATCTCCAAGCACACACATTTAGATTTGCTTTGCAGTAGTGAATACAATTTATGGGTTCTATCTCCAAGCACACACAGTTAGTTACGCTTTGCAGTAGTGCATAACATTCATGGGTTACACCTCCAAGCACACACAGTTAGTTCCGCTTTGCAGTAGTGCATAACGTTCATGGGTTTTACCTCCAAGCACACAGTTAGTTACGCTTTGCAGTAGTGTATAACATTCATGGGTTCTACCTCCAAGCACACGCAGTTAGTTCCTCTTTGCAGTAGTGCATAACATTCATGGGTTCTACCTCCAAACACGCACAGTTAGTTCCTCTTTGCAGTAGCGCATAACATTCATGGGTTCTACCTCCAAAGAAAAACACAGTTAGTTCCACTTTGCAGTAATGCATAACATTCTTGGGTTCTACTTCCAAAGAAAAACACAGTTAGTTCAGCTTTGCAGTAGTGCATACAATTCATGGGTTCTACCTCCAAGTACACACAGTTACTTACGCTTTGCAGTAGTGCATATGATTCATCGGTTCTACCTCCAAGCACACACAGTTACTTCCGCTTTGCAGTAGTGCATAACATTCATGGGTTCTACCTCCAAGCACACACAGTTAGTTCCGCTTTGCAGTAGTGCATAAAATTCATGGATTCTACCTCCAAGCACACACAGTTAGTTCCGCTTTGCCTTACTGCATAGCATTCATGGTTTCTGCCTCCAAGCACACACAGTTAGTTCCGCTTTGCAGTAGTGCATAAAATTCATGGATTCTACCTCCAAGCACACACAGTTAGTTCCGCTTTGCCTTACTGCATAGCATTCATGGTTTCTGCCTCCAAGCACACACAGTTAGTTCCTCTTTGCAGTAGTGCATAACATTAATGGGTTCTACCTCCAAGCACACACAGTTAGATTTGCTTTGCAGTAGTGAATACAATTCATGGGTTCTATCTCCAAGAACACAAAGTTAGTTACGAGTTGCGGTAGTGCATAACATTCATGGGTTCTACCTCAAGCACACACAGTTAGTTCCTCTTTGCAGTAGTGCATAACATTCATGGGTTTTACCTCCAAGCAGACAGTTAGTTACGCTTTGCAGTAGTGAATACAATTCATGGGTTTTATCTCGAAGCACACACATTTAGATTTGCTTTGCAGTAGTGAATACAATTCATGGGTTCTATCTCCAAGCACACACAGTTAGTTACGCTTTGCAGTAGTGCATAACATTCATGGGTTCCACCTCCAAGCACACACAGTTAGTTCCGCTTTGCAGTAGTGCATAACATTCATGGCTTTTACCTCCAAGCACACAGTTAGTTACGCTTTGCAGTAGTGAATACAATTCATGGGTTCTATCTCCGAGCACACAGAGTTAGTTACGCTTTGCAGTAGTGTATAACATTCATGGGTTCTACCTCCAAGCACACACAGTTAGTTCCTCTTTGCAGTAGTGCATAACATTCATGGGTTCTACCTCCAAACACGCACAGTTAGTTCCTCTTTGCAGTAGCGCATAACATTCATGGGTTCTACCTCCAAAGAAAAACACAGTTAGTTCCACTTTGCAGTAATGCATAACATTCTTGGGTTCTACCTCCAAAGAAAAACACAGTTAGTTCAGCTTTGCAGTAGTGCATACAATTCATGGGTTCTACCTCCAAGTACACACAGTTACTTACGCTTTGCAGTAGTGCATATGATTCATCGGTTCTACCTCCAAGCACACACAGTTAGTTCCGCTTTGCAGTAGTGCATAACATTCATGGGTTCTACCTCCAAGCACACACAGTTAGTTCCGCTTTGCAGTAGTGCATAAAATTCATGGATTCTACCTCCAAGCACACACAGTTACTTCCGCTTTGCCTTACTGCATAGCATTCATGGTTTCTGCCTCCAAGCACACACAGTTAGTTCCGCTTTACAGTAGTGCATACAATTAATGGGTTCTACCTCCAAGCACACACAGTTAGTTCTGCTTTGCAGTAGTGCATAACATTCATGGGTTCTACCTCCAAGCACACACAGTTAGTTCCGCTTTGCAGTAGTGCATAACATTCATGGGTTCTACCTCCAAGCACACACAGTTAGTTCCGTTTTACAGTAGTGCATACAATTCATGTGTTCTAACTCCAAGCCCACACAGTTAGTCCCACATAGCAATAGAGCATACAATTCATGGGTTCTATCTCCAAGCACACACAGTTAGATTCGCTTTGCAGTAGTGAATACAATTCATGGGTTCTATCTCCAAGCACACAAAGTTAGTTACGCGTTGCTGTAGTGCATAACATTCATGGGTTCTACCTCCAAGCACACACAGTTAGTTCATCTTTGCAGTAGTGCATAATATTCATGGGTTCTACCTCCAAACATGCACAGCTAGTTCCGCTTTCCAGTAGTGCATAACATTCATGGGTTCTACCTCCAAGCACACACAGTTAGTTCCGCTTTACATTAGTGCATACAATTCATGGGTTTTACCTCCAAGCACACAGTTAGATTTGCTTTGCAGTAGTGAATACAATTCATGGGTTCTACCTCAAGCACACACAGTTAGTTCCTCTTTGCAGTAGTGCATAACATTCATGGGTTCTACCTCCAAGCACTCGCAGTTAGTTCCGCTTTGCAGTAGTGCATGACATTCCTGGGTTCTACCTCCAAAGAAAAACACAGTTAGTTCCTCTTTACAGTAGAGCATGAAATTAATGGGATCTATCTCCAAGCACACACAGTTAGTTCCGCTTTGCAGTAGTGCATACAATTCATAGATTCTACCTCCAAGCACACACAGTTAGTTACGCTTTGCAGTAGCGCAATTAATTTATGGGTTCTACCTCCAAGCACACACAGTTAGTTCCGCTTTGCAGTAGTGCATAACATTCATGGGTTCTACCTCCAAGCACACACAGTTAGTTCCGCTTTGCAGTAGTGCATAACATTCATGGGTTTTACCTCCAAGCAGACAGTTAGTTACGCTTTGCAGTAGTGCATAACATTCATGGGTTCTACCTCCAAACACGCACAGTTAGTTCCTCTTTGCAGTAGCGCATAACATTCATGGGTTCTACCTCCAAAGAAAAGCACAGTTAGTTCCACTTTGCAGTAATGCATAACATTCTTGGGTTCTACTTCCAAAGAAAAACACAGTTAGTTCAGCTTTGCAGTAGTGCATACAATTCATGGGTTCTACCTCCAAGTACACACAGTTACTTACGCTTTGCAGTAGTGCATATGATTCATCAGTTCTACCTCCAAGCACACACAGTTAGTTCCGCTTTGCAGTAGTGCATAACATTCATGGGTTCTACCTCCAAGCACACACAGTTAGTTCCGCTTTGCAGTAGTGCATAAAATTCATGGATTCTACCTCCAAGCACACACAGTTAGTTCCGCTTTGCCTTACTGCATAGCATTCATGGTTTCTGCCTCCAAGCACACACAGTTAGTTCCGCTTTGCAGTAGTGCATAAAATTCATGGATTCTACCTCCAAGCACACACAGTTAGTTCCGCTTTGCCTTACTGCATAGCATTCATGGTTTCTGCCTCCAAGCACACACAGTTAGTTCCTCTTTGCAGTAGTGCATAACATTCATGGGTTCTACCTCCAAGCACACACAGTTAGATTTGCTTTGCAGTAGTGAATACAATTCATGGGTTCTATCTCCAAGAACACAAAGTTAGTTACGAGTTGCGGTAGTGCATAACATTCATGGGTTCTACCTCAAGCACACACAGTTAGTTCCTCTTTGCAGTAGTGCATAACATTCATGGGTTTTACCTCCAAGCAGACAGTTAGTTACGCTTTGCAGTAGTGAATACAATTCATGGGTTTTATCTCGAAGCACACACATTTAGATTTGCTTTGCAGTAGTGAATACAATTCATGGGTTCTATCTCCAAGCACACACAGTTAGTTACGCTTTGCAGTAGTGCATAACATTCATGGGTTCCACCTCCAAGCACACACAGTTAGTTCCGCTTTGCAGTAGTGCATAACATTCATGGGTTTTACCTCCAAGCACACAGTTAGTTACGCTTTGCAGTAGTGAATACAATTCATGGGTTCTATCTCCGAGCACACAGAGTTAGTTACGCTTTGCAGTAGTGTATAACATTCATGGGTTCTACCTCCAAGCACACACAGTTAGTTCCTCTTTGCAGTAGTGCATAACATTCATGGGTTCTACCTCCAAACACGCACAGTTAGTTCCATTTTGCAGTAGCGCATAACATTCATGGGTTCTACCTACAAAGAAAAACACAGTTAGTTCCACTTTGCAGTAATGCATAACATTCTTGGGTTCTACCTCCAAAGAAAAACACAGTTAGTTCAGCTTTGCAGTAGTGCATACAATTCATGGGTTCTACCTCCAAGTACACATAGTTACTTACGCTTTGCAGTAGTGCATATGATTCATCGGTTCTACCTCCAAGCACACACAGTTAGTTCCGCTTTGCAGTAGTGCATAACATTCATGGGTTCTACCTCCAAGCACACACAGTTAGTTCCGCTTTGCAGTAGTGCATAAAATTCATGGATTCTACCTCCAAGCACACACAGTTACTTCCGCTTTGCCTTACTGCATAGCATTCATGGTTTCTGCCTCCAAGCACACACAGTTAGTTCCGCTTTACAGTAGTGCATACAATTAATGGGTTCTACCTCCAAGCACACACAGTTAGTTCTGCTTTGCAGTAGTGCATAACATTCATGGGTTCTACCTCCAAGCACACACAGTTAGTTCCGCTTTGCAGTAGTGCATAACATTCATGGGTTCTACCTCCAAGCACACACAGTTAGTTCCGTTTTACAGTAGTGCATACAATTCATGTGTTCTAACTCCAAGCCCACACAGTTAGTCCCACATAGCAATAGAGCATACAATTCATGGGTTCTATCTCCAAGCACACACAGTTAGATTCGCTTTGCAGTAGTGAATACAATTCATGGGTTCTATCTCCAAGCACACAAAGTTAGTTACGCGTTGCTGTAGTGCATAACATTCATGGGTTCTACCTCCAAGCACACACAGTTAGTTCCTCTTTGCAGTAGTGCATAATATTCATGGGTTCTACCTCCAAACATGCACAGCTAGTTCCGCTTTCCAGTAGTGCATAACATTCATGGGTTCTACCTCCAAGCACACACAGTTAGTTCCGCTTTACATTAGTGCATACAATTCATGGGTTTTACCTCCAAGCACACAGTTAGATTTGCTTTGCAGTAGTGAATACAATTCATGGGTTCTACCTCAAGCACACACAGTTAGTTCCTCTTTGCAGTAGTGCATAACATTCATGGGTTCTACCTCCAAGCACTTGCAGTTAGTTCCGCTTTGCAGTAGTGCATGACATTCCTGGGTTCTACCTCCAAAGAAAAACACAGTTAGTTCCTCTTTACAGTAGAGCATGAAATTAATGGGATCTATCTCCAAGCACACACAGTTAGTTCCGCTTTGCAGTAGTGCATACAATTCATAGATTCTACCTCCAAGCACACACAGTTAGTTACGCTTTGCAGTAGCGCAATTAATTTATGGGTTCTACCTCCAAGCACACACAGTTAGTTCCGCTTTGCAGTAGTGCATAACATTCATGGGTTCTACCTCCAAGCACACACAGTTAGTTCCGCTTTGCAGTAGTGCATAACATTCATGGGTTTTACCTCCAAGCAGACAGTTAGTTACGCTTTGCAGTAGTGAATACAATTCATGGGTTTTATCTCCAAGCACACACATTTAGATTTGCTTTGCAGTAGTGAATAGAATTCATGGGTTCTATCTCCAAGCACACACAGTTAGTTACGCTTTGCAGTAGTGTATATCATTCATGGGTTCTACCTCCAAGAACATGCAGTTAGTTCCTCTTTGCAGTAGTGCATAACATTCATGGGTTCTACCTCCAAACACGCACAGTTAGTTCCTCTTTGCAGTAGCGCATAACATTCATGGGTTCTACCTCCAAGCACACGCAGTTAGTTCCACTTTGCAGTAATGCATAACATTCTTGGGTTCTACCTCCAAAGAAAAACACAGTTAGTTCAGCTTTGCAGTAGTGCATACAATTCATGGGTTCTACCTCCAAGCACACACAGTTAGTTCCGCTTTGCAGTAGTGCATAACATTCATGGGTTCTACCTCCAAGCACACACAGTTAGTTCCGCTTTGCAGTAGTGCATAAAATTCATGGATTCTACCTCCAAGCACACACAGTTAGTTCCGCTTTGCCTTAGTGCATAGCATTCATGGTGTCTACCTCCAAGCACACACAGTTAGTTCCGCTTTACAGTAGTGCATACAATTAATGGGTTCTACCTCCAAGCACACACAGTTAGTTCTGCTTTGCAGTAGTGCATAACATTCATGGGTTCTACCTCCAAGCACACACAGTTAGTTCCGCTTTGCAGTAGTGCATAAAATTCATGGATTCTACCTCCAAGCACACACAGTTAGTTCCACTTTACAGTAGTGCATATAATTCATGGGTTCTACCTCCAAGCACACACAGTTAGTTCCCCTTTGCAGTAGTGCATAACATTCATGGGTTCTACCTCCAAGCACACACAGTTATTTCCGCTTTGCAGTAGTGCATCCAATTCATGGGTTCTACCTCCAAGCACACACAGTTAGTCCCACATAGCAGTAGAGCATACAATTCATGGGTTCTATCTTCAAGCACACACAGTTAGTTACGCTTTGCAGTAGTGCATAACATTCATGGGTTCTACCTCCAAGCACACACAGTTAGTTCCACTTTACAGTAGTGCATACAATTCATGGGTTCTATCTCCAAGCACACACAGTTAGTTGCACTTTGCAGTAGTGCATACAATTCATGGGTTCTACCTCCAAGCACGCACAGTTATTTCCGCTTTGCAGTAGTGCATAAAATTCATGGGTTCTATCTCCAAGCACACACACTTATATTCGCTTTGCAATAGTGAATACCATTCATGGGTTCCATCTCCAAGCACACATTTAGTTTCGCTTTGCAGTAGTGCATTACATACATGGGTTCTACCTCCAAGCACACACAGTTAGTTCCTCTTTGCAGTAGTGCATAACATTCATGGGTTCTACCTCCAAGCACACACAGTTAGATTTGCTTTGCAGTAGTGAATACAATTCATGGGTTCTATCTCCAAGCACACACAGTTAGTTCCGCTTTGCAGTAGTGCATAACATTCATGGGTTTTACCTCCAAGCAGACAGTTAGTTACGCTTTGCAGTAGTGAATACAATTCATGGGTTTTATCTCCAAGCACACACATTTAGATTTGCTTTGCAGTAGTGAATAGAATTCATGGGTTCTATCTCCAAGCACACACAGTTAGTTACGCTTTGCAGTAGTGTATATCATTCATGGGTTCTACCTCCAAGCACATGCAGTTAGTTCCTCTTTGCAGTAGTGCATAACATTCATGGGTTCTACCTCCAAACACGCACAGTTAGTTCCTCTTTGCAGTAGCGCATAACATTCATGGGTTCTACCTCCAAGCACACGCAGTTAGTTCCACTTTGCAGTAATGCATAACATTCTTGGGTTCTACCTCCAAAGAAAAACACAGTTAGTTCAGCTTTGCAGTAGTGCATACAATTCATGGGTTCTACCTCCAAGCACACACAGTTAGTTCCGCTTTGCAGTAGTGCATAACATTCATGGGTTCTACCTCCAAGCACACACAGTTAGTTCCGCTTTGCAGTAGTGCATAAAATTCATGGATTCTACCTCCAAGCACACACAGTTAGTTCCGCTTTGCCTTAGTGCATAGCATTCATGGTGTCTACCTCCAAGCACACACAGTTAGTTCCGCTTTACAGTAGTGCATACAATTAATGGGTTCTACCTCCAAGCACACACAGTTAGTTCTGCTTTGCAGTAGTGCATAACATTCATGGGTTCTACCTCCAAGCACACACAGTTAGTTCCGCTTTGCAGTAGTGCATAAAATTCATGGATTCTACCTCCAAGCACACACAGTTAGTTCCACTTTACAGTAGTGCATATAATTCATGGGTTCTACCTCCAAGCACACACAGTTAGTTCCCCTTTGCAGTAGTGCATAACATTCATGGGTTCTACCTCCAAGCACACACAGTTATTTCCGCTTTGCAGTAGTGCATCCAATTCATGGGTTCTACCTCCAAGCACACACAGTTAGTCCCACATAGCAGTAGAGCATACAATTCATGGGTTCTATCTTCAAGCACACACAGTTAGTTACGCTTTGCAGTAGTGCATAACATTCATGGGTTCTACCTCCAAGCACACACAGTTAGTTCCACTTTACAGTAGTGCATACAATTCATGGGTTCTATCTCCAAGCACACACAGTTAGTTGCACTTTGCAGTAGTGCATACAATTCATGGGTTCTACCTCCAAGCACGCACAGTTATTTCCGCTTTGCAGTAGTGCATAAAATTCATGGGTTCTATCTCCAAGCACACACAGTTAGTTGCACTTTGCAGTAGTGCATACAATTCATGGGTTCTACCTCCAAGCACGCACAGTTATTTCCGCTTTGCAGTAGTGTATAAAATTCATGGGTTCTATCTCCAAGCACACACACTTATATTCGCTTTGCAATAGTGAATACCATTCATGGGTTCCATCTCCAAGCACACATTTAGTTTCGCTTTGCAGTAGTGCATTACATACATGGGTTCTACCTCCAAGCACACACAGTTAGTTCCTCTTTGCAGTAGTGCATAACATTCATGGGTTCTACCTCCAAGCACACACAGTTAGATTTGCTTTGCAGTAGTGAATACAATTCATGGGTTCTATCTCCAAGCACACACAGTTAGTTCCGCTTTGCAGTAGTGCATAACATTCATGGGTTTTACCTCCAAGCAGACAGTTAGTTACGCTTTGCAGTAGTGAATACAATTCATGGGTTTTATCTCCAAGCACACACATTTAGATTTGCTTTGCAGTAGTGAATAGAATTCATGGGTTCTATCTCCAAGCACACACAGTTAGTTACGCTTTGCAGTAGTGTATATCATTCATGGGTTCTACCTCCAAGCACATGCAGTTAGTTCCTCTTTGCAGTAGTGCATAACATTCATGGGTTCTACCTCCAAACACGCACAGTTAGTTCCTCTTTGCAGTAGCGCATAACATTCATGGGTTCTACCTCCAAGCACACGCAGTTAGTTCCACTTTGCAGTAATGCATAACATTCTTGGGTTCTACCTCCAAAGAAAAACACAGTTAGTTCAGCTTTGCAGTAGTGCATACAATTCATGGGTTCTACCTCCAAGCACACACAGTTAGTTCCGCTTTGCAGTAGTGCATAACATTCATGGGTTCTACCTCCAAGCACACACAGTTAGTTCCGCTTTGCAGTAGTGCATAAAATTCATGGATTCTACCTCCAAGCACACACAGTTAGTTCCGCTTTGCCTTAGTGCATAGCATTCATGGTGTCTACCTCCAAGCACACACAGTTAGTTCCGCTTTACAGTAGTGCATACAATTAATGGGTTCTACCTCCAAGCACACACAGTTAGTTCTGCTTTGCAGTAGTGCATAACATTCATGGGTTCTACCTCCAAGCACACACAGTTAGTTCCGCTTTGCAGTAGTGCATAAAATTCATGGATTCTACCTCCAAGCACACACAGTTAGTTCCACTTTACAGTAGTGCATATAATTCATGGGTTCTACCTCCAAGCACACACAGTTAGTTCCCCTTTGCAGTAGTGCATAACATTCATGGGTTCTACCTCCAAGCACACACAGTTATTTCCGCTTTGCAGTAGTGCATCCAATTCATGGGTTCTACCTCCAAGCACACACAGTTAGTCCCACATAGCAGTAGAGCATACAATTCATGGGTTCTATCTTCAAGCACACACAGTTAGTTACGCTTTGCAGTAGTGAATAACATTCATGGGTTCTACCTCCAAGCACACACAGTTAGTTCCACTTTACAGTAGTGCATACAATTCATGGGTTCTATCTCCAAGCACACACAGTTAGTTGCACTTTGCAGTAGTGCATACAATTCATGGGTTCTACCTCCAAGCACGCACAGTTATTTCCGGTTTGCAGTAGTGCATAAAATTCATGGGTTCTATCTCCAAGCACACACAGTTAGTTGCACTTTGCAGTAGTGCATACAATTCATGGGTTCTACCTCCAAGCACGCACAGTTATTTCCGCTTTGCAGTAGTGCATAAAATTCATGGGTTCTATCTCCAAGCACACACACTTATATTCGCTTTGCAATAGTGAATACCATTCATGGGTTCCATCTCCAAGCACACATTTAGTTTCGCTTTGCAGTAGTGCATTACATACATGGGTTCTACCTCCAAGCACACACAGTTAGTTCCTCTTTGGAGTAGTGCATAACATTCATGGGTTCTACCTCCAAGCACACACAGTTAGATTTGCTTTGCAGTAGTGAATACAATTCATGGGTTCTATCTCCAAGCACACACAGTTAGTTCCGCTTTGCAGTAGTGCATAACATTCATGGGTTTTACCTCCAAGCAGACAGTTAGTTACGCTTTGCAGTAGTGAATACAATTCATGGGTTTTATCTCCAAGCACACACATTTAGATTTGCTTTGCAGTAGTGAATAGAATTCATGGGTTCTATCTCCAAGCACACACAGTTAGTTACGCTTTGCAGTAGTGTATATCATTCATGGGTTCTACCTCCAAGCACATGCAGTTAGTTCCTCTTTGCAGTAGTGCATAACATTCATGGGTTCTACCTCCAAACACGCACAGTTAGTTCCTCTTTGCAGTAGCGCATAACATTCATGGGTTCTACCTCCAAGCACACGCAGTTAGTTCCACTTTGCAGTAATGCATAACATTCTTGGGTTCTACCTCCAAAGAAAAACACAGTTAGTTCAGCTTTGCAGTAGTGCATACAATTCATGGGTTCTACCTCCAAGCACACACAGTTAGTTCCGCTTTGCAGTAGTGCATAACATTCATGGGTTCTACCTCCAAGCACACACAGTTAGTTCCGCTTTGCAGTAGTGCATAAAATTCATGGATTCTACCTCCAAGCACACACAGTTAGTCCCGCTTTGCCTTAGTGCATAGCATTCATGGTGTCTACCTCCAAGCACACACAGTTAGTTCCGCTTTACAGTAGTGCATACAATTAATGGGTTCTACCTCCAAGCACACACAGTTAGTTCTGCTTTGCAGTAGTGCATAACATTCATGGGTTCTACCTCCAAGCACACACAGTTAGTTCCGCTTTGCAGTAGTGCATAAAATTCATGGATTCTACCTCCAAGCACACACAGTTAGTTCCACTTTACAGTAGTGCATATAATTCATGGGTTCTACCTCCAAGCACACACAGTTAGTTCCCCTTTGCAGTAGTGCATAACATTCATGGGTTCTACCTCCAAGCACACACAGTTATTTCCGCTTTGCAGTAGTGCATCCAATTCATGGGTTCTACCTCCAAGCACACACAGTTAGTCCCACATAGCAGTAGAGCATACAATTCATGGGTTCTATCTTCAAGCACACACAGTTAGTTACGCTTTGCAGTAGTGCATAACATTCATGGGTTCTACCTCCAAGCACACACAGTTAGTTCCACTTTACAGTAGTGCATACAATTCATGGGTTCTATCTCCAAGCACACACAGTTAGTTGCACTTTGCAGTAGTGCATACAATTCATGGGTTCTACCTCCAAGCACGCACAGTTATTTCCGCTTTGCAGTAGTGCATAAAATTCATGGGTTCTATCTCCAAGCACACACACTTATATTCGCTTTGCAATAGTGAATACCATTCATGGGTTCCATCTCCAAGCACACATTTAGTTTCGCTTTGCAGTAGTGCATTACATACATGGGTTCTACCTCCAAGCACACACAGTTAGTTCCTCTTTGCAGTAGTGCATAACATTCATGGGTTCTACCTCCAAGCACACACAGCTAGATTTGCTTTGCAGTAGTGAATACAATTCATGGGTTCTATCTCCAAGCACACACAGTTAGATCCGCTTTGCAGTAGTGCATAACATTCATGGGTTTTACCTCCAAGCAGACAGTTAGTTACGCTTTGCAGTAGTGAATACAATTCATGGGTTTTATCTCCAAGCACACACATTTAGATTTGCTTTGCAGTAGTGAATAGAATTCATGGGTTCTATCTCCAAGCACACACAGTTAGTTACGCTTTGCAGTAGTGTATATCATTCATGGGTTCTACCTCCAAGCACATGCAGTTAGTTCCTCTTTGCAGTAGTGCATAACATTCATGGGTTCTACCTCCAAACACGCACAGTTAGTTCCTCTTTGCAGTAGCGCATAACATTCATGGGTTCTACCTCCAAGCACACGCAGTTAGTTCCACTTTGCAGTAATGCATAACATTCTTGGGTTCTACCTCCAAAGAAAAACACAGTTAGTTCAGCTTTGCAGTAGTGCATACAATTCATGGGTTCTACCTCCAAGCACACACAGTTAGTTCCGCTTTGCAGTAGTGCATAACATTCATGGGTTCTACCTCCAAGCACACACAGTTAGTTCCGCTTTGCAGTAGTGCATAAAATTCATGAATTCTACCTCCAAGCACACACAGTTAGTTCCGCTTTGCCTTAGTGCATAGCATTCATGGTGTCTACCTCCAAGCACACACAGTTAGTTCCGCTTTACAGTAGTGCATACAATTAATGGGTTCTACCTCCAAGCACACACAGTTAGTTCTGCTTTGCAGTAGTGCATAACATTCATGGGTTCTACCTCCAAGCACACACAGTTAGTTCCGCTTTGCAGTAGTGCATAAAATTCATGGATTCTACCTCCAAGCACACACAGTTAGTTCCACTTTACAGTAGTGCATATAATTCATGGGTTCTACCTCCAAGCACACACAGTTAGTTCCCCTTTGCAGTAGTGCATAACATTCATGGGTTCTACCTCCAAGCACACACAGTTATTTCCGCTTTGCAGTAGTGCATCCAATTCATGGGTTCTACCTCCAAGCACACACAGTTAGTCCCACATAGCAGTAGAGCATACAATTCATGGGTTCTATCTTCAAGCACACACAGTTAGTTACGCTTTGCAGTAGTGCATAACATTCATGGGTTCTACCTCCAAGCACACACAGTTAGTTCCACTTTACAGTAGTGCATACAATTCATGGGTTCTATCTCCAAGCACACACAGTTAGTTGCACTTTGCAGTAGTGCATACAATTCATGGGTTCTACCTCCAAGCACGCACAGTTATTTCCACTTTGCAGTAGTGCATAAAATTCATGGGTTCTATCTCCAAGCACACACAGTTAGTTGCACTTTGCAGTAGTGCATACAATTCATGGGTTCTACCTCCAAGCACGCACAGTTATTTCCGCTTTGCAGTAGTGCATAAAATTCATGGGTTCTATCTCCAAGCACACACACTTATATTCGCTTTGCAATAGTGAATACCATTCATGGGTTCCATCTCCAAGCACACATTTAGTTTCGCTTTGCAGTAGTGCATTACATACATGGGTTCTACCTCCAAGCACACACAGTTAGTTCCTCTTTGCAGTAGTGCATAACATTCATGGGTTCTACCTCCAAGCACACACAGTTAGATTTGCTTTGCAGTAGTGAATACAATTCATGGGTTCTATCTCCAAGCACACACAGTTAGTTCCGCTTTGCAGTAGTGCATAACATTCATGGGTTTTACCTCCAAGCAGACAGTTAGTTACGCTTTGCAGTAGTGAATACAATTCATGGGTTTTATCTCCAAGCACACACATTTAGATTTGCTTTGCAGTAGTGAATAGAATTCATGGGTTCTATCTCCAAGCACACACAGTTAGTTACGCTTTGCAGTAGTGTATATCATTCATGGGTTCTACCTCCAAGCACATGCAGTTAGTTCCTCTTTGCAGTAGTGCATAACATTCATGGGTTCTACCTCCAAACACGCACAGTTAGTTCCTCTTTGCAGTAGCGCATAAAATTCATGGGTTCTACCTCCAAGCACACGCAGTTAGTTCCACTTTGCAGTAATGCATAACATTCTTGGGTTCTACCTCCAAAGAAAAACACAGTTAGTTCAGCTTTGCAGTAGTGCATACAATTCATGGGTTCTACCTCCAAGCACACACAGTTAGTTCCGCTTTGCAGTAGTGCATAACATTCATGGGTTCTACCTCCAAGCACACACAGTTAGTTCCGCTTTGCAGTAGTGCATAAAATTCATGGATTCTACCTCCAAGCACACACAGTTAGTTCCGCTTTGCCTTAGTGCATAGCATTCATGGTGTCTACCTCCAAGCACACACAGTTAGTTCCGCTTTACAGTAGTGCATACAATTAATGGGTTCTACCTCCAAGCACACACAGTTAGTTCTGCTTTGCAGTAGTGCATAACATTCATGGGTTCTACCTCCAAGCACACACAGTTAGTTCCGCTTTGCAGTAGTGCATAAAATTCATGGATTCTACCTCCAAGCACACACAGTTAGTTCCACTTTACAGTAGTGCATATAATTCATGGGTTCTACCTCCAAGCACACACAGTTATTTCCGCTTTGCAGTAGTGCATCCAATTCATGGGTTCTACCTCCAAGCACACACAGTTAGTCCCACATAGCAGTAGAGCATACAATTCATGGGTTCTATCTTCAAGCACACACAGTTAGTTACGCTTTGCAGTAGTGCATAACATTCATGGGTTCTACCTCCAAGCACACACAGTTAGTTCCACTTTACAGTAGTGCATACAATTCATGGGTTCTATCTCCAAGCACACACAGTTAGTTGCACTTTGCAGTAGTGCATACAATTCATGGGTTCTACCTCCAAGCACGCACAGTTATTTCCGCTTTGCAGTAGTGCATAAAATTCATGGGTTCTATCTCCAAGCACACACACTTATATTCGCTTTGCAATAGTGAACACCATTCATGGGTTCCATCTCCAAGCACACATTTAGTTTCGCTTTGCAGTAGTGCATTACATACATGGGTTCTACCTCCAAGCACACACAGTGAGTTCCTCTTTGCAGTAGTGCATAACATTCATGGGTTCTACCTCCAAGCACACACAATTAGATTTGCTTTGCAGTAGTGAATACAATTCATGGGTTCTATCTCCAAGCACACAAAGTTAGTTACACGTTGCGGTAGTGCATAACATTCATGGGTTCTACCTCAAGCACACACAGTTAGTTCCTCTTTGCAGTAGTGCATAACATTCATGGGTTCTACCTCCAAGCACACGCATTTAGTTCCGCTTTGCAGTAGTGCATGACATTCCTGGGTTCTACCTCCAAAGAAAAACACAGTTAGTTCCTCTTTACAGTAGAGCATGAAATTAATGGGATCTATCTCCAAGCACACACAGTTAGTTCCGCTTTGCAGTAGTGCATACAATTCATAGATTCTACCTCCAAGCACACACAGTTAGTTACGCTTTGCAGTAGCGCAATTAATTTATGGGTTCTACCTCCAAGCACACACAGTTAGTTCCGCTTTGCAGTAGTGCATATCATTCATGGGTTCTACCTCCAAGCACACACAGTTAGTTCCGCTTTGCAGTAGTGCATAACATTCATGGGTTTTACCTCCAGGCAGACAGTTAGTTCCGTTTTGCAGTAGTGCATACAATTCATGGATTCTACCTCCAAGCACACACAGTTAGTTACGCTTTGCAGTAGTGCATATAATTCATGGGTTCTACCTCCAAGCACACACAGTTAGTTCCCCTTTGCAGTAGTGCATAACATTCATGGTTTCTACCTCCAAGCACACACAGTTAGTTCCTCTTTGCAGTAGTGCATAACATTCATGGGTTCTACCTCAAGCACTTACAGTTAGTTCCTCTTTGCAGTAGTGCATAACATTCATGGGTTCTACCTCCAAGCACACACAGTTAGATTTGCTTTGCAGTAGTGAATACAATTCATGGGTTCTATCTCCAAGCACACAACGTTAGTTATGAGTTGCGGTAGTGCATAACATTCATGGGTTCTACCTCAAGCACACACAGTTAGTTCCTCTTTGCAGTAGTGCATAAGATTCATGGGTTCTACCTCCAGGCACACACAGTTAGATTTGCTTTACAGTAGTGAATACAATTCATGGGTTCTATCTCCAAGCACACAAAGTTAGTTACGAGTTGCGGTAGTGCATAACATTCATGGGTTCTACCTCAAGCACACACAGTTAGTTCCTCTTTGCAGTAGTGCATAACATTCATGGGTTTTACCTCCAAGCAGACAGTTAGTTACCCTTTGCAGTAGTGAATACAATTCATGGGTTTTATCTCCAAGCACACACATTTAGATTTGCTTTGCAGTAGTGAATACAATTCATGGGTTCTACCTCCAAGCACACACAGTTAGTTCCGCTTTGCAGTAGTGCATAACATTCATGGGTTTTACCTCCAAGCACACAGTTAGTTACGCTTTGCAGTAGTGAATACAATTCATGGGTTCTATCTCCAAGCACACAGAGTTAGTTACGCTTTGCAGTAGTGTATAACATTCATGGGTTCTACCTCCAAGCACACACAGTTAGTTCCTCTTTGCAGTAGTGCATAACATTCATGGGTTCTACCTCCAAACACGCACAGTTAGTTCCTCTTTGCAGTAGCGCATAACATTCATGGGTTCTACCTCCAGAGAAAAACACAAGTTAGTTCCACTTTGCAGTAATGCATAACATTCTTGGGTTCTACCTCCAAAGAAAAACACAGTTAGTTCAGCTTTGCAGTAGTGCATACAATTCATGGGTTCTACCTCCAAGTACAAACAGTTACTTACGCTTTGCAGTAGTGCATATGATTCATCGGTTCTACCTCCAAGCACACACAGTGAGTTCCGCTTTGCAGTAGTGCATAACATTCATGGGTTCTACGTCCAAGCACACACAGTTAGTTCCGCTTTGCAGTAGTGCATAAAATTCATGGATTCTACCTCCAAGCACACACAGTTAGTTCCGCTTTGCCTTACTGCATAGCATTCATGGTTTCTGCCTCCAAGCACACACAGTTAGTTCCACTTTACAGTAGTGCATACAATTAATGGGTTCTACCTCCAAGCACACACAGTTAGTTCTGCTTTGCAGTAGTGCATAACATTCATGGGTTCTACCTCCAAGCACACACAGTTAGTTCCGCTTTGCAGTAGTGCATAAAATTCTTGGATTCTACCTCCAAGCACACACAGTTAGTTCCGCTTTGCAGTAGTGCATAACATTCATGGGTTCTACCTCCAAGCACACACAGTTAGTTCCGCTTTACAGTAGTGCATACAATTCATGTGTTCTAACTCCATGCCCACACAGTTAGTCCCACATAGCAATAGAGCATACAATTCATGGGTTCTATCTCCAAGCACACACAGTTAGATTTGCTTTGCAGTAGTGAATACAATTCATGGGTTTTATCTCCAAGCACACACATTTAGATTTGCTTTGCAGTAGTGAATACAATTCATGGGTTCTATCTCCAAGCACACACAGTTAGTTACGCTTTGCAGTAGTGCATAACATTCATGGGTTCTACCTCCAAGCACCCACACTTAGTTCAGCTTTGCAGTAGTGCATAACATTCATGTGTTTTACCTCCAAGCACACAGTTAGTTACGCTTTGCAGTAGTGAATACAATTCATGGGTTCTATCTCCAAGCACACAGAGTTAGTTACGCTTTGCAGTAGTGTATAACATTCATGGGTTCTACCTCCAAGCACACGCAGTTAGTTCCTCTTGGCAGTAGTGCATAACATTCATGGGTTCTACCTCCAAACACGCACAGTTAGTTCCTCTTTGCAGTAGCGCATAACATTCATGGGTTCTACCTCCAAAGAAAAACACAGTTAGTTCCACTTTGCTGTAGTGCATAACATTCATGGGTTCTACCTCCAAGCACACACAGTTAGTTCTTCTTTGCCGTAGTGCATAATATTCATGGGTTCTACCTCCAAACATGCACAGCTAGTTCCGCTTTCCAGTAGTGCATAACATTCATAGGTTCTACCTCCAAGCACACACAGTTAATTCCGCTTTACAGTAGTGCATACAATTCATGGGTTTTACCTCCAAGCACACAGTTAGATTTGCTTTGCAGTAGTGAATACAATTCATGGGTTCTATCTCCAAGCACACAAAGTTAGTTACGCTTTGCTGTAGTGCATAAAATTCATGGGTTCTACCTCTAAGCACACACAGTTAGTTCCTCTTTGCAGTAGTGCATAACATTCATGGGTTCTACCTCCAAACATGCACAGCTAGTTCAGCTTTGCAGTAGTGCATATCATTCATGGGTTCTACCTCCAAGCACACACAGTTAGTTCCGCTTTACAGTAGTGCATACAATTCATGGGTTTTACCTCCAAGCACACAGTTAGATTTGCTTTGCAGTAGTGAATACAATTCATGGGTTCTATCTCCAAGCCACACAGTTAGTTACGCTTTGCAGTAGTGCATACAATTCATGGATTCTACCTCCAAGCACACACAGTTAGTTACGCTTTGCAGTAGTGCATATAATTCATGGGATCTACCTCCAAGCACACACAGTTAGTTCCCCTTTGCAGTAGTGCATAACATTCATGGGTTCTACCTCCAAGCACACACAGTTATTTCTGCTTTGCAGTAGTGCATCCAATTCATGGGTTCTATCTCCAAGCACACACAGTTAGTCCCACATAGCAGTAGAGCATACAATTCATGGGTTCTACCTCCAAGCACGCACAGTTAGTTCCGCTTTGCAGTAGTGCATAAAATTCATGGGTTCTATCTCCAAGCACACACAGTTAGATTCGCTTTGCAATAGTGAATACCATTCATGGGTTCTATCTCCAAGCATACATTTAGTTTCGCTTTGCAGTAGTGCATTATATACATGCGTTCTACCTCCAAGCACACACAGTTAGTTCCTCTTTGCAGTAGTGCATAACATTCTTGGGTTCTACCTCCAAGCACACACAGTTAGATTTGCTTAGCAGTAGTGAATACAATTCATGGGTTCTATCTCCAAGCACACAAAGTTAGTTATGAGTTGCGGTAGTGCATAACATTCATGGGTTCTACCTCAAGCACACACAGTTAGTTCCTCTTTGCAGTAATGCATAACATTAATGGGTTTTACCTCCAAGCAGACAGTTAGTTACACTTTGCAGTAGTGAATACAATTCATGGGTTTTATCTCCAAGCACACACATTAAGATTTGCTTTGCAGTAGTGAATACAATTCATGGGTTCTATCTCCAAGCACACACAGTTAGTTACCCTTTGCAGTAGTGCATAACATTCATGGGTTCTACCTCCAAGCACACACAGTTAGTTCCGCTTTGCAGTAGTGCATAACATTCATGGGTTTTACCTCCAAGCACACAGTTAGTTACGCTTTGCAGTAGTGAATACAATTCATGGGTTTTATCTCCAAGCACACACATTTAGATTTGCTTTGCAGTAGTGAATAGAATTCATGGGTTCTATCTCCAAGCACACACAGTTAGTTCCTCTTTGCAGTAGCGCATAACATTCATGGGTTCTACCTCCAAGCACACGCAGTTAGTTCCACTTTGCAGTAATGCATAACATTCTTGGGTTCTACCTCCAAAGAAAAACACAGTTAGTTCAGCTTTGCAGTAGTGCATACAATTCATGGGTTCTACCTCCAAGTACACACAGTTACTTACGCTTTGCAGTAGTGCATATGATTCATCGGTTCTACCTCCAAGCACACACAGTTAGTTCCGCTTTGCAGTAGTGCATAACATTCATGGGTTCTACCTCCATGCACACACAGTTAGTTCGCTTTGCAGTTGTGCATAAAATTCATGGATTCTACCTCCAAGCACACACAGTTAGTTCCGCTTTGCCTTAGTGCATAGCATTCATGGTTTCTACCTCCAAGCACACACAGTTAGTTCCGCTTTACAGTAGTGCATACAATTAATGGGTTCTATCTCCAAGCACACAGAGTTAGTTACGCTTTGCAGTAGTGTATAACATTCATGGGTTCTACCTCCAAGCACACACAGTTAGTTCCTCTTTGCAGTAGTGCATAACATTCATGGGTTCTACCTCCAAACACGCACAGTTAGTTCCACTTTGCAGTAATGCATAACATTCTTGGGTTCTACCTCCAAAGAAAAACACAGTTAGTTCAGCTTTGCAGTAGTGCATACAATTCATGGGTTCTACCTCCAAGTACAAACAGTTACTTACGCTTTGCAGTAGTGCATATGATTCATCGGTTCTACCTCCAAGCACACACAGTGAGTTCCGCTTTGCAGTAGTGCATAACATTCATGGGTTCTACGTCCAAGCACACACAGTTAGTTCCGCTTTGCAGTAGTGCATAAAATTCATGGATTCTACCTCCAAGCACACACAGTTAGTTCCGCTTTGCCTTACTGCATAGCATTCATGGTTTCTGCCTCCAAGCACACACAGTTAGTTCCGCTTTACAGTAGTGCATACAATTAATGGGTTCTACCTCCAAGCACACACAGTTAGTTCTGCTTTGCAGTAGTGCATAACATTCATGGGTTCTACCTCCAAGCACACACAGTTAGTTCCGCTTTGCAGTAGTGCATAAAATTCTTGGATTCTACCTCCAAGCACACACAGTTAGTTCCGCTTTGCAGTAGTGCATAACATTCATGGGTTCTACCTCCAAGCACACACAGTTAGTTCCGCTTTACAGTAGTGCATACAATTCATGTGTTCTAACTCCATGCCCACACAGTTAGTCCCACATAGCAATAGAGCATACAATTCATGGGTTCTATCTCCAAGCACACACAGTTAGATTCGCTTTGCAGTAGTGAATACAATTCATGGGTTTTATCTCCAAGCACACACATTTAGATTTGCTTTGCAGTAGTGAATACAATTCATGGTTTCTATCTCCAAGCACACACAGTTAGTTACGCTTTGCAGTAGTGCATAACATTCATGGGTTCTACCTCCAAGCACCCACACTTAGTTCAGCTTTGCAGTAGTGCATAACATTCATGGGTTTTACCTCCAAGCACACAGTTAGTTACGCTTTGCAGTAGTGAATACAATTCATGGGTTCTATCTCCAAGCACACAGAGTTAGTTACGCTTTGCAGTAGTGTATAACATTCATGGGTTCTACCTCCAAGCACACGCAGTTAGTTCCTCTTTGCAGTAGTGCATAACATTCATGGGTTCTACCTCCAAACACGTACAGTTAGTTCCTCTTTGCAGTAGCGCATAACATTCATGGGTTCTACCTCCAAAGAAAAACACAGTTAGTTCCACTTTGCTGTAGTGCATAACATTCATGGGTTCTACCTCCAAGCACACACAGTTAGTTCTTCTTTGCCGTAGTGCATAATATTCATGGGTTCTACCTCCAAACATGCACAGCTAGTTCCGCTTTCCAGTAGTGCATAACATTCATAGGTTCTACCTCCAAGCACACACAGTTAGTTCCGCTTTACAGTAGTGCATACAATTCATGGGTTTTACCTCCAAGCACACAGTTAGATTTGCTTTGCAGTAGTGAATACAATTCATGGGTTCTATCTCCAAGCACACAAAGTTAGTTACGCTTTGCTGTAGTGCATAAAATTCATGGGTTCTACCTCTAAGCACACACAGTTAGTTCCTCTTTGCAGTAGTGCATAACATTCATGGGTTCTACCTCCAAACATGCACAGCTAGTTCAGCTTTGCAGTAGTGCATATCATTCATGGGTTCTACCTCCAAGCACACACAGTTAGTTCCGCTTTACAGTAGTGCATACAATTCATGGGTTTTACCTCCAAGCACACAGTTAGATTTGCTTTGCAGTAGTGAATACAATTCATGGGTTCTATCTCCAAGCCACACAGTTAGTTACGCTTTGCAGTAGTGCATACAATTCATGGATTCTACCTCCAAGCACACACAGTTAGTTACGCTTTGCAGTAGTGCATATAATTCATGGGATCTACCTCCAAGCACACACAGTTAGTTCCCCTTTGCAGTAGTGCATAACATTCATGGGTTCTACCTCCAAGCACACACAGTTATTTCTGCTTTGCAGTAGTGCATCCAATTCATGGGTTCTATCTCCAAGCACACACAGTTAGTCCCACATAGCAGTAGAGCATACAATTCATGGGTTCTACCTCCAAGCACGCACAGTTAGTTCCGCTTTGCAGTAGTGCATAAAATTCATGGGTTCTATCTCCAAGCACACACAGTTAGATTCGCTTTGCAATAGTGAATACCATTCATGGGTTCTATCTCCAAGCATACATTTAGTTTCGCTTTGCAGTAGTGCATTATATACATGCGTTCTACCTCCAAGCACACACAGTTAGTTCCTCTTTGCAGTAGTGCATAACATTCTTGGGTTCTACCTCCAAGCACACACAGTTAGATTTGCTTAGCAGTAGTGAATACAATTCATGGGTTCTATCTCCAAGCACACAAAGTTAGTTATGAGTTGCGGTAGTGCATAACATTCATGGGTTCTACCTCAAGCACACACAGTTAGTTCCTCTTTGCAGTAATGCATAACATTAATGGGTTTTACCTCCAAGCAGACAGTTAGTTACACTTTGCAGTAGTGAATACAATTCATGGGTTTTATCTCCAAGCACACACATTAAGATTTGCTTTGCAGTAGTGAATACAATTCATGGGTTCTATCTCCAAGCACACACAGTTAGTTACCCTTTGCAGTAGTGCATAACATTCATGGGTTCTACCTCCAAGCACACACAGTTAGTTCCGCTTTGCAGTAGTGCATAACATTCATGGGTTTTACCTCCAAGCACACAGTTAGTTACGCTTTGCAGTAGTGAATACAATTCATGGGTTTTATCTCCAAGCACACACATTTAGATTTGCTTTGCAGTAGTGAATAGAATTCATGGGTTCTACCTCCAAACACGCACAGTTAGTTCCTCTTTGCAGTAGCGCATAACATTCATGGGTTCTACCTCCAAGCACACGCAGTTAGTTCCACTTTGCAGTAATGCATAACATTCTTGGGTTCTACCTCCAAAGAAAAACACAGTTAGTTCAGCTTTGCAGTAGTGCATACAATTCATGGGTTCTACCTCCAAGCACACACAGTTAGTTCCGCTTTGCAGTAGTGCATAACATTCATGGGTTCTACCTCCAAGCACACACAGTTAGTTCCGCTTTGCAGTAGTGCATAAAATTCATGGATTCTACCTCCAAGCACACACAGTTAGTTCCGCTTTGCCTTAGTGCATAGCATTCATGGTGTCTACCTCCAAGCACACACAGTTAGTTCCGCTTTACAGTAGTGCATACAATTAATGGGTTCTACCTCCAAGCACACACAGTTAGTTCTGCTTTGCAGTAGTGCATAACATTCATGGGTTCTACCTCCAAGCACACACAGTTAGTTCCGCTTTGCAGTAGTGCATAAAATTCATGGATTCTACCTCCAAGCACACACAGTTAGTTCCACTTTACAGTAGTGCATATAATTCATGGGTTCTACCTCCAAGCACACACAGTTAGTTCCCCTTTGCAGTAGTGCATAACATTCATGGGTTCTACCTCCAAGCACACACAGTTATTTCCGCTTTGCAGTAGTGCATCCAATTCATGGGTTCTACCTCCAAGCACACACAGTTAGTCCCACATAGCAGTAGAGCATACAATTCATGGGTTCTATCTTCAAGCACACACAGTTAGTTACGCTTTGCAGTAGTGAATAACATTCATGGGTTCTACCTCCAAGCACACACAGTTAGTTCCACTTTACAGTAGTGCATACAATTCATGGGTTCTATCTCCAAGCACACACAGTTAGTTGCACTTTGCAGTAGTGCATACAATTCATGGGTTCTACCTCCAAGCACGCACAGTTATTTCCGGTTTGCAGTAGTGCATAAAATTCATGGGTTCTATCTCCAAGCACACACAGTTAGTTGCACTTTGCAGTAGTGCATACAATTCATGGGTTCTACCTCCAAGCACGCACAGTTATTTCCGCTTTGCAGTAGTGCATAAAATTCATGGGTTCTATCTCCAAGCACACACACTTATATTCGCTTTGCAATAGTGAATACCATTCATGGGTTCCATCTCCAAGCACACATTTAGTTTCGCTTTGCAGTAGTGCATTACATACATGGGTTCTACCTCCAAGCACACACAGTTAGTTCCTCTTTGGAGTAGTGCATAACATTCATGGGTTCTACCTCCAAGCACACACAGTTAGATTTGCTTTGCAGTAGTGAATACAATTCATGGGTTCTATCTCCAAGCACACACAGTTAGTTCCGCTTTGCAGTAGTGCATAACATTCATGGGTTTTACCTCCAAGCAGACAGTTAGTTACGCTTTGCAGTAGTGAATACAATTCATGGGTTTTATCTCCAAGCACACACATTTAGATTTGCTTTGCAGTAGTGAATAGAATTCATGGGTTCTATCTCCAAGCACACACAGTTAGTTACGCTTTGCAGTAGTGTATATCATTCATGGGTTCTACCTCCAAGCACATGCAGTTAGTTCCTCTTTGCAGTAGTGCATAACATTCATGGGTTCTACCTCCAAACACGCACAGTTAGTTCCTCTTTGCAGTAGCGCATAACATTCATGGGTTCTACCTCCAAGCACACGCAGTTAGTTCCACTTTGCAGTAATGCATAACATTCTTGGGTTCTACCTCCAAAGAAAAACACAGTTAGTTCAGCTTTGCAGTAGTGCATACAATTCATGGGTTCTACCTCCAAGCACACACAGTTAGTTCCGCTTTGCAGTAGTGCATAACATTCATGGGTTCTACCTCCAAGCACACACAGTTAGTTCCGCTTTGCAGTAGTGCATAAAATTCATGGATTCTACCTCCAAGCACACACAGTTAGTCCCGCTTTGCCTTAGTGCATAGCATTCATGGTGTCTACCTCCAAGCACACACAGTTAGTTCCGCTTTACAGTAGTGCATACAATTAATGGGTTCTACCTCCAAGCACACACAGTTAGTTCTGCTTTGCAGTAGTGCATAACATTCATGGGTTCTACCTCCAAGCACACACAGTTAGTTCCGCTTTGCAGTAGTGCATAAAATTCATGGATTCTACCTCCAAGCACACACAGTTAGTTCCACTTTACAGTAGTGCATATAATTCATGGGTTCTACCTCCAAGCACACACAGTTAGTTCCCCTTTGCAGTAGTGCATAACATTCATGGGTTCTACCTCCAAGCACACACAGTTATTTCCGCTTTGCAGTAGTGCATCCAATTCATGGGTTCTACCTCCAAGCACACACAGTTAGTCCCACATAGCAGTAGAGCATACAATTCATGGGTTCTATCTTCAAGCACACACAGTTAGTTACGCTTTGCAGTAGTGCATAACATTCATGGGTTCTACCTCCAAGCACACACAGTTAGTTCCACTTTACAGTAGTGCATACAATTCATGGGTTCTATCTCCAAGCACACACAGTTAGTTGCACTTTGCAGTAGTGCATACAATTCATGGGTTCTACCTCCAAGCACGCACAGTTATTTCCGCTTTGCAGTAGTGCATAAAATTCATGGGTTCTATCTCCAAGCACACACACTTATATTCGCTTTGCAATAGTGAATACCATTCATGGGTTCCATCTCCAAGCACACATTTAGTTTCGCTTTGCAGTAGTGCATTACATACATGGGTTCTACCTCCAAGCACACACAGTTAGTTCCTCTTTGCAGTAGTGCATAACATTCATGGGTTCTACCTCCAAGCACACACAGCTAGATTTGCTTTGCAGTAGTGAATACAATTCATGGGTTCTATCTCCAAGCACACACAGTTAGATCCGCTTTGCAGTAGTGCATAACATTCATGGGTTTTACCTCCAAGCAGACAGTTAGTTACGCTTTGCAGTAGTGAATACAATTCATGGGTTTTATCTCCAAGCACACACATTTAGATTTGCTTTGCAGTAGTGAATAGAATTCATGGGTTCTATCTCCAAGCACACACAGTTAGTTACGCTTTGCAGTAGTGTATATCATTCATGGGTTCTACCTCCAAGCACATGCAGTTAGTTCCTCTTTGCAGTAGTGCATAACATTCATGGGTTCTACCTCCAAACACGCACAGTTAGTTCCTCTTTGCAGTAGCGCATAACATTCATGGGTTCTACCTCCAAGCACACGCAGTTAGTTCCACTTTGCAGTAATGCATAACATTCTTGGGTTCTACCTCCAAAGAAAAACACAGTTAGTTCAGCTTTGCAGTAGTGCATACAATTCATGGGTTCTACCTCCAAGCACACACAGTTAGTTCCGCTTTGCAGTAGTGCATAACATTCATGGGTTCTACCTCCAAGCACACACAGTTAGTTCCGCTTTGCAGTAGTGCATAAAATTCATGAATTCTACCTCCAAGCACACACAGTTAGTTCCGCTTTGCCTTAGTGCATAGCATTCATGGTGTCTACCTCCAAGCACACACAGTTAGTTCCGCTTTACAGTAGTGCATACAATTAATGGGTTCTACCTCCAAGCACACACAGTTAGTTCTGCTTTGCAGTAGTGCATAACATTCATGGGTTCTACCTCCAAGCACACACAGTTAGTTCCGCTTTGCAGTAGTGCATAAAATTCATGGATTCTACCTCCAAGCACACACAGTTAGTTCCACTTTACAGTAGTGCATATAATTCATGGGTTCTACCTCCAAGCACACACAGTTAGTTCCCCTTTGCAGTAGTGCATAACATTCATGGGTTCTACCTCCAAGCACACACAGTTATTTCCGCTTTGCAGTAGTGCATCCAATTCATGGGTTCTACCTCCAAGCACACACAGTTAGTCCCACATAGCAGTAGAGCATACAATTCATGGGTTCTATCTTCAAGCACACACAGTTAGTTACGCTTTGCAGTAGTGCATAACATTCATGGGTTCTACCTCCAAGCACACACAGTTAGTTCCACTTTACAGTAGTGCATACAATTCATGGGTTCTATCTCCAAGCACACACAGTTAGTTGCACTTTGCAGTAGTGCATACAATTCATGGGTTCTACCTCCAAGCACGCACAGTTATTTCCACTTTGCAGTAGTGCATAAAATTCATGGGTTCTATCTCCAAGCACACACAGTTAGTTGCACTTTGCAGTAGTGCATACAATTCATGGGTTCTACCTCCAAGCACGCACAGTTATTTCCGCTTTGCAGTAGTGCATAAAATTCATGGGTTCTATCTCCAAGCACACACACTTATATTCGCTTTGCAATAGTGAATACCATTCATGGGTTCCATCTCCAAGCACACATTTAGTTTCGCTTTGCAGTAGTGCATTACATACATGGGTTCTACCTCCAAGCACACACAGTTAGTTCCTCTTTGCAGTAGTGCATAACATTCATGGGTTCTACCTCCAAGCACACACAGTTAGATTTGCTTTGCAGTAGTGAATACAATTCATGGGTTCTATCTCCAAGCACACACAGTTAGTTCCGCTTTGCAGTAGTGCATAACATTCATGGGTTTTACCTCCAAGCAGACAGTTAGTTACGCTTTGCAGTAGTGAATACAATTCATGGGTTTTATCTCCAAGCACACACATTTAGATTTGCTTTGCAGTAGTGAATAGAATTCATGGGTTCTATCTCCAAGCACACACAGTTAGTTACGCTTTGCAGTAGTGTATATCATTCATGGGTTCTACCTCCAAGCACATGCAGTTAGTTCCTCTTTGCAGTAGTGCATAACATTCATGGGTTCTACCTCCAAACACGCACAGTTAGTTCCTCTTTGCAGTAGCGCATAAAATTCATGGGTTCTACCTCCAAGCACACGCAGTTAGTTCCACTTTGCAGTAATGCATAACATTCTTGGGTTCTACCTCCAAAGAAAAACACAGTTAGTTCAGCTTTGCAGTAGTGCATACAATTCATGGGTTCTACCTCCAAGCACACACAGTTAGTTCCGCTTTGCAGTAGTGCATAACATTCATGGGTTCTACCTCCAAGCACACACAGTTAGTTCCGCTTTGCAGTAGTGCATAAAATTCATGGATTCTACCTCCAAGCACACACAGTTAGTTCCGCTTTGCCTTAGTGCATAGCATTCATGGTGTCTACCTCCAAGCACACACAGTTAGTTCCGCTTTACAGTAGTGCATACAATTAATGGGTTCTACCTCCAAGCACACACAGTTAGTTCTGCTTTGCAGTAGTGCATAACATTCATGGGTTCTACCTCCAAGCACACACAGTTAGTTCCGCTTTGCAGTAGTGCATAAAATTCATGGATTCTACCTCCAAGCACACACAGTTAGTTCCACTTTACAGTAGTGCATATAATTCATGGGTTCTACCTCCAAGCACACACAGTTATTTCCGCTTTGCAGTAGTGCATCCAATTCATGGGTTCTACCTCCAAGCACACACAGTTAGTCCCACATAGCAGTAGAGCATACAATTCATGGGTTCTATCTTCAAGCACACACAGTTAGTTACGCTTTGCAGTAGTGCATAACATTCATGGGTTCTACCTCCAAGCACACACAGTTAGTTCCACTTTACAGTAGTGCATACAATTCATGGGTTCTATCTCCAAGCACACACAGTTAGTTGCACTTTGCAGTAGTGCATACAATTCATGGGTTCTACCTCCAAGCACGCACAGTTATTTCCGCTTTGCAGTAGTGCATAAAATTCATGGGTTCTATCTCCAAGCACACACACTTATATTCGCTTTGCAATAGTGAACACCATTCATGGGTTCCATCTCCAAGCACACATTTAGTTTCGCTTTGCAGTAGTGCATTACATACATGGGTTCTACCTCCAAGCACACACAGTGAGTTCCTCTTTGCAGTAGTGCATAACATTCATGGGTTCTACCTCCAAGCACACACAATTAGATTTGCTTTGCAGTAGTGAATACAATTCATGGGTTCTATCTCCAAGCACACAAAGTTAGTTACACGTTGCGGTAGTGCATAACATTCATGGGTTCTACCTCAAGCACACACAGTTAGTTCCTCTTTGCAGTAGTGCATAACATTCATGGGTTCTACCTCCAAGCACACGCATTTAGTTCCGCTTTGCAGTAGTGCATGACATTCCTGGGTTCTACCTCCAAAGAAAAACACAGTTAGTTCCTCTTTACAGTAGAGCATGAAATTAATGGGATCTATCTCCAAGCACACACAGTTAGTTCCGCTTTGCAGTAGTGCATACAATTCATAGATTCTACCTCCAAGCACACACAGTTAGTTACGCTTTGCAGTAGCGCAATTAATTTATGGGTTCTACCTCCAAGCACACACAGTTAGTTCCGCTTTGCAGTAGTGCATATCATTCATGGGTTCTACCTCCAAGCACACACAGTTAGTTCCGCTTTGCAGTAGTGCATAACATTCATGGGTTTTACCTCCAGGCAGACAGTTAGTTCCGTTTTGCAGTAGTGCATACAATTCATGGATTCTACCTCCAAGCACACACAGTTAGTTACGCTTTGCAGTAGTGCATATAATTCATGGGTTCTACCTCCAAGCACACACAGTTAGTTCCCCTTTGCAGTAGTGCATAACATTCATGGTTTCTACCTCCAAGCACACACAGTTAGTTCCTCTTTGCAGTAGTGCATAACATTCATGGGTTCTACCTCAAGCACTTACAGTTAGTTCCTCTTTGCAGTAGTGCATAACATTCATGGGTTCTACCTCCAAGCACACACAGTTAGATTTGCTTTGCAGTAGTGAATACAATTCATGGGTTCTATCTCCAAGCACACAACGTTAGTTATGAGTTGCGGTAGTGCATAACATTCATGGGTTCTACCTCAAGCACACACAGTTAGTTCCTCTTTGCAGTAGTGCATAAGATTCATGGGTTCTACCTCCAGGCACACACAGTTAGATTTGCTTTACAGTAGTGAATACAATTCATGGGTTCTATCTCCAAGCACACAAAGTTAGTTACGAGTTGCGGTAGTGCATAACATTCATGGGTTCTACCTCAAGCACACACAGTTAGTTCCTCTTTGCAGTAGTGCATAACATTCATGGGTTTTACCTCCAAGCAGACAGTTAGTTACCCTTTGCAGTAGTGAATACAATTCATGGGTTTTATCTCCAAGCACACACATTTAGATTTGCTTTGCAGTAGTGAATACAATTCATGGGTTCTACCTCCAAGCACACACAGTTAGTTCCGCTTTGCAGTAGTGCATAACATTCATGGGTTTTACCTCCAAGCACACAGTTAGTTACGCTTTGCAGTAGTGAATACAATTCATGGGTTCTATCTCCAAGCACACAGAGTTAGTTACGCTTTGCAGTAGTGTATAACATTCATGGGTTCTACCTCCAAGCACACACAGTTAGTTCCTCTTTGCAGTAGTGCATAACATTCATGGGTTCTACCTCCAAACACGCACAGTTAGTTCCTCTTTGCAGTAGCGCATAACATTCATGGGTTCTACCTCCAGAGAAAAACACAAGTTAGTTCCACTTTGCAGTAATGCATAACATTCTTGGGTTCTACCTCCAAAGAAAAACACAGTTAGTTCAGCTTTGCAGTAGTGCATACAATTCATGGGTTCTACCTCCAAGTACAAACAGTTACTTACGCTTTGCAGTAGTGCATATGATTCATCGGTTCTACCTCCAAGCACACACAGTGAGTTCCGCTTTGCAGTAGTGCATAACATTCATGGGTTCTACGTCCAAGCACACACAGTTAGTTCCGCTTTGCAGTAGTGCATAAAATTCATGGATTCTACCTCCAAGCACACACAGTTAGTTCCGCTTTGCCTTACTGCATAGCATTCATGGTTTCTGCCTCCAAGCACACACAGTTAGTTCCACTTTACAGTAGTGCATACAATTAATGGGTTCTACCTCCAAGCACACACAGTTAGTTCTGCTTTGCAGTAGTGCATAACATTCATGGGTTCTACCTCCAAGCACACACAGTTAGTTCCGCTTTGCAGTAGTGCATAAAATTCTTGGATTCTACCTCCAAGCACACACAGTTAGTTCCGCTTTGCAGTAGTGCATAACATTCATGGGTTCTACCTCCAAGCACACACAGTTAGTTCCGCTTTACAGTAGTGCATACAATTCATGTGTTCTAACTCCATGCCCACACAGTTAGTCCCACATAGCAATAGAGCATACAATTCATGGGTTCTATCTCCAAGCACACACAGTTAGATTTGCTTTGCAGTAGTGAATACAATTCATGGGTTTTATCTCCAAGCACACACATTTAGATTTGCTTTGCAGTAGTGAATACAATTCATGGGTTCTATCTCCAAGCACACACAGTTAGTTACGCTTTGCAGTAGTGCATAACATTCATGGGTTCTACCTCCAAGCACCCACACTTAGTTCAGCTTTGCAGTAGTGCATAACATTCATGTGTTTTACCTCCAAGCACACAGTTAGTTACGCTTTGCAGTAGTGAATACAATTCATGGGTTCTATCTCCAAGCACACAGAGTTAGTTACGCTTTGCAGTAGTGTATAACATTCATGGGTTCTACCTCCAAGCACACGCAGTTAGTTCCTCTTGGCAGTAGTGCATAACATTCATGGGTTCTACCTCCAAACACGCACAGTTAGTTCCTCTTTGCAGTAGCGCATAACATTCATGGGTTCTACCTCCAAAGAAAAACACAGTTAGTTCCACTTTGCTGTAGTGCATAACATTCATGGGTTCTACCTCCAAGCACACACAGTTAGTTCTTCTTTGCCGTAGTGCATAATATTCATGGGTTCTACCTCCAAACATGCACAGCTAGTTCCGCTTTCCAGTAGTGCATAACATTCATAGGTTCTACCTCCAAGCACACACAGTTAATTCCGCTTTACAGTAGTGCATACAATTCATGGGTTTTACCTCCAAGCACACAGTTAGATTTGCTTTGCAGTAGTGAATACAATTCATGGGTTCTATCTCCAAGCACACAAAGTTAGTTACGCTTTGCTGTAGTGCATAAAATTCATGGGTTCTACCTCTAAGCACACACAGTTAGTTCCTCTTTGCAGTAGTGCATAACATTCATGGGTTCTACCTCCAAACATGCACAGCTAGTTCAGCTTTGCAGTAGTGCATATCATTCATGGGTTCTACCTCCAAGCACACACAGTTAGTTCCGCTTTACAGTAGTGCATACAATTCATGGGTTTTACCTCCAAGCACACAGTTAGATTTGCTTTGCAGTAGTGAATACAATTCATGGGTTCTATCTCCAAGCCACACAGTTAGTTACGCTTTGCAGTAGTGCATACAATTCATGGATTCTACCTCCAAGCACACACAGTTAGTTACGCTTTGCAGTAGTGCATATAATTCATGGGATCTACCTCCAAGCACACACAGTTAGTTCCCCTTTGCAGTAGTGCATAACATTCATGGGTTCTACCTCCAAGCACACACAGTTATTTCTGCTTTGCAGTAGTGCATCCAATTCATGGGTTCTATCTCCAAGCACACACAGTTAGTCCCACATAGCAGTAGAGCATACAATTCATGGGTTCTACCTCCAAGCACGCACAGTTAGTTCCGCTTTGCAGTAGTGCATAAAATTCATGGGTTCTATCTCCAAGCACACACAGTTAGATTCGCTTTGCAATAGTGAATACCATTCATGGGTTCTATCTCCAAGCATACATTTAGTTTCGCTTTGCAGTAGTGCATTATATACATGCGTTCTACCTCCAAGCACACACAGTTAGTTCCTCTTTGCAGTAGTGCATAACATTCTTGGGTTCTACCTCCAAGCACACACAGTTAGATTTGCTTAGCAGTAGTGAATACAATTCATGGGTTCTATCTCCAAGCACACAAAGTTAGTTATGAGTTGCGGTAGTGCATAACATTCATGGGTTCTACCTCAAGCACACACAGTTAGTTCCTCTTTGCAGTAATGCATAACATTAATGGGTTTTACCTCCAAGCAGACAGTTAGTTACACTTTGCAGTAGTGAATACAATTCATGGGTTTTATCTCCAAGCACACACATTAAGATTTGCTTTGCAGTAGTGAATACAATTCATGGGTTCTATCTCCAAGCACACACAGTTAGTTACCCTTTGCAGTAGTGCATAACATTCATGGGTTCTACCTCCAAGCACACACAGTTAGTTCCGCTTTGCAGTAGTGCATAACATTCATGGGTTTTACCTCCAAGCACACAGTTAGTTACGCTTTGCAGTAGTGAATACAATTCATGGGTTTTATCTCCAAGCACACACATTTAGATTTGCTTTGCAGTAGTGAATAGAATTCATGGGTTCTATCTCCAAGCACACACAGTTAGTTCCTCTTTGCAGTAGCGCATAACATTCATGGGTTCTACCTCCAAGCACACGCAGTTAGTTCCACTTTGCAGTAATGCATAACATTCTTGGGTTCTACCTCCAAAGAAAAACACAGTTAGTTCAGCTTTGCAGTAGTGCATACAATTCATGGGTTCTACCTCCAAGTACACACAGTTACTTACGCTTTGCAGTAGTGCATATGATTCATCGGTTCTACCTCCAAGCACACACAGTTAGTTCCGCTTTGCAGTAGTGCATAACATTCATGGGTTCTACCTCCATGCACACACAGTTAGTTCGCTTTGCAGTTGTGCATAAAATTCATGGATTCTACCTCCAAGCACACACAGTTAGTTCCGCTTTGCCTTAGTGCATAGCATTCATGGTTTCTACCTCCAAGCACACACAGTTAGTTCCGCTTTACAGTAGTGCATACAATTAATGGGTTCTATCTCCAAGCACACAGAGTTAGTTACGCTTTGCAGTAGTGTATAACATTCATGGGTTCTACCTCCAAGCACACACAGTTAGTTCCTCTTTGCAGTAGTGCATAACATTCATGGGTTCTACCTCCAAACACGCACAGTTAGTTCCACTTTGCAGTAATGCATAACATTCTTGGGTTCTACCTCCAAAGAAAAACACAGTTAGTTCAGCTTTGCAGTAGTGCATACAATTCATGGGTTCTACCTCCAAGTACAAACAGTTACTTACGCTTTGCAGTAGTGCATATGATTCATCGGTTCTACCTCCAAGCACACACAGTGAGTTCCGCTTTGCAGTAGTGCATAACATTCATGGGTTCTACGTCCAAGCACACACAGTTAGTTCCGCTTTGCAGTAGTGCATAAAATTCATGGATTCTACCTCCAAGCACACACAGTTAGTTCCGCTTTGCCTTACTGCATAGCATTCATGGTTTCTGCCTCCAAGCACACACAGTTAGTTCCGCTTTACAGTAGTGCATACAATTAATGGGTTCTACCTCCAAGCACACACAGTTAGTTCTGCTTTGCAGTAGTGCATAACATTCATGGGTTCTACCTCCAAGCACACACAGTTAGTTCCGCTTTGCAGTAGTGCATAAAATTCTTGGATTCTACCTCCAAGCACACACAGTTAGTTCCGCTTTGCAGTAGTGCATAACATTCATGGGTTCTACCTCCAAGCACACACAGTTAGTTCCGCTTTACAGTAGTGCATACAATTCATGTGTTCTAACTCCATGCCCACACAGTTAGTCCCACATAGCAATAGAGCATACAATTCATGGGTTCTATCTCCAAGCACACACAGTTAGATTCGCTTTGCAGTAGTGAATACAATTCATGGGTTTTATCTCCAAGCACACACATTTAGATTTGCTTTGCAGTAGTGAATACAATTCATGGTTTCTATCTCCAAGCACACACAGTTAGTTACGCTTTGCAGTAGTGCATAACATTCATGGGTTCTACCTCCAAGCACCCACACTTAGTTCAGCTTTGCAGTAGTGCATAACATTCATGGGTTTTACCTCCAAGCACACAGTTAGTTACGCTTTGCAGTAGTGAATACAATTCATGGGTTCTATCTCCAAGCACACAGAGTTAGTTACGCTTTGCAGTAGTGTATAACATTCATGGGTTCTACCTCCAAGCACACGCAGTTAGTTCCTCTTTGCAGTAGTGCATAACATTCATGGGTTCTACCTCCAAACACGTACAGTTAGTTCCTCTTTGCAGTAGCGCATAACATTCATGGGTTCTACCTCCAAAGAAAAACACAGTTAGTTCCACTTTGCTGTAGTGCATAACATTCATGGGTTCTACCTCCAAGCACACACAGTTAGTTCTTCTTTGCCGTAGTGCATAATATTCATGGGTTCTACCTCCAAACATGCACAGCTAGTTCCGCTTTCCAGTAGTGCATAACATTCATAGGTTCTACCTCCAAGCACACACAGTTAGTTCCGCTTTACAGTAGTGCATACAATTCATGGGTTTTACCTCCAAGCACACAGTTAGATTTGCTTTGCAGTAGTGAATACAATTCATGGGTTCTATCTCCAAGCACACAAAGTTAGTTACGCTTTGCTGTAGTGCATAAAATTCATGGGTTCTACCTCTAAGCACACACAGTTAGTTCCTCTTTGCAGTAGTGCATAACATTCATGGGTTCTACCTCCAAACATGCACAGCTAGTTCAGCTTTGCAGTAGTGCATATCATTCATGGGTTCTACCTCCAAGCACACACAGTTAGTTCCGCTTTACAGTAGTGCATACAATTCATGGGTTTTACCTCCAAGCACACAGTTAGATTTGCTTTGCAGTAGTGAATACAATTCATGGGTTCTATCTCCAAGCCACACAGTTAGTTACGCTTTGCAGTAGTGCATACAATTCATGGATTCTACCTCCAAGCACACACAGTTAGTTACGCTTTGCAGTAGTGCATATAATTCATGGGATCTACCTCCAAGCACACACAGTTAGTTCCCCTTTGCAGTAGTGCATAACATTCATGGGTTCTACCTCCAAGCACACACAGTTATTTCTGCTTTGCAGTAGTGCATCCAATTCATGGGTTCTATCTCCAAGCACACACAGTTAGTCCCACATAGCAGTAGAGCATACAATTCATGGGTTCTACCTCCAAGCACGCACAGTTAGTTCCGCTTTGCAGTAGTGCATAAAATTCATGGGTTCTATCTCCAAGCACACACAGTTAGATTCGCTTTGCAATAGTGAATACCATTCATGGGTTCTATCTCCAAGCATACATTTAGTTTCGCTTTGCAGTAGTGCATTATATACATGCGTTCTACCTCCAAGCACACACAGTTAGTTCCTCTTTGCAGTAGTGCATAACATTCTTGGGTTCTACCTCCAAGCACACACAGTTAGATTTGCTTAGCAGTAGTGAATACAATTCATGGGTTCTATCTCCAAGCACACAAAGTTAGTTATGAGTTGCGGTAGTGCATAACATTCATGGGTTCTACCTCAAGCACACACAGTTAGTTCCTCTTTGCAGTAATGCATAACATTAATGGGTTTTACCTCCAAGCAGACAGTTAGTTACACTTTGCAGTAGTGAATACAATTCATGGGTTTTATCTCCAAGCACACACATTAAGATTTGCTTTGCAGTAGTGAATACAATTCATGGGTTCTATCTCCAAGCACACACAGTTAGTTACCCTTTGCAGTAGTGCATAACATTCATGGGTTCTACCTCCAAGCACACACAGTTAGTTCCGCTTTGCAGTAGTGCATAACATTCATGGGTTTTACCTCCAAGCACACAGTTAGTTACGCTTTGCAGTAGTGAATACAATTCATGGGTTTTATCTCCAAGCACACACATTTAGATTTGCTTTGCAGTAGTGAATAGAATTCATGGGTTCTATCTCCAAGCACACACAGTTAGTTCCTCTTTGCAGTAGCGCATAACATTCATGGGTTCTACCTCCAAGCACACGCAGTTAGTTCCACTTT
Source organism: Ambystoma mexicanum (assembly GCF_040938575.1). Taxonomy (NCBI): domain Eukaryota; kingdom Metazoa; phylum Chordata; class Amphibia; order Caudata; family Ambystomatidae; genus Ambystoma; species Ambystoma mexicanum. Next base: position 1,537,426,094 of record NC_090922.1, read on the forward strand.
GCAGTAATGCATAACATTCTTGGGTTCTACCTCCAAAGAAAAACACAGTTAGTTCAGCTTTGCAGTAGTGCATACAATTCATGGGTTCTACCTCCAAGTACACACAGTTACTTACGCTTTGCAGTAGTGCATATGATTCATCGGTTCTACCTCCAAGCACACACAGTTAGTTCCGCTTTGCAGTAGTGCATAACATTCATGGGTTCTACCTCCATGCACACACAGTTAGTTCGCTTTGCAGTTGTGCATAAAATTCATGGATTCTACCTCCAAGCACACACAGTTAGTTCCGCTTTGCCTTAGTGCATAGCATTCATGGTTTCTACCTCCAAGCACACACAGTTAGTTCCGCTTTACAGTAGTGCATACAATTAATGGGTTCTACCTCCAAGCACACACAGTTAGTTCTGCTTTGCAGTAGTGCATAACATTCATGGGTTCTACCTCCAAGCACACACAGTTAGTTCCGCTTTGCAGTAGTGCATAAAATTCTTGGATTCTACCTCCAAGCACACACAGTTAGTTCCACTTTGCCTTAGTGCATAGCATTCATGGTTTCTACCTCCAAGCACACACAGTTAGTTCCGCTTTACAGTAGTGCATACAATTCATGGGTTCTACCTCCAAGCACACACAGTTAGTCCCACATAGCAGTAGAGCATACAATTCATGAGTTTTATCTCGAAGCACACACGGTTAGTTCCGCTTTGCAGTAGTGCATAACATTCATAGGTTCTACCTCCAAGCACACACAGTTAGTTCCGCTTTACAGTAGTGCATACAATTCATGGGTTCTAACTCCAAGCCCACACAGTTAGTCCCACATAGCAATAGAGCATACAATTCATGGGTTCTATCTCGAAGCACACACAGTTAGATTTGCTTTGCAGTAGTGAATACAATTCATTGGTTCTATCTCCAAGCACACAAAGTTAGTTACGCTTTGCTGTAGTGCATAACATTCATGGGTTCTACCTCCAAGCACACACAGTTAGTTCCTCTTTGCAGTAGTGCATAACATTCATGGGTTCTACCTCCAAACATGCACAGCTAGTTCCGCTTTGCAGTAGTGCATACCATTCATGGGTTCTACCTCCAAGCACACACAGTTAGTTCCGCTTTACAGTAGTGCATACAATTCATGGGTTTTACCTCCAAGCACACAGTTAGATTTGCTTTGCAGTAGTGAATACAATTCATGGGTTCTATCTCCAAGCACACAAAGTTAGTTACGCTTTGCGGTAGTGCATAACATTCATGGGTTCTACCTCCAAGCACACACAGTTAGGTCCTCTTTGCAGTAGTGCATAACATTCATGGGTTCTACCTCCAAGCACACACAGTTAGTTCTGCTTTGCAGTAGTGCATGACATTCTTGGGTTCTACCTCCAAAGAAAAACACAGTTAGTTCCGCTTTGCAGTAGTGCATACAATTCATGGATTCTACCTCCAAGCACACACAGTTAGTTACGCTTTGCAGTAGTGCATATAATTCATGGGTTCTACCTCCAAGCACACACAGTTAGTTCCCCTTTGCAGTAGTGCATAACATTCATGGGTTCTACCTCCAAGCACACACAGTTATTTCCGCTTTGCAGTAGTGCATCCAATTCATGGGTTCTACCTCCAAGCACACACAATTAGTCCCACATAGCAGTAGAGCATACAATTCATGGGTTCTATCTTCAAGCACACATGGTTAGTTCCGCTTTGCAGTAGTGCATAACATTCATGGGTTCTACCTCCAAGCACACACAGTTAGTTCCACTTTACAGTAGTGCATACAATTCATGGGTTCTATCTCCAAGCACACACAGTTAGTTGCACTTTGCAGTAGTGCATACAATTCATGGGTTCTACCTCCAAGCACGCACAGTAAGTTCCGCTTTGCAGTAGTGCATAAAATTCATGGGTTCTATCTCCAAGCACAAACAGTTAGATTTGCTTTGCAATCGTGAATACCATTCATGGGTTCTATCTCCAAGCACACATTTAGTTTCGCTTTGCAGTAGTGCATTACATACATGGGTTCTACCTCCAAGCACACACAGTTAGTTCCTCTTTGCAGTAGTGCATAACATTCATGGGTTCTACCTCCAAGCACACACAGTTCCGCTTTTCAGTAGTGCATACAATTCATAGATTCTTCCTCCAAGCACTCACAGTTAGTTACGCTTTGCAGTAGCGCAATTAATTCATGGGTTCTACCTCCAAGCACACACAGTTAGTTCCGCTTTGCAGTAGTGCATAACATTCATGGGTTCTACCTCCAAGCACACACAGTTAGTTCCGCTTTGCAGTAGTGCATAACATTCATGGGTTTTACCTCCAAGCAGACAGTTAGTTACGCTTTGCAGTAGTGAATACAATTCATGGGTTTTATCTCCAAGCACACACATTTAGATTTGCTTTGCAGTAGTGAATACAATTCATGGGTTCTATCTCCAAGCACACACAGTTAGTTATGCTTTGCAGTAGTGCATAACATTCATTTGTTCTACCTCCAAGCACACACAGTTAGTTCCGCTTTGCAGTAGTGCATAACATTCATGGGTTTTACCTCCAAGCACACAGTTAGTTACGCTTTGCAGTAGTGAATACAATTCATGGGTTTTATCTCCAAGCACACACATTTAGATTTGCTTTGCTGTAGTGAATAGAATTCATGGGTTCTATCTCCAAGCACACACAGTTAGTTACGCTTTGCAGTAGTGTATAACATTCATGGGTTCTACCTCCAAGCACACGCAGTTAGTTCCTCTTTGCAGTAGTGCATAACATTCATGGGTTCTACCTCCAAACACACACAGTTAGTTCCTCTTTGCAGTAGCGCATAACATTCATGGGTTCTACCTCCAAGCACACGCAGTTAGTTCCGCTTTGCAGTAATGCATAACATTCTTGGGTTCTACCTCCAAAGAAAAACACAGTTAGTTCAGCTTTGCAGTAGTGCATACAATTCATGGGTTCTACCTCCAAGTATACACAATTACTTACGCTTTGCAGTCGTGCATATGATTCATCAGTTCTACCGCCAAGCACACACAGTTAGTTCCACTTTGCAGTGGTGCATAACATTCATGGGTTCTACCTCCAAGCACACACAGTTAGTTCCGCTTTGCAGTAGTGCATAAAATTCATGGATTCTACCTCCAAGCACACACAGTTAGTTCCGCTTTGCCTTAGTGCATTGCATTCATGGTTTCTACCTCCAAGCACACACAGTTAGTTCCGCTTTACAGTAGTGCATGCAATTAATGGGTTCTACCTCCAAGCACACACAGTTAGTTCTGCTTTGCAGTAGTGCATAACATTCGTGGGTTCTACCTCCAAGCACACACAGTTAGTTCCGCTTTGCAGTAGTGCATAAAATTCATAGATTCTACCTCAAAGCACACACAGTTAGTTCTGCTTTGCCTTAGTGCATAGCATTCATGGTTTCTACCTCCAAGCACACACAGTTAGTTCCGCTTTACAGTAGTGCATACAATTCATGGGTTCTACCTCCAAGCACACACAGTTAGTCCCACATAGCAGTAGAGCATACAATTCATGGGTTTTATCTCGAAGCACACACGGTTAATTCTGCTTTGCAGTAGTGCATAACATTCATGGGTTCTACCTCCAAGCACACACAGTTCCGCTTTACAGTAGTGCATACAATTCATGGGTTCTAACTCCAAGCCCACACAGTTAGTCCCACATAGCAGTAGAGCATACAATTCATGGGTTTTATCTCCAAGCACACACAGTTAGATTCGCTTTGCAGTAGTGAATACAATTCATGGGTTCTATCTCCAAGCACACAAAGTTAGTTATGCTTTGCGGTAGTGCATAACATTCATGGGTTCTACCTCCAAGCACACACAGTTAGTTCCTCTTTGCAGTAGTGCATAACATTCATAGGTTCTACCTCCAAACATGCACAGCTAGTTCCGCTTTGCAGTAGTGCATAACATTCATGGGTTCTACCTCCAAGCACACACAGTTAGTTCCGCTTTACAGTAGTGCATACAATTCATGGGTTTTACCTCCAAGCACACAGTTAGATTTGCTTTGCAGTAGTGAATACAATTCATGGGTTCTATCTCCAAGCACACAAAGTTAGTTACGCTTTGCGGTAGTGCATAACATTCATGGGTTCTGCCTCCAAGCACACACAGTTAGGTCCTCTTTGCAGTAGTGCATAACATTCATGGGTTCTACCTCCAAGCACACACAGTTAGTTCTGCTTTGCAGTAGTGCATGACATTCTTGGGTTCTACCTCCAAAGAAAAACACAGTTAGTTCCGCTTTGCAGTAGTGCATATAATTCAAGAGTTCTACCTCCAAGCACACACAGTTAGTTCCCCTTTGCAGTAGTGCATAACATTCATGGGTTCTACCTCCAAGCACACACAGTTATTTCCGCTTTGCAGTAGTGCATCCAATTCATGGGTTCTACCTCCAAGCACACACAGTTAGTCCCACATAGCAGTAGAGCATACAATTAATGGGTTCTATCTTCAAGCACACATGGTTAGTTCCGCTTTGCAGTAGTGCATAACATTCATGGGTTCTACCTCCAAGCACACACAGTTAGTTCCACTTTACAGTAGTGCATACAATTCATGGGTTCTATCTCCAAGCACACACAGTTAGTTGCACTTTGCAGTAGTGCATACAATTCATGGGTTCTACCTCCAAGCACGCACAGTTACTTACGCTTTGCAGTAGTGCATAAAATTCATGGGTTCTATCTCCAAGCACACACAGTTAGATTCGCTTTGCAATAGTGAATACCATTCATGGGTTCTATCTCCAACACACATTTAGTTTCGCTTTGCAGTAGTGCATTACATACATGGGTTCTACCTCCAAGCACACACAGTTAGTTTCTCTTTGCAGTAGTGCATAACATTCATGGGCTCTACCTCCAAGCACACACAGTTAGTTTTTCTTTGTAGTAGTGAATACAATTCATGGGTTCTATCTCCAAGCACACACAGTTAGTTCCTCTCTGCAGTAGTGCATAACGTTCATGGGTTCTACCTCCAAGCGCACACAGTTAGTTACCCTTTGCAGTAGTGCATACAATTCATCGGTTCTATCTCCAAGCATGCACAGTTAGTTCCATACAGCAGTAGAGCATACAATTCATGGGTTCTATCACCAAGCATACACAGTTAGATTTGCTTTGCAGTAGTGCATACACTACAAGGTTTCTATCTACCAGCACATGCAGTACGTTCTGCAAATATCATGTGCAGTATTGAGCGATTCTATGAAATCTGGCCAGACGGGCAGGGAGTCCGAAGGAATACATGAGATTCAGCAGACACGGCCTACTTCTGTGACTGAATATGGCCAATCACAGCCCCAAATGATCTGGGAGGTTTGATGGTGACCTGAATGACATACCGCTCACTTCCTGGATCTTAGTGGGTTGTGCTTCTCCGTTAGATGGGTTGATCTGCAGAGACACGTTTTTAGGATACCCTTCCCTGTTTGTGAGAGGTTTGTGGTATATTTTGCCTGTTTTGTGCTGTTTCTTTAAAATCTCTCCATTTGAGAAAGGCTTTGTTACAGTTTTTGGTTCTTTTTTGTTCCTTTCGCTTCCGGTTTCTCCTGCCAAACCAGGAAAACAAATAGACACAAAGAAAGCCTTTGTGAAACTATTAAATTTCACCTTCGAGGTTCGCTCAAGCATTAGAGGCTCCTCATGGCAACCCTGAGATGCAGTGAGTCATGTGATCGATAACCCGGTCGTGCCGTCTCAGCTCTTCACTACCTCGACCCCCTGCCACTCCTTCATTACAACCATCAGAACATTGTGTAAACTGTCTGCTGCCACTCCTTCATTACTACCATCAGAACATTGTGTAGACTCTCTGCTGCCACTCATTCATACTACCATCAGAACATTGTGTAGACTGTCTGCTGCCACTCCTTCATACTACCATCAGAACATTGTGTAGACTCTCTGCTGCCACTCCTTCATACTACCATCAGAACATTGTGTAGACTCTCTGCTGCCACTCCTTCATTACTACCATCAGAACATTGTGTAGACTCTCTGCTGCCACTCCTTCATACTACCATCAGAACATTGTGTAGACTCTCTACTGCCACACCTTCATTACTACCATCAGAACATTGTGTAGACTGTCTGCTGCCACTCCTTCATTACTACCATCAGAACATTGTGTAGACTCTCTGCTGCCACTCCTTCATACTACCATCAGAACATTGTGTAGACTCTCTGCTGCCACTCCTTCATTGCTACCATCAGAACATTGTGTAGACTCTCTGCTGCCACTCCTTCATACTACCATCAGAACATTGTGTAGACTCTCTGCTGACACACCTTCATTGCTACCATCAGAAAATTGTGTAGACTGTCTGCTGCCACTCCTTCATTACTACCATCAGAACATTGTGTAGACTCTCTGCTGCCACTCCTTCATTACTACCATTAGAACATGGTGTAGACTGTCTGCTGCCACTCCTTCATTACTACCATCAGAACATTGTGTAGACTCTCTGCTGCCACTCCTTCATTACTACCATCAGAACATTGTGTAGACTGTCTGCTGCCACTCCTTCATTACTACCATCAGAACATTGTGTAGACTCTCTGCTGCCACTCCTTCATACTACCATCAGAACATTGTGTAGACTCTCTGCTGCCACTCCTTCATTACTACCATCAGAACATTGTGTAGACTCTCTGCTGCCACTCCTTCATTACTACCATCAGAACATTGTGTAGACTCTCTGCTGCCACTCCTTCATACTACCATCAGAACATTGTGTAGACTCTCTGCTGACACACCTTCATTGCTACCATCAGAACATTGTGTAGACTGTCTGCTGCCACTCCTTCATTACTACCATCAGAACATTGTGTAGACTCTCTGCTGCCACTCCTTCATTACTACCATCAGAACATGGTGTAGACTGTCTGCTGCCACTCCTTCATTACTACCATCAGAACATTGTGTAGACTCTCTGCTGCCACTCCTTCATTACTACCATCAGAACATTGTGTAGACGGTCTGCTCCCACTCCTTCATTACTACCATCAGAACATTGTGTAGACTCTCTGCTACCACTCCTTCATTACTACCATCAGAACATTGTGTAGACGGTCTGCTCCCACTCACTCATTACTACCATCAGAACATTGTGTAGACTGTCTGCTGCTCACGTTAGATGGCCTGAGGGTAAACAATGTACTGGATTTAGATGTATTTTGGGGGTAGGCCATGTAACACTCTTAGATGAATCTTGGGGGCTAGACAATGTGTTGCACTTGGATGTATTTTGGGGCAGGCAATGTGTGGCTCTTAGATGGATTCTTAGGGGTAGACAATGTGTTGCACTTAGATGGAATTTTGGGTCAGGCAATGTATCACTCTTATATGGATCTTGTGGATAGACAATGTGTTGTACTTAGATGGAATTTTGGGTCAGGCAATGTATCACTCTTAGATGGATCTTGTGGATAGACAATGGCCCTCATTAGGACCCTGGCGCTAAGGGGTTTGCGCCAGCGTTAGCTGCGCCGACCCCTTACCGCCAACTACGAGTTCCCATAGCGCCATGGTCATTTTTCCGCCCGCTTTTTGCGGGCGTAAAAATCCATGGCGCTATGGGACCTCGGTGTTAATTACGCCACCGTAGTGTACGGTGGCGTAATTAACACCTTCCCCACTCCCATTGAGCCCTATGGGGCCGAAATGGGAATGGGGAAGGGTAAATGGGTCAATGGGGACTTACCGCCCCGCCGACCTCGGAATGGGGCGGTAAGTCCGCCATCCGCCATGGCGTAAAGGGACTTTGCGCCATGGCGGAAAAGTCCGCCGATGGCGGAAAAAATCCGCCAGGGTCGTAATGAGGGCCAATGTGTTGTACTTAGATGGAATTTTGGGTCAGGCAATGTATCACTCTTAGATGGATCTTGTGGATAGACAATGGGCCTCATTCTAAATTTGTCTGGAAAGAACGGTGCCGGTAAGCTTACTGGCACTGTTGTTTCTGCACTGGAAAACTACAAGTTTGCCTGCTGGAGCCACTGTGTCCGACAGATCTGTCCCTGCCGAGCACAGCGATCACAGAAGGCAAAGCTACCACAGAAGCACCGGCACCGTTACCAATGGTGCTGGTGCTTCTGTGTCCCCATTCCCATACAGTCCAATGGGACTCTATTGGAATGGGCATTAACGAAATTGCCGGCTCCTGACTTCCCGGCTGGTAATTTTTTAAGGGTCCATCTGCAACCCACCAGTAGCCCCAGGACGGTTACCGCCGGACCCGTAATGAGGCCCAAAGTGTTGCACTTAGATGTATTTTGGGGGCAAGCAATGTGTCGCTCTTAGATGGATCTTGTGGATAGACAATGGCCCTCATTACGACCCTGGCGGAGAGGGGTTTACGCCAGCGTAATGCATGGCGTACCTCTCCGCCAGATTCCGACTTCCCGTAGCGCCATGCTGATTTTATCGCCTGCTTTTTGCAGGCGGAAAAATCCATGGCGCTACGGGACCTGTTGTTAATTACGCCACCGTAATTTACGGTGGCGTAATTAACGCCTTCCCCACTCCCATTATACCCTATGGGGCAGAAATGGGAATGGGGAAGGGTAAATGGGGATTGGGGACTAACCGCCCCGCCAACCTCGGAATGGGGCGGTAAGTCCGCCAACCCCCATGGCGGAGTTGGCAGCTCTGCGCCATGGTCCATGGTGCAAATTGCACCATGGATCTCCGCCAGGGTCGTAATGAGGGCCAATGTGTTGCACTTACATGTATTTTGACAGCAGATTCTTTTTCGGTGCCGCACGTAAGCCAAAAACTATATGCCGCTTCTATCCTACTATGGTTTTTAACAACAGCATTGCATTTAGCCTACCACACTGTACCATTCCTAGCCTACCATTGTGATTAGCTTATTGACGCATTTAGATGTATTGTTGCTAGCCTACCATCTTGATTTGCCTCACTGTTGCACTCAACCTACTATAAGCCGCCGTTCCTAGGTTACCTTTGTGAATAGATTCTGATCTGTATTTACCCTATCTCCGTGAACTGCATCCAACCTTCAATTGCCAATTGATGCTGCACTGCACCTAGTCTATTACTGTTAGCTACTGTATGTCTCATTAAGACCACATACCTAACTCTTCTCAGTCTAGTACCATATGCAGCCCTCACTGCTCGTTCTTAACTGACAATTTAGCCAGACTGATAGGCATAACTGTAACTAGGCATTCCTGCTCATAATTCCTAAATTCACAAAATGAACGCATAGGCCTGCTACTATCTTGATCCACACAGCAAGCAAGCATAGCTGCTAGTACTCTGACTTAGCTCAGTACCTTTTTTCACTCAGTACACTCATACAATTGATAAGCTACTTGCCTCTGCCTGCTGTTCCGTGCCTGTGCACGATTGCACTATCGTATGCAACCATGTATGCAGTCTCCTTGCTGCTTTCAAATATCCAAATAGCCTTCTCTGGGGGCAGCATATCGACCTTAGTGGCAGTTATCTGTAATCCAAAAACTGAAGTCCCAATACCCAAGGTAGGTGCTACAGCCCACACACTGCCCTGTGTCATGTCTATTCCTACTACCCTACCTCACTTGATCAAGCCAACTAAATTCCTGCCACTCTTAAAACCAATGAATCAGCCAACTCCATCAGACCTACAATATTCCTGCCTCAATGAATCAGCCAACTCCATCAGACCTATACTATTCCTGCCTCAATGAATCAGCCAACTCCATCAGACCTACAATATTCCTGCCTCAATGAATCAGCCAACTCCATCAGACCTACAATATTCCTGCCTCAATGAATCAGCCAACTCCATCAGACCTACAATATTCCTCCCTCAATGAATCAGCCAACTCCATCAGACCTACAATATTCCTGCCTCAATGAAACAGCCAACTCCATCAAACCTACAATATTCCTGCCTCAATGAATCAGCCAACTTCATCAGACCTACAATATTCCTGCCTCAATGAATCAGCCAACTCCATCAGACTTACAATATTCCTGCCTCAATGAATCAGCCAACTCCATCAGACCTACAATATCCCTGCCTCAATGAATCAGCCAACTCCATCAGACCTACACTATTCCTGTCTAAACCTACTCCAGGAACTAATGATCCTTACAAAGTTCTCCTTCCACCCACCTGAGTTCATTGCACTCCTAATCCTAGCCAAGGGATTCAGCATTTGGCTACTAGTCCTACGACCAACCAACCTTGCTCTACCTCTGCAAGAAATGACAGGCTTGGCACCAGACTTAATAAAAAATACTCATTACTCACTAGCCCTCAAATAATACTGAATCAAACAATTATTTTTCAAAATAGATCCAAATAAAAGCATCCCTACTCAAAACCTGAATCTCTCTAGTAACAAACCCATACCAATCAAAGGTGCCTTCATCAATGCGAGATCGATGGTAGCCCATGCGGTAGCATTGCAGACCTTATCAGCTCTAAACAATTAGACTTCCTTGCAGTAACAGAAACGTGGCTCCATGCAGCTGCAGGCCCCTCACTCGCAATTGCATCCCGGATAATTACACAATCCTGAGATTAGACACAGGATCTGCTAGATGAGGTGGCTTTGCCTTCATTGCTAAGACTGACTTGGGTCTCAGAGCCTCCACACTACCCTCTATCACATCAGGTGGACTGCTGACAGTCAAACTTCCTCTTACTAACTCATGCACCTTATATATAGATCCCCCCGGCCCCATTGGCTTATTTGAAGAGGATATCACATCTATTCTATGACAGACCATCATTTAGTGACCTTTTCCATCTAAGACAGCCCCTACCGACCCTACCGACCCTGACCAACTCTCTAGCCCCACCAATTCTTACAAGGAATAAACGTAATATTACAGTGGATAAGCTATGGTCTTATCTCCTCCCCATTCTCAATGCTACTTCTGACAAAGCTGTGCTGGTAGACCTATACAATGCTACTATCACCCAAGCTATAGATTACATTTCACCCTTAAAAATGTGCAAAAGCAAACCTAGAGCCCACCTCAATTCATGGTTCACTCTGGACCTAAAAGCCCTAGAACCAAAAAAAGAAAAGTTGAGGCCCTTTGAAAAAACCACCCCACAGCCTTAAATAAAAAAAATCTAACTGAAAATCACAGCTAAATACAAAAGGGAGATCTTACTAACCAAACGCGATACCTACAATGATGGGATCAACAAATCCAGTTCTAGCACTCGTGAACTATTTGTCATCCAAAGAGAAATTGAAGCCCTCATCCTGCCCACAGGCACTCACTATCATTGTTCTAGGTTTCCAAGTTCGACTCTATTTTGATCCTTGGTTCATGTGACAGGAGACCACGATTTAGTCCATTTTGCAGCTTTTAAATGTCTTTAATGAATTAAACTTGGCACTCTTGGTGTTATTTCTTTGCACCTTAACAAGGGATGATTCATCCTGCTCACTCTTTTCCAGAATAGATAGCCGACCTTGGCTGCTTCAATCTTGACTTCAGGCCAGACAGCCTCGCCATGCAGCTACATAATTTCAACTTATTCTTGCTGAAACACAATTCTCTCTTTCCTCTTCATGGTTCCTGACTTATTAAAATTCATGATACCAATGTCCAGCTTCTATACAATGGTGGCTTCGCCTGCATTTTATTCACTACGTATAGCCAGCTTCTATAATGACTTAGTCCACCTTGCGTTTCAGCGTCTGTACTGTTATTGAATGGTTGATTCTCTGCAGCACTTCAAGCACGTGTAATATTCTTTTTCATATTTAAGAGTTCACTCGATTCTTTACATCGTCATTAGTTTCTGTAGGACCCATACATCCTCTTCGGTCAGTATCCTGAGATGTTGTTCAAACTCTCTTATGACGTCACAGACTTTCCCTGCACTTTTTATATTCCTTCAGGGAGTTCCTCCCTCAGATTGTCGTCTCTTCAGGGATATATTTAATAGGGTTATGATATGATATGATATTTCTTTTATATTGCGCTCGTACACAAGTGTTTCAGAGCGTGAGAAGGGGAGAACAAAACAACGGTCTTACTACGCCCAGTGACATTCAGAACGCGCAAGTGCATTGGAAAGGGATAAGGGGAAAAGTGCATGGAAGGGGGGAGAAGTGGAAAGTGTGGAGCAGAGGAGAAACAGATACATAATAATAAATTAATAAAAATAAATAATAAAGCAATAAACAGTGGTAGTGCAGCCAGCAAGTGGCAAGTGCTGTGTTTAAGGCAGCTGACAAGGAATGTCTGATAAGCGCAGAAAGAGAACAAAGGGGGTGGGGTCTGTATGGGTACAGATACAGGACCCAGTGCAAGGGGTGGCCCATAGACAGTTCAGGAGGGTGGCAGGGTGAGTAGGTACCTGGGCCCGGAGGACAGAGGGTGGCCAGGTGCACAGTGCCGGGAGAGATACAGATCAGCCGGGGAGTGAGGGGGCCAAGGCAGAAGCAAAGAGGAAGGTCTTGAGGTGCTTCCAGAACTAGAGAAGGTACTCCTCAAGTTTCAGAGTGGCAGGGAGCCTGTTCCAACAGGAGGCCCCAGCTGAAGACAGAGATCTACCCCCATTAGATTCTTCAAAAAAAAGACTGACCCTGAGAGAGTTAGAGGTAGAGGAGAGAAGAGCTTGAGGAGGGAGGTATTTACGGAGGGATAGTTGAAGGTATTTTGGACCCAGCCCCCAGATAGCCTTGTGGACAATGCAGAAGTTTTTGAATGTAATCATTGCATCCACTGGGAACCTCAATGGGTTGTCTCAATGGGTATCGTCTTTCGAATATATGCTGCGGTATTGGCACAACTGCTGGTGTCAAACACTGCAAAATCTCAGACTTCCAACATATAGGAGGTAGGGGTGGGGTTTCCTGCAGAGGCATGCAGCTGCTCCTCTACATTCCCCACTCTGGTTGAGTCCTGTTGTCCATTTGGAGCACAATAGACCCATCATCCCACGTACTTCTTATGATTCTTTGGATGCAGGAGCTATATTCCTTCAGGTGCTATGATGCTGGCCTCTATATGTTTTCTGACAGCTTCATCAGTCAGCTCCTTGGTGTTATGTTCAGGTTCAATATCGATCATGATCTTCATTCCTACCACCTTCTTTGCTGTTTTCTTGCTGTCCTGATTACACAGAATCTGAATATCGCCATCACTAATATTACTCCATGAATCTTGAATGTATTTGCCAACTACTGCAGAATCCACGAGAATATGGAAGCAAACGGACTATCCTCTTCAATGTCATCTGTCTTATCTTCCATTTTGGTATGCTGGTCTGTCAGCAACGTTATGGCCTCTGTCAAGGTCCCATTTTGCTCATCATGAGAAGGTGTGAATGTGCAACATGATGCCCCGATTTTGGCTCAAACTCCTCCTTCATCACTGTGATCATATCAAGGACATATCTGTTCTAGAGGATCATCAGTCATATGGCCCTCAGCTCTCCCTTGATAGCGTTGAACCCTTTATGGTAGCATTGATTGTCTGCAGAAACTCCCATCTGGTGATGTAGCCACTTGGCGTTTGCTACTGTATGGATCCCAGGCATGAATTTTGTCATACATATGGTGGCAGTCTTGCTGAACCATCAGTGTTCCTCAGGAATGGAGTCATATACTGTTATTGATTTGGCTGAGAAATAATTCTCTGCTCTTGTCCGACGGAGAAGTTCAAGTGAGCTTCTTTTTCTCAAATGGGCATCCACTTTTGGAAATTCACCAATGTTCAGCTCGCTTTGTGGAATCACTAATGCTGGAACATGGATGAGCACCAAAGAACATACTATGCCCCAATCCTTGGACAGCTTTATCTAAACTCTAAATCCACAGGCCCAATATCGGTCCATAAGGACGGTCGTCCCTGCTCCCATCCTAGGAACGTCAGTTGTGGTTTTGCATTCTTTGTTAAATCCCGCGTGATTCTTTCTGTGTCTTTGGAAGCACAGTGTTGCATTAACCAATGGGATTACAACTACTAAGCCTGATTCATCTTCTACCCATGTCAGTAGTTTGGAGTGTTTGGCCCATGACTTTAAACACCCATCATTCACTTACTGAACCCCTTGTACTTAATCTGTTTTCAGTAGGGGAGCTGCATGGGCCAGCATTCCTTCTTCCAATCCCTTCTTGGAATTCACTCGTCCATAGATGAATAGTTGAGTTCATTCTCAAGATCCAGGTGATCCTGCAATTTCTGTCACATCAGGGCAATTATTTCTCTTCAACTTTTTAATGATCACTTCATCTTGTCCTGCAACAGGATACACAAGGCTCCTTTTCCAATTGCACTGGTTTGATATAGTCATACTGGTATGGAAACAACTATTTCAATCTCCATCGCAAAGTCGCCCAGCTTCCTTGGATTTGTCCTCGAGTTGTACATGTTGCAAGATGACTGAGGCACTTTGCATTGTGCTCTTGAACCTCTCTGGCAATGAAAATGTGTACTGTCTTCATGGCATTGGGGATGAGAGTGCAGATGTAGCAACCCTCCTTAGATGCTTTCTCCCCCACTTTTCTCATGTGTTGGTACCACATGTCATTCCCCAGGTGTGCTGTGTTATCTAGATAGGTATTTATTCCTACACTATTATCATGATGCCTACCTCCAAGGAGCCAGGTCCGACCCAGCAACCCCAGAGGCAGGCATCATTCCCCCCAGGGAAGTGCCAGCGGGCCCAAGCTGGGGCCCTTTGGACACAGTCCTGGCGCCTTAGGCGCCAGGCTCATGTTGGACCCCTGTCCTGGCGCCTTAGGCGCCAGGCTCATAAAGCTGGACATGTGTTCAAGTGTTTTAATGTGCACTTACCTGAAGCAGACCATGCTGCTACATCCAGGCCCTCTTGAGGCCTGAATGGAACTACTTTACCTGTGGGACTACTTTCCACCTGGGTGTGGTCGGGGAAGGATACATACCTGATCGGTGGAAGGGTACATGCCTGGAACCTCTTCCAAAGCTATTTAAACCACGCCCGTTCAGCAACTCACGCTTCGCGTTGTTCTGCTCCTCGCAGCTGGACGCTCACCGTGTCAGCTCCTGCATCTGGACTTCAGCCACGCCTGTCAGCATCCTGGGTCGCCTGCAAAAGGAGATAAGAAGGAATTGGAGAGAAAGAAGACCTTACCTGCTAAAGCTGCATCACGGGGACATCACACCGACGATCCTGAAAGGGAAGACATCATTTAAAAAGCATTTCGTTTCGACCGCTGCAGCGCTGCATTTCACTCACCTTTCCTGGGCGCCTCCATCTTCAGCAGCGATCATCCGGATCCGCACCCACTTCCCAGAGCCTAGAGAGAAAAAGACAAGAACACAAGGTGAGAGAAGAAAGGGAAATAGGAAAAGCTCAGTTTCCTTCTAAGACTTACCTGTTGGGTCATTCCCATTTCATTTCGGGTCCTGCCGCTTCCAGGCATTCCGGACCCCGGCCCCAATGGGGAAAAAAGACAAAGGCCCTCATTACGACCCTGGCGGAGAACCATGGTGCAATTTGCACCATGGTCCATGGCGCTAAGCTGCCAACTCCGCCATGGTGGTTGGCGGACTTACCGCCCCATTCCGACCTTGGCGGGGCGGTAAGTCCCCAATCCCCATTTACCCTTCCCCATTCCCATTTTTGCCCCATAGGGTATAATGGGAGTGGGGAAGGCGTTAATTACGCCACCGTAAATTACGGTGGCGTAATTAACAACAAGTCCCGTAGCGCCATGGATTTTTCCGCCTGCAAAAAGCAGGCGTAAAAATCACCTTGGCGCTACGGGAACTCGTAGTCAGGTGGAAAGGTACGCCATGCTTTACGCCGGCGTAAACCCCTTTCCGCCAGGGTCGTAATGAGGGCCAAAGACATTGAATGAGCAAATGCAAAGATTACCTGAACGCTCATCCAGAATTTACACTTCGGGTCGGCGCCATATCTCCGGCATTCCGAACCCCGGCCACTAAGGGGAAAAAGACATAAGCATTAGCGCTTGCTGCAATAAGACAATGGCCCTCATTACGACCCTGGCGGAGATCCATGGTGCAATTTGCACCATGGACCATGGCGCTGAGCTGCCAACTCCGCCATGGGGGTTGGCGGACTTACCGCCCCATTCCGAGGTTGGCGGGGCGGTTAGTCCCCAATCCCCATTTACCCTTCCCCATTCCCATTTTTGCCCCATAGGGTATAATGGGAGGGGGGAAGGCGTTAATTATGCCACCGTAAATTACGGTGGCGTAATTAACAACAACTCCCGTAGCGCCATGGATTTTTCCGCCTGCAAAAAGCAGGCGTAAAAATCACCATGGCGCTACGGGAACTCCTAATCTGGCGGAAAGGTACGCCATGCTTTACGCTGGCGTATACCCCTTTCCGCCAGGGTCGTAATGAGGGCCAATAAACATTATTATTAAGCTTGAACTTTTGAACTTGCAACAGAACTCTTACAGCGCCTCACCTGAATAGTCAAGCTTATATTGAACTCCCATCAAACCTCAATCCAGTGAAGTAACTGGGTTTCAACGCGCCCCTGCATTAGAAGCAGGATGGAGAGCTCATCCTTCCAAACCCTAAGGTGAGACTTCACGGGGAATCGTGGAAGGGTATCGAGGAGGGTTGGAAGGGAGTGGGAGGCTTGAGCATTATTCCGTCAGTAGGTAATACTCCCTTTTCACGCACAGGGGAATATTCCTGCGAGCCAGAAAAGCCAGAGTAGAGGGGCCCTTCCTGTCCATCATCAGAGTCCTGCGCTTCACCATTGAAGAAGCATCAGCACTCGAAGCCAGACCTGCGCCTCCGTGGGAATCAGGTGAGCGTGACAGAACGCGAAGCCTACCCACAATCTCCCACCCGGGCGCTATGGAGACTTCCGAGACAGATCAGCTGGCCCAGCTTTTGGGGGAATTACGGGCAGAGGTGCACTCAGCCCGCCAGGAGACTAACGCTCTCAAAAGAGAACTGATCCTATCCAAGGAAAGAACAGATGACCTGGCCAAAAGGTTATTGCAGGCCCAGGCAGGGCACACTCCTTTACCTAATTCCGGAGGTACTTCCACATCAATGGGTTTGAATAACCCGGTACAAATCAATCTACCTGGACACATGCCTTTGGCCCCGCCTGAACGTTTTGCGGGGGATCCCAAGAAATATGCCGTCTTTATGAACCAATGTCGTTTACACTTTCTATGCAGACCCGGGGCCTTCCCTAACAACCAGACCAAGGTAGCCTTTATACTATCTTACCTCAGTGGCAGTGCTGCCGATTGGTCTATTCCATTGGTAAATCAGGATGATCCCATTCTCCAGGATTTTCAGGGCTTCCAGGCCAGCATGGAAAGATTGTTTGCTCGACACTCTCAAGGACAGGCCCTTGATAACGAACTGCTATCCTTACGACAAGGTAATCAGGATCTCCTGTCCTACGTTGCCACCTTTAATAGACTGGTTGTGGAAACTGGATGACCAGAAAACAAAAGGATCACATTGTTTCATCGAGGCCTGCGCAGAGAGCTTAAGGATGTTCTAGCTCATAGAGTAGATCCACCCCAGGTCTGCGCAGACTACATAGACTTGGTGGTTCAACTTGATCATAGACTTCAAAATAGAAAAGCAGATCGGTTCAAGTACAAAACCCGAGTACCAATCAAAACCCACGCTAACTTCAAGAGTACCGACGTATCCGAACCTATGCAAATCGGCGGTGTTAAAGGACCATTAACGCAGAAGGAACGAGAGAGAAGGCGGCAAATGCAACTTTGTCTGTACTGCGGGACTTCCGGTCACTTTCTTCGAAATTGTCCAGTTAAACCACCTAAGAAGGTGGTTGGAGCCACTGATAACGATTTATTGACACCTGATTCGGGATACGACCTAGCCCGACAAGCTTAGGGGTCCGCTTGCCGAGCTTGAAAACAAACTCTTTGACCTCGCATTTTGTCATGCCAATGGTGCTCGTGGTCCCAAAACAGCCTCAGCAGTTGCATGCTGTAAAAGCATACATCGACAGTGGAGCTATTGGAAACTACATAGACCGTGAATTGGCTTCCAGGATTAAGCTCCCTCTCCGCCCGAAAGTAACCCAAGATGTCATTACTACAGTAGATGGAACTGAAATAGCCTCAGGACCTGTAACGCATTCCACTGTTGAAATGACACTGGTGGGTCAGGATGGACATCGGGAAGCAATCGTGTTTGATGTGCCCGTCCAAGTCTCCTGTCTCCTCAGCTCTGTTCTTCGTGCTGAAAAAAGATGGCGACCTTAGAACATGTATAGACTATCGCGCCCTAAATCAAATAACGATTAAGAATCGTTATCCTCTGCCCCTGATCCCTGAGCTTATCGACCAGGTGAAAGACGCTTGTGTGTACACCAAGTTAGATCTCCGAGGAGCTTATCACCTGGTGCGTATAAAAGAAGGCGACGAATGGAAGACTGCATTTCGCACCAAATTTGGGCTCTTGGAATATCAGGTGATGCCCTTCGGTTTGTGCAATGCACCTGCCGCCTTTCAGTACTTTATGAATGATGTTCTTCGGGAACTTATCGATGTCTGTGTCATTGTTTATATTGACGACATCCTGGTGTACTCTTCTTCAGAATCCGATCACAGAAAACATGTTAGGGCAGTTCTTGAGAAATTGCGCCAGCACAGACTATTTGCAAAGCTCGAAAAATGCGTCTTTCATACCACAGAAGTTGAGTTTCTCGGATTCATCCTGACACCTCAAGGAGTCCGAATGGACTCGCGAAAGGTGGACGCCATCCTCAAATGGCCATCTCCTAGCTCGGTGAAGGGAGTTCAGAGCATGCTCGGCTTCGCCAATTTCTATCGAAGATTCATTCCGGAATTTTCCCGAACAGTCCAACCCATCACAGCTCTCCTAAAGAAAAACAAACGCTTTGAATGGACTCTTGAGGCCAAACAAGCCTTTCAGGACCTGAAAACCAAATTCACCTGTGCACCTGTATTGAGGCAACCGCACCCAGATCTCCCTTACATTGTGGAAACCGACGCATCCAGTTCGGCCATGGGAGCTGTCTTGTCGCAAAGAGACCCAGAAACTAACCAACTACACCATGTGGCCTTTTGGTCCAGGGAATTTTCTCCTCCTGAAATCAACTACGCAATTACCGACAAGGAGTTACTGGCTATTAAATCTGCTTTCAAGGCTTGGCGTCACTACCTTTTCGGGGCAAGACACACCATCACTGTATTTACGGACCACAGAAATTTACAATATTTAAAGACGGCCAAAGCTCAATCTTCACGACAACTCCGATGGGCCCTATTCTTTGCGGAATTCGATTTCGTAATTACCTATCGCCCTGGCTGCAAGAATGGTAAAGCGGATGCCTTATCCCGGATTGGCATGGAAGAACCCAATTCGAGTTTAGAACCTGTGCCAATCATACCTGAACAAAGACTCTTAGGCCTAACTTCATTGCAAACTATTGAGGACATCCAAACGCAAGTAAAACAACTTCTAGACTCTTCAGCCTTACTGGAATGGAGTCAAAAGGGTCCTCATTACACCGTTAAGGATGATTTACCCTACTTCCAGGAGCGGTTGTTTCTGCCAAGTAAAGAATTGCAAGAACTTGTTATTGCCCATCATCATGAATCATTAATGGAAGGACACCCTAGTATCGCTAAAACGGAGGAAAAAATCAAACGCCACTTCTGGTGGCCTTCTTGGAGAAAAGACATAAAGGCCCTCATTACGACCCTGGCGGATTTCGCGGTGCTAAATGCACCGCGGAGCACGGCGGAAAGCCGTCGATAGCGCCATGGGGGTTGGCGGATTTACCACCCCATGCCGACCTTGGCGGAGCGGTAAATCCCCAATCCCCATTCTGCCCTTCCCCATTCCCATTTTTGCCCCATAGGGTATAATGGGAGTGGGGAAGGCGTTAATTACGCCACCGTAAAGTACGGTGGCGTAATTAACAACGAGGTCCCTTAGCGCCATGGATTTCTCCGCCCGGTAAAACCAGGCGGAGAAAGGCTCCATGGCGCTACGGGAACTCGTAGTAGGGCGGACGGGTCCGCCGCGAATAACGCTGGCGGAAACCCACTCCGCCAGGGTCGTAATGAGGGCCAAAGTCTTTTGTATTGTCTTGCGGAATTTGCGCCCAAAACAAGGGTCAAAAGAAAAGGCCAGCCTGCCTACTTCAACCCTTGGATATTCCACCGGCACCATGGCACACCTTGTCAATGGACTTTATAACTGACCTGCCTCCTTGTGCTGGTTACAACACTATCCTTGTAATTGTGGATCTATTCTCCAAAATGGCCCACTTTATCCCTTTAAAAGGTTTGCCTTCAGCTTCCACCTTGGCCAAGGAATTTCTGGAGAATATAGTTTGCATACATGGTTTTCCTTCCATATTAGTCTCGGAACGTGGAAGTCAACTAGCACAAATAGATGTGCGGTTATCCACCAGCCACCACCCCCAGACCGACGGACAAACCGAGAGAACCAAATAGACTCTCGAGCAATATCTTCGGTGCATGTTACACCAATCCGAGTTAAATTGGAAAGACATCCTTTGGATTGCAGAATATGCATACAGCAATTCAGTGCATTCTGGAACCGGACAAACTCCTTTTTATACTTTGTATGGTCACCATCCTCGGACCTCTGACCTAGATCCAACTCTGACCCTGGAAATGCCCGCAGTAAATCATCTGCATTCCACAATAACCCGAGCCTTCAAAGAAGCTGCAACTCATTTACAGCAAGCCAAGAAAAAGTATAAAGAAAATGCTGATTTGCACTGAAGTAAGACTCCTCCTTACCAAGTAGGAGACCGGGTATGGCTAGCAACGAAACATTTACCCCTCAAGGGCCCGCGAACCTTCAATCCCAGATTCATAGGACCTTATCCCATCAAGGCTATAATCAATCCTGTGGCCTTTAAACTGGATTTACCGTCTAACATGCGTATTCATCTAGTTTTTCATGCATCACTTTTGAAGCCAGTACAACCAGGGACACGACTGTCCAAGCCTCCAGACCCAGTTCAAATTGAAGGGGAATTAGAATTTGAAGTTAAAGACATTTTGGACTCCAAGGTGTTAAAGTCAAAACTCTCCTATCTTGTTGACTGGAAGGGATATGGACCTCAGGAGAGATCGTGGGAGCCTAGTAACCATGTTCACCCACCTCGATTAATACAAAGGTTCCACCAGAGATTTCCGAACAAGCCAAAACCCCCGGAGGGAACAACCTTGGGAGGGGCCTTGAGGGGGGGTACTGTCATGATGCCTACCTCCAAGGAGCCAGGTCCAACCCAGCAACCCCAGAGGCAGGCATCATTCCCCCCAGGGAAGTGCCAGCGGGCCCAAGCTGGGGCCCTTTGGACACAGTCCTGGCGCCTTAGGCGCCAGGCTCATGTTGGACCCCTGTCCTGGCGCCTTAGGCGCCAGGCTCATAAAGCTAGACATGTGTTAAAGTGTTTTAATGTGCACTTACCTGATTCAGACCATGCTGCTACATCCAGGCCCTCTTGAGGCCTGAATGGAACTACTTTATCTGTGGGACTACTTTCCACCTGGGTGTGGTCGGGGAAGGATACATACCTGATCGGTGGAAGGGTACATGCCTGGAACTTCTTCCAAAGCTATTTAAACCACGCCCGATCAGCAACTCACGCTTCGCGTTGTTCTGCTCCTCGCAGCTGGACGCTCACCGTGTCAGCTCCTGCATCTGGACTTCAGCCACGCCTGTCAGCATCCTGGGTCGCCTGCAAAAGGAGATAAGAAGGAATTGGAGAGAAAGAAGACCTTACCTGCTAAAGCTGCATCATGGGGACATCACACCGACGATCCTGAAAGGGAAGACATCATTTTAAAAGCATTTTGTTTCGACCGCTGCAGCGCTGCATTTCACTCACCTTTCCTGGGCGCCTCCATCTTCAGCAGCGATCATCTGGATCCGCACCCACTTCCCAGAGCCTAGAGAGAAAAAGACAAGAACACAAGGTGAGAGAAGGAAGGGAATAGGAAAGGCTCAGTTTCCTTCTAAGACTTACCTGTTGGGTCATTCCCATTTCATTTCGGGTCCTGCCGCTTCCAGGCATTCCGGACCCCGGCCCCAATGGGGAAAAAAGACAAAGACATTGAATGAGCGAATGCAAAGACATTACCTGAACGCTCATCCAGAACTTACACTTCGGGTCAGCGCCATATCTCCGGCATTCCGAACCCCGGCCCCTAAGGGGAAAAAGACATAAGCATTAGCGCTTGCTGCAATAAGACAATGAACATTATTATTAAGCTTGAACTTTTAAACTTGCAACAGAACTCTTACAGCGCCTCACCTGAATAGTCAAGCTTATATTGAACTCCCATCAAACCTCAGTCCAGTGAAGTAACTGGGTTTCAATGCGCCCCTGCATCAGAAGCAAGATGGAGAGCTCATCCTTCCAAACCCTAAGGTGAGACTTCACGGGGAATCGTGGAAGGGTATCGTGGAGGGTTGGAAGGGAGTGGGAGGCTTGAGCATTATTCCGTCAGTAGGTAATGCTCCCTTTTCACGCACAGGGGAATATTCCTGCGAGCCAGAAAAGCCAGAGTAGAGGGGCCCTTCCTGTCCATCATCAGAGTCCTGCGCTTCACCATTGAAGAAGCATCAGCACTCGAAGCCAGACCTGCGCCTCCGTGGGAATCAGGTGAGCGTGACAACTATCTTCCTCTGCATTTATTTTGTGTCTCCCAAAATCTGTATAGTAATCATAGAATAAATCAAAAGTAATGTTTACACTAGGGAGAACCATACAGACTTCTCCTTCAGTGGAAGTACTAACATGACTGTGAAAGATGAGGAACAGAAAAACCAAGAGAACAATCATGCAAACGTATATTATGCATAAGAACATAGGTATCCATCTCTAGCACCACCCTACTGTTCGTTACACTTGTTTATTTTGTCGAACCATGCCACTCTCTTCATTAATCATTTCTAATACAATAATCAAGTTTCTTGATGTTTGCAACTGTAAAAAGATGATCATTTATAGTAATAAGGAGTCTTCTTATCACTGGGCCGTTTTTAGGATCCTACAAGAAAGTGTGAATATTAACCTCTCCAAACTAGAGCAGGGTAAGACTGAAGTATGAACAAAGACATCAAGTTCAAGCTGATGAACATCACTATCGGCAGGTTAAAATAGGTTTAATCACTTAAAACAAATATTCACCAGAAAATGAATCTGGATACTGATCTCGTTTCCAATTTCTGATCAAACACAGACGTTTAGGCATATTTCTGATGCATTATTGTCTGCTTCAATACGAATTTCTAAAAGTTAATTTCCAAATTCCTGGAATTCTCTGCAAGCCTTTTATCTCTCTGCTAAAATATCTATAAGGAGTGGCCATTGAATTACAGTCAAAATAAAGCATGTTTTAATCACTCGTTGTTTTTTTGTCCTTCTTCTTGGTCATTGATCGGGTCTGCACACGCAAAAAGTCTCCTTCTTGTCTTGCATCTGGATCTGCAACGGTGGGAGGGCAGGTCTCGCCTTCATAAATCTTCACATCACCCAGTTGTAGCCAATCTCTTCCTCCTTGTATGTTGGCAGCTGAAGGGGACAATTCTTCAATGATAAAAGGGCCATGAAAACGTGGCTCATGCCACTTTCTGGTAAAATGTTTAATGACCACTAGGTCCCCAACATTTAACTTAGGTGGTGGTAATAGTTTGCTTGGATTGTTTGCCGAATGATCTTCTTCTGTGGTCTTAGACCGACCCCCCTGGTGCTTGACTTAAACTGAAATGAAAGAAACACTAGAGGTCATACATGTCAAATAATAATGCATCAAGTTTTAGCTATGCTGTGGGCATCACATCTACTCCTAGACTGGGGTGTAAGGGCATTCTCATTCAATGCCCTTTAACTAGCTTGTGCGGGGTGCGGTGGTGGTCTGATCCTGTCTGATTCCGAAAGGCGTATAAGGCTAGGGGTAGGCAATACCGCCATCCCTTTTTCAGAGTCAATTTGATCTTGGCAATCCTTTCCTTGAGGAGGCCATTGAGTCTCTCACATATTCCGTTCGCTTTGCATGTGATAAGCAGAAGCACACTTGTGCTTTATATTCAATAGAAGCCCCATCTCTTGAAATAGTTTATTGATCAAATACAGTCCATTATCGGATTTTAGCACCCCACCTCAGGAATACTTTGTGCACTTAACACTTTGCTGTGCAAGTGGCATCAGGGCGTATACACAACCTGCCTTGATTCACCTAGAGAAGGGACACAGCACCACTAATGGATACCTACATCCATTACATGTCTGCAGCATATCGGCATAGTCGATACGTAAATGCTGAAACGGACCATTCGGTCGAGGTATTACCCTGCTAATCATTCTCAGTGTATGCCCAGCATAAACATGATACAGATCAGCATAAATAGTGCATCGGGTTACAACAAATTGGGAATGAACCAGTCTTCTACAATCGTAGCAGCAAGACTTTCTCTAGTTACAAGTACAGGGTAATGCAGCTGTCCAAGCGCGACCTTTAATAAAGTTACTGGCATCACTGGCTTTCCAGTGCTGTCCTCTCACCATAAGGCTTCTGTGGTGGATAAAGAACAACCCTTACGTTTCCATAATTCTTGCTCTCCCTGTAGTGCACTTCCTTGAATCTCTAATTATTGGGTTATCGACAACTCATTAAACATCTCTTGCACTAGCATTGTTGTAACAACATTTTCTTTAATATTCTCACTGTCAAACTTGACATTTCTGGGGAATATGCAACCCTTTCGGCTTCTTCATCTGTGGCTTCGTTCCTGCAAGAGATCTGTTAGCTTAGTATGGGCTGCACATTTAACGACCGCCATGGCTACTGGGAGTTGTAGTGCCTTAATTAGTCTATCCCATAAGGATGCATGTTGCACTGGAGTGTCATCTGCATGGAGAAAGACCCTCCTTTTCCAACCTGCTAACCCTGCGTGTTCGCTTGATGTCACATAGGCATAGTCACTGTACAATGTCACTTCCTGCCCTTCATGTTTCTCAAGTGCGACAATAAGCACTACCAAGTCTGCTGCTTGCATTAAAAATTGAGACAGTAGCCTTACAATCGCTGTCGCCACTACTTTAAATTCTCTGTTTAACCTGTGTCTAATCACTGCAGCACCTGAATGCCTTTCCCCACTAGTCTGATCAATTTTTGAAGAACCATCAATAAAGAGAATTTGCCGTCCCGCTAAGGCATTTTCTTTCACACGGGGTATAGCATCATAAAATTCAGCATGAGTAGCACAGTCATGCACATGATCGCTTTCTTCTACTGGCTCAGCTATAAACCTGGCAGGGTTCACTATTTTACATCTCATGATTTTAATTGCTGGGTTAGAAATCATTACCTCATAAGCTGAAGCTCTTTGGGATGTCAATGTGCCATTGGGTTTCTCTAAAAAGGCAAATAGAGCATGCTACACGAAGAGGGTCACAAAGCAGCCCATGACAATACTTGTGGATTTCTCAATTGCGAGTGAGGCAGCTGCCAAAGATTGTTCACAAGGAAAGTGTCCTCTCATAACTGGGTCTAAAATTCCACTGTAATATGCCAAAGGTGTGTACCCCAATGTGGTTCTCTGTGTAGGCACTGCTGTCATGACTGTCCCATTTGTGTAATTGTAATTGGTTATTTATAATGCGCTTAATACCCAGAGGTTCTAAAGCGCGGACCCGGGGATCGAACTCGTGTTACACTGCGTCGTCTTGCTTCCTAAGCAGGCGCGTTGCCCCTGAACTATCTTCCTGAGACAATTTTGTGTGCTAAAACAAATACAATTCCTCAGCATAATAGGGAATTCCTAAAACAGGGGCTGTGCATATTACTTTTTTCAACTCTTCAAATTCTTCCTCCATTTCTTTAGTCCATTCTAGTTTTGTTTTACCAACTTGCGCTTTCTTTAATGCTTGCAGAGGTGGCCTTGTATAGATGTGCAATAAACAAACACCCATGCTCTAACATAGTTGCAGAAACCCAAAAACTGTTGCCTCTGTCTCACTGTGTTTTGAGGTAATTACCTCAGCTCTCTCAGGTGTCACCTTCTTTCCTTCATGCAAAATCATCTGACCTATATATAACACCTCTTCTTGGCAGTATTGTAACTTTTCCTTATCTACTTTATATCCCTTATCTGCTAGAATAGTCATCAAATGAACAGAATCCTGTCTGCATTCATCTTCGGTGGTGCTGCACCTCAAACTGTCATCTACGTCCTGTATCAGCACACTCTTGAAATCAATATGACCTAAATCCATCTGTAGGACTCTGTTAAAGATCGATGTGGACTCAAGTACCCTTGAGGCAGCCTAGTATGTTTCAGTCTTTTTTGGCGAAACGTAAATGAAGTCAAGTCTTGTGAGTCCTTGTGCAATTGGATCGAGAAAAATGCATTTTTCAAAACGATCATCGTAAAATATCGGGCTTCTGTCGGGATACTGCATAATATTGTCGCCGGATTAGGAACTAAAGGAAACTCTGCATCTACAATCTGTTATGTTAGGCAGATTTATAAAGCACACATACACGCAAGGGCACTGTGGCACTGAGAGAGAAGGAAGAACATAAGGGACTAAAATAGCAGTGTTTTGAAAGATCGTCGAAAAGAGAGATGGTCAGTAGTGGCACGTAGCGTAAACGGAAGTCCGTTTCAGGACATAGCGGCCACCACAGAAAAGGCACGTCCCCTCATCCTAGCCAGCCTGATACGGGGCACCAATAGCAGTAGAGCAGACTGAGACCGGAGAGCACGTGAAAGCACATATTGGGAGAACATTTCCTGTAGATATTCAGCTCCTTGTTTATAAAAGGCACGATGGCCAATGCACAGTGATTTGAACAGAATTCGCTCCTCCACAGGAAGCCAGTAAAGTTCTCTAAGCACAGGCGGAATGTGGTTACGAGGGGGAGGGCGGGAGACTGCTCTAGCGGCAGCATTTTGAAGCAGCTGAAGTCTATTTATAATATAAGCAGGTTGGCCCAAATAAAGTGAGTTGCAATAATCGACTGTACTCAAAACTAGAGCTGCAACCACAGGGGCGTGGAATTGGCAGGGATAAAGGGGAGAACTTCCCTCAATACACAAAGTTTAAAATGGCCAGATCAGCCATAGATAGAGAGGAGGAGAGCTTAACCCCAAGGTTTTTCACAGAAGTGGACGGTAGGGGGAAGGGGCCAAGAGAAGAAGGCCAGAATACAGGGGTCCAGAAGGAGAGGGGCTGGTAGTGCCCACCACCAAGACCTCTGTCTTGTTCCCATTAAGATTAAGTGAGTTTAATGCCATCCATGCTCCCAAGTCCTCCAGGCAGATCCTAAGCCGGGCAGCAGTGTTGGGACGGGTGAGATCAAGACGAACCAACAGCTGGGTGTCATCGGCATAGGAGTAAAATCTAAATCTGTGGAAGCGGATGAGAAGGACGAGGCATCTGATATATATGTTAAAAAGTATAGGGGAAAGCACAGATCCTTGTGGAACCCCACAATTAAACCCTATCGGTTCAGAGCAGAAAGGGGGGAGGGAGACTGTTAGGCAGAATCATGTGCAGTGCCCTTAGGGACCACTACACACAATTAAGACTGCAAGTGGTAGTACAATTTCACCTTTGGTACAAGCCTGTACTACACAGAAAAGGTGGTAGCAGTGGCTGAGCAGCCAGACTTATCTCAAGAGCAAATGAGCAGAAGTAGAGATTACACAAAGGACTACAATCACTGTGACCCAAGCAAACACTGACTCAAGGTTTCAGGTTAAAACATATAAGTACATTTATTTTTAAACCATCTGTTCATAAAACACTTCACTTCTATTAAATCAAAACCACACTTCAAATATACTACACACAACCAATTCCCCTTGTGCAGATCAATTCAAGGTTAGTACATAGGAATTTGGCAGACCGGTGTTGTGAAACAAAGACGTTACGGTGGGTTAATACGCTATCACTTTTTGACATTAATGACAGTTCGGTCTTACGAAAGAAAGGCGTACCCATGAGAAGAAATGTTACCGAAGTCAAACACACTTAGCACATGAATTAACACAAGAGAAGTGGGGGTAAAAATCATAGGCAATCCTTTTGTCAAGGCAGATAGAATCAGAGGATACTTTTTAAAACGTAGATAAGAGTCAATAGGCCTGCGCCAATGTCAAATGGGACAGGGGTCCTGTTGTCGAGGATCACAAGGTTAGAACAGTTCACGATTCGAGATTGCCAGGAGTACTTGGATACTGTCAAAAGGGAAGCAAAAGTTATAAGAGGGAAGGAAGACAAGGACAAGCCTTGGGTGAGGGAGAAAGGGTTCACCCCAATTCCTCGAAGTCGACACAGTACCTTCTTCATTTTAAGAAAAGCTGGTGCTACGGCAGTTGTTCCAGGTAGTACCTGCAGACTCACGGTTCCTGGAGCTTCAGTTGTGGGGACAAGAAAGAGGACGTCTGGAGCGATCTGCACTACCCAGGGATGAGGCCAGCAGCAGCAAAGCGACAGTGAATAAAAGGTGCGCTCCTTTAAATCAGGAGAGGGCTCTTCTGATGGCTATCTGGAACACTACAGCACTGTGCTGTGATTTCGAGCCAGAAGAGGATTCTCTGGCTGAAGAAGGGTGAGCTGGTTGATCCCACCAGGCTCAAGGGAAGAAGACTCCGGACTGGATCTTCTCTTGTCGTTGAAGGGTAGATAGCTCAGGACTGCAGCAGGGCTTCACCGGGACTCGGGGTTGCAGCAGCCGTCTTCTTCTCCACTTCTCTTCCGTTCCTTGCAGTTCCAGTGGCGACTCTCACTTCCAGCCCAAGAGTCCTGCCTTTTATGCCAAAATCCCCCATTCACATAGCCTGGCTGTCAATCACTCAGCAGAGGGGTTGTCCGGCACCGACAACCACCTTAGCCAATCGACACAAAGTGTGACTTGGGTCTCCAAGGAGACCCTGTGCAGGGGGTGACTAAACCCCTCCCTCACATTCAGCCCACCTGGACACCCAGACGCCAAAGGAGGGCTTCTGTTCAGAAGCCCGCCAAAGGTCGGCGAACAAAGAAGGCAAACCTGGTTTGCCGCGCAAAGTAAAACACAAGAAGGACTTTAATAAAAAGAAATCGTGATAAAAGCCGACCGGAGCCAAATTAAAAAGTATTTGGTCAAACGGGTTTAAGTTCGAGGCTAAGACAATATCCTAAAACAGTACCACGTTTATATACTATAATCGTGGTAGAAAAGATAGGGTAGGTACCACTGCCACCAGCCAAGTCTTAGTGTTAAGGGATCGAAACAAAGCTCCAAGAGACACAGACAAAAAGGAGTAGGAATTAATCCTTCCCATTACTCCATGCAAGATGGGGTCTACTGGGCCTGCAGTTTAATTGACTACATAAAGTAAATGGCAACTTTACCTATTTCTGGGGGACAGTAGTCAGCCCCAGAAAAATGGAGTCAGTGGGAAGTCTTAAAGACAACCCTGTGTAACTGCACTGAAGGTGCTGTGTAACACACAAAAAGAGTTGTGCTCATGGAGTGTTGTGGCTCCAGAGTCCAAGATCACACAAACAGTAAAAATACACATGGCAAAACACATGTAAGAGTGGGAAAAAGGTTCACACTCTTACCAGGTCGAAAAAATAAACCCCAGAAATCGAGCAAAGCTGCTAAGGGACTCACTAGGTAAGGGAAATTAGCCATAAATGAGAATTCTCCCTAACAGAGACGGACTGAGAGCGATCGTCCAGAAAGGCAGAAAACCAGTTTAGAACCTTGTCGGATGTCCCGACTTCCGACAAACGGGAGATAAGTATGGTATGATCGACCGTGTCGAAAGCCGCAGATAAATCCAACAGCAGTAGTGCTCCCACTCCACCCTGGACAACCAGGCGAGCGAGATCGTCGAGTACAGAACTGAGTACCGACTCGTTGCCGCTTCCCGCCGAAACCCTGATTGAAAGTTGTCAAGACATCCGGAGGATTCCAGGAAGGAGGATAAAAGAGGGGAGATAAGGGCCTCCATGACCTTCATCAGCACAGGGAGAAGTGAGACGAAAATGTTCAAGCATCCCAGGATCAAGAGTGGGATTTTTTAGCAGAGGTATAACCAGTGCGTGTTTCAGTGGGCTGGGAATGGAGCCCTCGGAAAACGTCACATTGACTGCTGCTGTAATATGTGAAATTACTTTGCCTGAGATGTCTTTAAGCAAGGTAAGTGGTATAGGGTCAGCCCGAGAGGTGGATTTAAGGCGCTGAATCGCCTCAGAAATGTCACGTTCACAGAACACAGGGAGAGAGGACCAGGTGGACTTAGGCAATGGCACAGGAGGGGGGGGGGCGAGATCAAGAGAAACTTGACTGACAGCCACTGCAATGCCATTTTGAATAGTTTCAATCTTAGTCAAAAAGAAAGATGACAGAGCGTTGCAAAGGGCTTGAGAACGTGTAACACCAGAGCCTGTTTTAATAGGGATGGACAGGAACTGAACGAGTTCAATAGAGCATTAGGTTTGTTGACAGCAGCTTGCACCTTTTCACCAAAAAAATGATTTTTTTGCAGTGCTTATGGCTTTTTGGAAGGTGGACATAGTGCTACAGAAAATGCATTTACCAGCATCAGAGTATTTTGCACGCCATTTCCTCTCAGCACGTCTACAGCCGAGTTTGAGGGCTCTGAGATCATTGGAGAACCATGGCTCCAAGGTGAGATTCCTAGTTTTACAGAGCTTTAGTGGAGCCTGCTGGTCTGCCACTGTAGAAAAGGATTCTCCGAGAGAGCTGAGGGAGCAAGGATTGTGAAGGGTCAGCTGGGCACAAAGGGAGGCAGCCAGATCATCGTTGTTGACTTTGCGCCAATTGCATTTAAGAATGGCAGGTTTGGCTTGGTACGCTACAGTGTCCTGCAGCCGAGTCCAGAATGAAATTAGAAAGTGGTCGGTCCAAAGAAGAGGGGCGAAGGATGAGACCACAATATCAATATATGGGGCAAAAATAAAAAACAAGACATTGCCATGTTGGTGGGTGGGTTTCAATACAAGTTGAGGTAGAGCGAAATCCGCCATCAGAGAAAGTAAGTTAGTAACTGAGCTGGCAGAGGAGGTGTTAACAGGCAGGTTGAAATCTCCCATAACCCAAAGACTCGGATGCATGGTCTAGATTTCGGAGACCAGGTCGGGGAATTTCATGCCGAACATGGCATCAACATCAGGCGGCCGGTAGACCAAAAGGATGGTGAGCGTAGAGAGGGGGAAAACATAAATGCGACCTAGGCAACACTCCATATTGAGTGTGTGAGTAGGCACCATTCATACAGTTTTATAGGAAGTTTTATGAATAATGGCCAGTCCGCCACCAGGGTGGGTAGATGGACGATCAACATGGGCCAAAGTATAGTCAGGGGCAGCCTGGTTAATTGGTCTCATATCCTGGATAAATCTCCACGACCCACCTTTAGATTTCTTAATCGGATACACTGAAATATTACACAATGACTCTGATGGCACCAGAATCCCCTGATTCATCAGTGCTGAAATAGTCTAAAATATACCCTCATCAGCTTCTCGAGACATGGGGTACTGTTTTGCTCGAGGTAAAATCGCACCTGGCTTAGCTTCATTTTAACCTCTCCTATCCCTTTCAATAAACCTACGTCATAAGGGCCTGTGGTCCAAAGGACACTCAGCAACTTTTCCAAATCTTCCAGAAAAAATGCTGGTCTTTGCCACATTATTGCCAGTGCTACTACGCTCAACAACATCTACAACACTATCCAGGCATGGATGGCAGCCAACGGACTATGCCTCAATTCTAACAAGACAGAACTCCTCCTGGCACGATGCTCCGACACACTTAAAAACCTTGACACACAGTTCAGCCACTTCACCATTCACTCTATTAAAATCCCTGCTTCAGACTCAGTCAAAGCCCTCAGAGTCTATCTGGATTCTAACCTATCCTTGAATAGACAAGTCAATGCAATCGCCTCCTCTGCAGCGTACCATGCTAAACTCATTAACGCAGCTAGGCCTTTTTTCTCCAAAGACAACTGCACCAACATAGCCAGAGCCATTACTGGCTCAAGGCTAGACTATTGCAATGTACTCTTCTTGGGGACATCCACAGAAAACCTGGAAAGACTACAAGTCATCCAGAACAACGCGCTCCACGCAGCTCAAGGCATCTCCAAAAGAAACTCATTACAGCTGCCCGAAAATTAGCCCATTGGCTCCCAATAAAAGAAAGTATAATAATCAAAGCATTGACACTGACCCACAAGTGCATCCACCTCTCCGCACCTGACTACCTATCGCAAAGGATTCACCCCTCCTCCTCCACAAGGCCAACCAGAACACCCTACGCCAACATGCTGTGCGTGCCCATGGTAAAGAGAACTAAAGCAGGTGGCGCTAGCTTCCCCTACCTCACATCCTCAAAATGGAATGCTCTACCCCCTACCCTTCGAGGCGAGGTATCTCGCATGGCATTCCGTAAAGCCATGAAAACTGTGCTCTTCACCTGCGGTACGCCACGATCATCTGCATAACCTGACAAACCTCAAAATGTACTTAAATGTCGACTATGTACCCTAACGAACCAATGCACTACGTGTAAATGCGCTTCCCATCTGTGCCAACCCTGTAACTAAGTTCCCCTCAAGTAACAGCGCCACGATGCCCAAGAGCTGTTTACGCACTATACAAATGTAATACATAAATAAATAAATAAATAAATATAACAAGGGAACGGACATGTCACATTCTCCTTTCGAAAAAAGAAGGGGGTCCTGGGAGTCCTTCTGCCGGACATAACTCCCGGTTACGAGAGCCTTACCCAGAGTCTTTAGCTCACTATCTGTCACAGAGGAGAAATATCCAAAACATATCAGTCTTTGTCCTGCCCTGGGGCAGTCCAGCACCGAAATGCTCAGCAATTCTCCTCTTAACAAGAGTACCAACAGCAACCACAGACACGTGTTTCGGTCTGGTTGGACCTAATCAGTAGGGTGGAGCTGTGCCTCTCGAAGAATAGAGAGCAAGGGGTCCATGTCTGGATTCCCCTAGTAATGTAGGGTGTGACCCAAAGTTACTCAAAATATGCAAAAAAACAAGGGGGGTCCTGGGAGTGTCACGCTCCCTCCTGTCATGCACCATACATCTAAGTTCCCCATAGCGCTCCCAGGCCCCGCTCTCCCTTCTCTACTACTCACATAGGGCGGGGGTCACGTGAGCGGCCGGTTCCACATTCCCTCTGGGACGCTGCATAAGTTCAATGTGCTGCAGGCGCCGTCCAAAGTCCTGATTGAACCCCTTCTTACAGTGGCAGTTGCCTTGGCGCATTGGGGTAGGCATTTGCAAACGATCGCATCGTTATCACGTGACAGTTGGTTCCCGGTCACATGTTACGAATTTCTGACCCCATGGCCACTGTTGTCCAGGCAATCACAGTATTAAGGGCCGACATGGCTGCAGCCAATACCGCCATCCATCAACGTCTAGATTCCATATAGAGTGTCCAGCATCCCCTTTCTGCAGATCCCAATTTGGGGACACAGCACCAGCGCCCCCTTCCCCTCCCGATTCCTAACCTACAGAACCCCGTCCCCATGGTACTCCCCACTCCGTTTCCATTAGCAGCCCCCGAGAGATACCATTGCGACCCCAGAAAGTTCTGCACTTTCTTCAATCAATGCAAGCTGCATTTCTTGTGTAGGCCTGCGGCTTTTCCTGACTCCACCACTAAAGCAGCCTTTACGTTATCCCATTTGGCAGGTTCTGCCGCAGCCTGGGCCAATCCTCTTGGCAGCCCCACCCTGTACGACTTTGTCCTTCTGGTGGAAGAGATGTCACGGGTCTTTGACACTCGACACAAGGTTCAGTCCCGTGACTTGGAGTTACTGGATCTGAATCAGGGAAGAGGGACACTCGTAGAGTACATCAACCATTTTAATCAGTTGTCAGCAGAAACCTCATGGCCAGAAAGCAAGAAGGCGGTGGTGTTCTATAGGGGTCTCAGCAATCCTATGAAAGACGCCCTTTCGGTTGTTTCCTCCTTGCCAAAGCAGTTCCCCGATCTAGTGGATCTGGCTCTACAGGTTGACGCTCGTCAGCTGAAGAGCCGAAGCCGGGTTCTCTAATCCCTCTGTCTCAGCTACTACCACTTCCTCCTCTGACTCCCCGGGGAAGCCCATGCAAGTGGGAGGGATCCGCAGCCCGATCACGCCGACAGAAAGGGAACGTAGGAGGGTGGACAACGCCTGTTACTGTGGCTTGATCGGACATTTTGTTAAGGAATGTCCACATCGTCCGAAAACAAAGAACCAGGTTTTCGGACAGCTCGATCATAGATCCGGGGGCTGGATCGAGCATTCCTTGTTTCTCCTCCGACTCAGTGCCCGCATTTGGTACCATTAGACCCATTGTCGTACAGGCAATTCTGCAACCCACCCCAGACGTCACGCATCCTGTGGCCATCATTATTGATTCAGGGGCCACAGGGAACTACATCGACATCACGTTGGCCTTATCCCTGAACCTCCCTTTGGTAAACAAAACACGCCCTGAACCCGTACAGGCTGTCGATGGTACTGCCCTGGTGTCCGGTCCCGTTAAGCAACAAACTGCACCGCTCAACTTGATCATCCAGTCCACCCATAAAGAGACTATCAGTTTTGATTTGATCGGCATGCCACAGTTCGGTCTCATTTTGGGTATTCCATGGTTAAAGCAACACAACCCGCTTATTGACTGGAAGACAGGTCAAATATATTTTGAATCCGATATATGCCAGGACTTCTGTCTTGTGATGCCCCAGGGTAATGAAACACCATCACAGGCATTGGGTGCCATCGCACATCTCACTCTGGAAGAATCCCAGGTCTCTGCAGTCGGCTCCCATGTGGTAGGATTAGTCGTCAAGGGCATACCACCGGATTATCAAGACTTCAAAGAGGTCTTTGATCAAGGGTCCTCTGAGGTCCTTCCTCCACATCGTCCGTACGACTGTCCCATAGATTTGCTTTCTGATTCCAACATTCCTACTGGTTGTATTTATTCTCTTTCCCCTTCTGAAGAGCAAGCATTGAAAACCTATGTACAGAAGTCCCTACGCCTGGGTCACATACGTCCTTCCTCCTCGCCTGCAGCCAGTACAATCTTTTTTGTCTCCAAGAAGGAAGGCGATCTCCGTCCCTGTGTGGACTATCGTCGCCTTAACGCCATCACAAAGAAAGATCAATACCCCAATCCCCTTATAACACCATTACTTGACTGACTAACACATGCTTCAGTCTACACCAAACTAGATCTCAGGGGGGCCTACAATTTGGTTTGTGTCCGAAAGGGGGACGAGTGGAAAACCGCATTCTGTACCCGCTATGGGTTATACAAATATACGGTCATGCCATTCGGGCTGTGCAATGCGCCGGTCATGTTTCAGCGATTCATGAACGAAGTCTTCAGCGACATACTGGACGCGTTCACAGTTGTCTATTTGGACGATATCCTCATATTCTCACGGAATATGGAGGAACACGTAACACATGTACGCCAAATATTGTCCTGGTTACGTAAGCATTCCCTCTTTGCAAAACCCGAGAAGTGCCAGTTCCACGTAAACGAGGTTGAATTCCTGGGTTTTCATATCACGGCAGGTGGGCTGGCCATGAACCAGTCCAAAGTCCGGGCAGTACTAGACCCTTAACCTCAAAGCCTTGCAGTCGTTCTAGGGTTTCACTAACTTTTACAGGCATTTTATAGTTGGTTTCTCTTCCATTGTGGCGCCTCTCACTGCTTTGACCAGTCCCCGTGTACCCTACCTCTGGTCGGAGGAACACCAACATGCCTTTGACACCCTAAAAACGGCCTTTACCACTGCCCCGGTCCTTCAACATCCTGACCCAGAATTAGTCGAGGCGGATGCCTCCTCGTTTGCCCTGGGAGCGATTCTATCCCAAGCATACCCAGCCACAGGCCGGTTACATCCTGTAGCGTTCCATTCTCGCAAATTCACCCCACTGAGAGTCACTATACAGTAACTGAGAAAGAGCTGTTAGCAGTAAAAGGCGCCTTTTAAGTGTGGCGTCACCATGTCTTGGGTACAAAACACCGAACGACTGTGTTCACGGACCACCACAACCTCCAAGATGTAGCCTCCCTCAAGTGTGTTAACAGTAGACAGGTCAGGTCAGGTGGCACTTGTTTTTTGCGACTTATGACTTCCTGATCAAGCATCGCTCTGGTGTCACTCATAGGAAGGCCGATGCGTTGTCCCGTTCCCCTGGGGGCATTTCTCTACCTGTATACCCTGAGTCCTTATTAGACAAGAGGAATGTGATATGCCTTTGTACACCACCCCTGCCAATCTTGGACTCTATCCGTACATGGGTGTCCAGCCACCCAGACCAGCTGTCAGAGTGGACCCTGTGTACCACGACGGGTTACCCTTTGTGCAGGACAGATTGGTAATCCCCACTACAGACACTTGTAATCTTGCCCTGGAGTGTTCCCATGACATAGCCATAAACGGTCACCCCGGTCAAAGAAGGACATTGGCTCTCCTTAAGCGATGGTGTTGGTGGCCTGCCATGAAACGGGACGTCGAATGTTAAGTAAACGCCTGCTCCATCTGTGCTCAGTGTAATCACCGTAAGGTACGTCCCTTGGGCCTGCTGCGACCATTACCTGTTCCCCCAAAGCCATGGCACACTCTTACCATGGACTTCGTAACAGACCTACCAATGGTACAGGGATTTGACTCTATCTGGGTTGGGATGGACTCCTTTACCAAAATGGCCCGTTTCATTCCATGCACGGGTATTCCTTCCGCTCCTATATTGGCTGGGTTGTTTTTCAAGTCCGTTGTCTGCTTATTTGGGTTACCTACCGTGTTGATATCCGATAGGGGGTCCCAATTCAAATCTCGCTTCTGGCAGGCCTTGACCAAGTTATTGGTGTTGACTCTCATTACTCCTCGGCCTACCACCCGGAGACGGACGGGCAGACTGAGCGGGTCAACCAGACCATGGAACAATACCTGCGTTGTTTGACGCTGCAGCATCAATAGTCTTGGTTCCGTGTTCTGCATCTTTCCGAATTTGCTAACAACAATGCTGTACATTCCTCCACAGGGTTCTCCCTGTTCTATGCTCTTTACGGTCAGCATCCTCAGGTCCTACCCATCCCTGATTTCTCCCTTTCTGTTAATCCGGCTGCTACCACCTGTGTCCGCGACCTGACCGCCGTCCACTCCCAGACCCTTGTTCGTCTCCTAGAAGCTCAAGCCTCTCTGAAGTCTGTGGCGGACCGGAAACGGTCAGCGGCCCCTGTCCAAGCGGTGGGGGATAGGGTCTGGTTGTCCACTCGGGATCTCAAGTTACCGGGTGTCGCAAACGTCTGCCCTGGTTCATAGGGCCTTATGTGGTTTCCTGTGTGCTCAATCCCAGGGTTTATCGGCTCCTGGTCCCTAAGGCTTATCGGATCCACCCGGTCTTTCACACCTCGCTGCTCAAGCCCTGCCCCGGTCCTACCTGCATCCGTTCCCCGGCTGCCCCGGTTTCCTTGGGTTCCCCCGATGTGTTCGAGGTCTCTGCCATTCTGGGTTCCCGTGTTTTCAGGGGTAGCTTGCAGTACTTGGTGGATTGGGCAGGTTATGGCTCCGAGGAGCGCTCCTGGGTCCCTGCAGGGGATGTCCATGCTCCCTGTCTTGTCTCTCGCTTCCATACGGATCACCCGTCCTGCCCACGGGGTCGTGGGCCTATGGGGGGACTCTGTCATGCTCCCTCCTGTCATGCACCACACACCCACACATGTCCCGCTCCCTCCTGTCATGCAGCACACATCTAAGTGCCCCATAGCGCTCCCAGGCCCCGCTTCTCCCTCCTCTACTACTCACATAGGGTGGGGGTCACGTGAGCGGCCAGTTCCACGTTTCCCTCTGGGACACTTTACCAGTACAAGGCGCTGCAGGCGCCGTCCGCAGTGCTGATTGCACCCCTTCTTACAGTGGCAGTTGCCTTGGCGCATTGGGGTAGGCATTCGCAAACGATCGCGTCCGTATCACGTGACAGTTGGTTCCCGGTCACGTGGTATGAATTCCTGTTCACGTGATACTGCTGCAGGTCACGTGATAAGGAAACAATCTGTATTTAACCAGTAACTCGCCCTATGCTCCTTGCTTCACATCTGTTTCCTTGGAACCCTGTACGGCGATTACTGTTTGATCTTGCTTCACGGACCTCGACCTCGGAATTGCAACACGGACTCCTTTGGATTATCCTTGCTGTTTTGGCGTTCTGAATCCGCTCTCTAGTTGTCATTGACAGACTTCAGGATTATTTCACGGATTTCCTTGTTTCCTCCAATGACATCTACAGGTGGGCCAGTCGGTGTTTGCTACACACCACGGTGAGCTCTCCCAACTCACCCTTGCCTCCATCTGGGGTGCTGCTCACGTGTCCCCCACTGACCCACTCCCAAAGCCCAGTGTGGTTAGCAGCAACATCACTGCCTTTGCTAGGTAAGCCATTCACAACCCTTCAATTCTCCTCTGAACAAGAGTGCCAGCAGCAACCCCAGACAAGTGTTTCGGTCTGGTTGGACCTCATCAGTAGGGTTGAGCTGTGCCTCTCTAAGAATAGTAAGAAAGGGGTCCACGTCTGGATTCCCCTAGTAATTTAGGGTATGACCCAAAGTTACTTAAAATATGCAAAAAACAAGGGGGTCCTGGGAGTCCCTCTGCCAGACATATGTCCTGGTTACAAGAGCCTTACCCAGAGTCTTTAGCTCACTATCTTTTTCACAGAGGAGAAATATTCAAAACATATCAGTCTTTGTCATGCCTTGGAGCAGTCCAGCACCAAAATGCTCGCCAATACTCCTCTGAACACGAGTACCAACAGCAACCCCAGACACGTGTTTCAGTCTGGTTGGACCTCATCAGTAGGATGGAGCTGTTCCTCTTTAAGAATAGTGAACAATGGTCTCAGAGGAGAATTGCTTAGCATTTTGGTGCTGGACTGCCTTAGGGCAGGTCAAAGACTGATATGTTTTAGATGTTTCTTCTCTGTGAAAGATAGTGAGCTTAAGACCCTGGGTAAGTCTCTCATAACCGGGACTAATGTCCGGCATAGGGACTCCCAGGAACCCCCTTTTTTTGCACATTCTCCTATGGGGAATGGTAATTTATCAGTAAAAGGAATTCGACTCATAGCTCCAGAGAACCATTGAACACTCACAGCAATACCTGACATTGTATATTATCCCTCTCGTATACACAAACAAATTTCTCCAGTGTCTACAATAAAAGAAAAGGATTTTCCTCCAATCGTCACATTGACCCTTGAGGGTCTGGTGTCACAGATAGTACTGAACACATCAAGTCAGCCTATAAGGTATCGTATTGTGGATCCATGCATACCCCTGTCCCTGTGAAAGGATTCCCTCCTACCACGGTGACACCTCCTATACTGGGTGTCAATACTTGTCCTGTGTTTGCATATTGCTGTGTCTGCATAGGGGCTTGCTGCGACTGCCCTTGTGGCGGATTCATTTGTACTTGTCCCTGCTGTGTTACCTGTTGTACTTACAGTGCTTGTGTCTGATGATATGTGTGATCCTGGGTAAAGGCTTCTCTGGTCTGTGTGCTATATGGTGGCGGGTAAGCTGTCCCCCCTCTAGAGTACTTTCCATTGTGTACATTCCCTTGGCTCCCACATGCACGTGCAATATGTCCAGTCATTCCACAATTCCAACATACTGGAGGATATCTCCTATAATTCCCTCCTTGGTTATCCTCCCTGAGCATTCTGCTTCTCATTCTGTGTACCTTGAAACTCACCTTGATTATTTTGAAATCCGCCTCCTCTTCCTCTTTCACCCATACCTCTGCCTCGTGGTGTAAACCCATATCCACCTAGCTCCGTCGGGCACAGATTATTCGCCTGTGATGCACCCATTGCTTCCTGCATTCCCAATCCTTCTCTGCTTGTCAATACCGACCCCCCTTCTATGGGAAATTTTGACAATTATTTCTGAACTAATTTGGCTTCCTTTATTTTTCTATTCTCATCCTTCTTCTTGGTTTTCTCTATTAATAACCGTCAATGGTGCACTATTGTTAATTCTATCTCAGCCCATGGCTTCTCTTCCCTCCCTACTTGTTTCTTCATCTGCCTCTGTACTGGCTCAGGTAATTCCTGACATAAAATGTGGTAAAATAATACCACTGTCTTTTCCCACGGCTCACGAGTTTTAAGTTGCCATTTCTCCTGAATATCCTGAATGTAAGAATTAGGGTCTTAATCTCCCTTCATCTTACGTGTCATAATTGCACCCATATCTGATGTATCAGGATACTGTACCCTGAGTGCCCTCCAAATATCTTCTCTACAATTATTAAACAGCGCCCCATCATGCATTGTATTATGTACAGTCACACTTGAATATCCCGCTCTCCTCCATATGTCATCA
Organism: Ambystoma mexicanum; assembly: GCF_040938575.1. Lineage (NCBI taxonomy): Eukaryota > Metazoa > Chordata > Amphibia > Caudata > Ambystomatidae > Ambystoma > Ambystoma mexicanum. Next base: position 1,537,466,571 of record NC_090922.1, read on the forward strand.
GCCCTCTCTCCAAGAATGGCTGCCAGGAGATCTTTTATGTCACCTATGTCCAACGTATTTCCTCCTGTCATTTTTTCTAATTTGTATATCCATTTCCCAGCACCCAAAGTCAAACCAGGGAGCTTGCACTTTAAGTTATCCTTCTCCATTTGCGGCCATGGAATATACTGCAGTCTTGCTCCCCTTTCTTTAACAAGGGACACTGCGTAAACCCATACAATAGTCAGATCCCACTATTAGTCTACCCATGGCGAGGATAATCGTTCCTGTCTGTCTCCTTGTCGGTAATGACATTAACCTGTTTACATATGGTGGCGACTCTCCCTTCTCACTATGTGGTCGTCCTCGGGGATGCTCAGGATATGCTACAGGATCTGCTGTTCTATATTTAGGTTGTTCCAAATCTGATCATCTCACTTCCTTATCCATTTGCAGACTTCCTTCCGGGGCTCACGCGCTTCCTCCTTCTGCCCCAAGACTGGACTCTCTTTCTTCGTCTGACATGCCTAGTCCCCAGCTAATGTGAATATCATCACCTTCACCCTTATCCAGGTTCAGCCTGCTCAAAGATAATGCTCAACGTTCATCACTGAATAGGTTTCCCTCCTCACTTCGTGATTGAGGTAATGGGGATTTATCATTGTTCCCTCGAGCTCCATGGTCGCTACTTCGCCTTAACTGTTGATAGACCTTATCGATCCTTTCTCCAATACTTTCCACATCAAATCTTTCTTCTTCTAACGCTACTCTAGATACTGCTGGCATTACTTCCTTTATCGGAAGAAACACTTCCACTCTGTCCCATCATATTTCTGGGCTCTGCCTCATTTGTTCTTTATGAATGAGACTAGTGTCAAGACCTTGCTGTCTCCTTTTCCATTTTATTTTTTCATCTATTTCCCTTTGCTTTGTCGCATCCCTTCTATTTCTTTCTCCCTCTTGCCATCGTTCTTCTCTCCTTACTCCTTTACTTCTTTCCTCTTCTTCCCTCCGTCTTTGTAATCATTTTTCCCTTAATCTTTGTGCTTCCTCCTCCTCTCTCTTTCTTTTTCTTCTATCCCTTTCTTCTCTGTCTATTGTGGTACATTCTTTGTTCTACTGCCCGTTCTTCTCTTTTCTCTTGCTCCTCCTGATATATCTGCTCTCATCGCTCCCTGCTTTCCTTTTCTGCTCATCCTCTTTCAATATCTTCTCTCGTTTCTCATCTTTTCTTTCTTGTTCATCCTTATCTTCTCTTTGCCTAACATCATCAATATGTTTCCCATCTATCTTAAGTATTATCTGTCCTCCCATCCATTCATTGTGCACGAGCGCTATCTCATCAGCCTTATTCTTCTCTCCTTTCCATATCTTAATCTCCCTGTCTATTTCTGTCGACAAAACTGACCGCTCACTCTTTTCTTCCTTGTCTTGTATGATCCTATAAATCTCTTCCTTTCTCTTATTCTCCTGAGGGCTATCGTCACTACTATGCTCCCAATTCCTTTAAAGGATACACCCCGATTTCTTCTGTAGTAACACCCTTTGCTTCAGGTGAGGTAAAGGGAGTTGAGGGCTCGACACCTTCCTCTTTATGCTGATTAAACATCCACTCCTCAGGTGGTGGGTCTTCTCTTTCCTCTTGATACATCTTCCAGAGCTCTAAAATTGCTAATTCGTTCTCCAATTTCCCTGTGTACGCAACATGCAAGTATGTGGTCATGTGTTACAATACAGCTTTTGACAATGATCTCCTTGTGGCCACGGCATGAACATTTTATCTGCCATGCCTTTTACCCATTCCGCACTATACTGTTTGAGCTTGGGCATATGCTTGGGCAGTGTCTTGCATAGGTCCATAAAAGGAGTATCCCCCATAATGACAAGTCTCGCTTGACTGTCGATACTTACCAGAATGTTAAATAAACCTTATACTTTGGCTAAAAACACACTCTTCAATATTTTCAAACTACAAATATGAGCAAGCACCATCAATTGCTGCTGAAGCCTCTTATTTTAATAGTCTATCTATTCTCTTGATTGGGGTATTTATTCTCTCGATTGGCACCAATCGCTTTGCTCTACTCAATAACTGTTGCTCCTCAACTTTTTCAATTTTTCACAATCTCCACCGCTCTTTGATAGTATCACTCAACAAACAACACTCAGACTAGGCAAAACATTACACATTATAAACTCTGTGATCACCTCTTCCCTCGCCTTTACTTTATACCCTATACAGGGTTTGAGACATCATTTTACGTAATCCTGATTATGCGTTTTATATTTCACTCTACTCCCATTGGAGTTTGAGATGTCTCCTACCTCCCTTGAGTCAGGGCTTCTAGGCGCTACCTCTTCTCTTTGCAATATTTCCTGTTGCTCAAAATTCATCACAATCCCGTCCCATTATTTGTTCATTTGTTCATTTCCTCCTCCAATCCGATCACTTTGCCTTCTGTCCGCGGAAACCGGGCAGGGATTTTGACCTGCCCACCATCTCGATTCTTCTTGCAAGTTTATTTCTATCGGCCAATCTCCACAGGGAACCCTGCGAGCTAATGGCAGAGAATGCCTGATCATCCGAAACAATGAAGACAAACTAGTTTGGATCTTTTTGAAGCTGCTGCACCGCTACCACGTGAGCGTATGGCCCTTTAGGAACGTGCATGCAATGGATGGGTTCACAAAATAACTGAACCAACTCAGGAAGATGGAAAAGTACTGTTTTATTGACAATTATCTAAAAAAGGGAGTTCCAGCGAATATCAACGGACCAACTCTCGATTTCTCTCAACAATTTTTTTCATAAAAAACAGATTATATACTAAAAATATGTCAGAGGTGGCATCATACTATGTGGCAAATAATGAAAAACCTAGGGGATCGGGATAGGTTTAAGGGGAACATCTAAGTATACATTGTATAGGAACTAGGATTGTGATTGGCTGCCGACTGTCAGGTGGAAATACATGCCTACCTCTAAAACATGTCATCTTCAAAACCATTAAGTACACGATTTCCGATTGGCTTGTCAAACTATAAGGTCCTTCATTATATTGACCACTACAATTGGCTGACACGCTTGTGCCATGTCTGCAACATTCGGTTCACTTAGAAGCACGTATGCCCAGACCCAGATACATGGAGGTGGGCCTGACTCTACCTCACCACTCAGTTAGCCCAACATCTCTCATTGCCCAAGCCTTCTGCCATGAAGATTGTCTTTGAACTTGGCCTTGCAAAGTATCCTTGTCTCTGGGAATATATGGGAGTGCGAGCTCTCAATATTGTTGTTCTAGGACTCCAAGTTCGACTCTATTTTCATCCTTGGTTCACGTGACAGGAGACCACGATTTGGTCCATTTTGCAGCTTTTAAATGTCTTAAATGAATTAAACGTGGCACTCTTGGTGTCTTTCTTTGCACCTTAAGAAGGGATGATTCATCCTTTGTACGCTCACTCCTTTCCAGAATAGGTAGACAACCTTGGCTGCTTCAATCTTGACTTCAGACCAGACAACCTCGCCATGCAGCTCCATGATTTCAGATTATTCTTGCTGCGACACAATTCTCCCTTTCCTCTTCATGGGTCCTGGCTTACTAAAATTCTTGATACCGATGGAGATTTGGAAGCTTATCGGCTTCACTGTTAAGCATTGTTAAGAGGCAGTCGGGGTCGCGGTGGTGACACCACGCTGTGAAGCGTTTCTTTGCGTTATTTCTTCAGTTCCGGGTGGTCCTAAGGGCCGCCCGGACACTCAGATAAGTACAACCGAGGTTTATGAGTTGTGCTCATGTATGTTTTTGTGCCAAACTGATCCGGATAAGGGCTGTAGTGTCTAGGTTTACTAGAGTCCTGGTTCCCCTCATTAGTCAGGGTTAAAGTTTGTTTTTGGTTTCAATGACTTATCACGGCCAAAACATCCAATCTATATGATTCTGGAACAATTTAAAAGGACTATATTATTGGGGCTACATTCTTCAGGGTTTTCAGCTTTCATGTGAACAGTATCTTGCTTTGCTTGCCCAAAGTGCCATGAGTATGTCATGTTCATGCAGGGTGACACCCTTGTTTGTTCCATTCTTGCTATGCTCTATGTTTGTCAGTGCAGTTATGTCTCGCTATGGTTTGTTTTGCTTTCATGACACACTGTCATATATGAAAAGGTTACATTAAGAGCAACTAGGTTACAGGTGCAGACAGATTTGGAATCTATCAGGTCAGGAGGCAGGTTTGAAGGCAGGGGAGTTGCTAGGTCTGGAAAAGACCCGGGGCTAAGCTGATGTCGGAACTGTTGGGACTGGGGGCTAGCTAGCCTTTTGGCTGTAGCTCCCGAGATTCTATCCGGGGCTACAACCAAAAGATCAGGGGCTACAGCCCCCTTAGCCCCCCCCTAGCAACGCCCCAGTTTGAAGGTCTATGCATATGTATGTTTTGTTCCCATTTACCCCCATTCCTATCCAACTATGTTCACCCTAATGCTTTTTCCGGTGATCTTTATCTCCCCCTTCCTATCTAGAATATTTTAATCAACGATTTCAGTTTTGTAGTGGTTGGTCCGAAAGTAGTGACAAGCATCATTAGTTGTTCATTTTCCATGTTTTGTGTTCTCGGTGTGAACAAAGACTCTCGTGGAGTATATTGGGCTCTCTTTTTGTGTTTCTGACCAGTTTCCTAGAGTACCCTCTGCTTTGTAATTTGGTTAGAAGCTTTTTGGCATGTGTTTTATATTGGTCTAGCTCTGTTCAATTCTTTCTTAGCCGCAGGAACTGTCCGTAGGGCAGGTTATCTGTTAGATTTCTTGGATGGTTGCTCCTGTAATGTAGGAGTGTGAAAACAAAGAGGTGATGGCTGGAAGGTTTAGAATGAATCTTAACCTCTGGCATTGCTCTGGGCAACCCTCCAGACCATCGTTCTTCGCCTGCCAAGCCATTACCGAAGGGAAAAGATCATATGCAAATCAAGCTTGGTCCCACCCCAAGAGGGGCAGTCCAGCCCGAACTGCTAGGTCACATCCCTTCTGCACAAGGCCACAAGCATCCCCAAACGTGTTTTGGCCTTGTTGGGCCTCATCAGTGAGAAGTAGCTATGGTCTCTAGGCCCGGCAGGCACAGGACCCACGTCTGGGCATACCCGTCCCACTTGGGGTGACAAAGCAAAAACAAAGAGGTGATGGCTGGAAGGTTTAGAATGAATCTTAACCACTGGCATTGCTCTGGGCAACCCTCCAGACCATCGTTCTTCGCCTGCCAAGCCATAACAGAAAGGGAAAAGACCATATGCAAATCAGGCTTGGTCCCACCCCAAGAGGGGCTGTCCAGCCCAAACTGCTAGGTCACATCCCTTCTGACGAGACCACAAGCATCCTCAAACATGTTTCGGCCTTGTTGGGCCTCATCAGTGAGCAGTAGCTTGGGTCTCTACTCCCAGTAGGCACGGGACCCACATCTGTGCATACCCGTCCCACTCAGGGTGACAAAGCAAAAACAAAGAGGTGATGGCTGGAAGGTTTATAATGAATCTTAACCACTGGCATTGCTCTGGGCAACCCTCCAGACCATTGTTCTTCGCCTGCCATGCCATTTCAGAAGGTAAAGGACCATATCCAAATCAGGCTTGGTCCCACCCCAAGGGGGCAGTCCAGCCGAACTGCTAGGTCACATCCCTTCTGCACGAGACTACAAGCATCCCCAAACATGTTTCAGCCTTTTTGGTCCTCATCAGTGAGGAGTAGCTTGGGTCTCTAGACCCAGCAGGCACGGGAACCACGTCTGGGCATCCCCGTCCCATTCGGGGTGACAAAGCAAAAACAAAGAGGTGATGGCTGGAAGCTTTAGAATTAATCTTAAAGTGTGTTCCTATCTGTTTCTTTTTTATACGGTGACCATGTTAGTTTGTTATCCCTTGTACCCATCAGAAGGTCTAAGAAGTTGATCTCTTGATTTCTCTTACTCAGTGAGAATTTTATTTTCAAGAGTTTGTTCGTTAATCTAGTCTAAAAAATTGGCCGAGGCGGCATCGTTATCTTGTCAGATGAAGATAATATCATATATATAGCGATTCCAATGGGAGATCTTGTCTCTGAAGGGATTGTTGGTATTCAAGATGTATTGCTGCTCATACTCAGACATAAAGATTACAGCTATGCTTGGGGCGAATGCTGCCCCCATTGTGGTGCTGCTGATTTGCAGGTAGAAAATTCATCAAAAGAAAATAAATTATTAGTTAGGGCCAAACAAAGAGCTCCACAATGAAGTTGATTGGGGCTCTTTTTTGCATCATATGATGGGTAAGATGATGGCGGATACACTCAATAGCTGAGTCCTGAGGGATGCTTGTGTATAAGCTTGTGATATCCATTGTGACCAATAGTTCTTCTGATCATCCCTTCTCTTTTTCTTTCTCTTTTTGTCCCCTGTTCCACAGCACCCCAGGAACAGTGTGCCTGCCAAGTGCTCCCTTAGTACGCAAGACTGAGGACGGTTCCGCTTCCTCACCTCAGGAAGTCATATTTAGAATAATACAGATCAGGTCAGTTCCCAGTTGGCGAGCCCCTGCTTAATAGGAAATATTCTGTTTCCATTTTTATCCAGCACACAGTCTTTTAATTTAGTAATAATATTTTCATGTGTTTATTTGAGCCTTTGGCCCCAGCAGAGAAGAGTTCTACTTTAATTGAGTTCCCCCCTTTGTATATGTTACCCTTTCTAGGGAGACCTGGTCTAGCCCCATGATGAAGGCCTTTTGACCAACTCGCCGAAACGTCACGGGACAGAACACCTTTTGTGTTGGAACAGCCTCCTGTCACAATCAATTACAGTTGATCTCCATCTAGACATAGACCGTTGACTAGGTCACCCCCTCTGCCTGCCTATCCCGATCATTTGATTTTCTCTATGCCACAAAAAGAAAAAAGAAAAAATACACTGACACAAAAAATGTTTTTTTAGTTTATATGTTTCTGTGTTCAGTACTATAGCGCCTTCTAGTCTATTGATTGAATGCATAGGAAAATAAGGTACACTGAAAATGTCTACAGTGTTTAATTATCCATTGTATTTATGTACATTAGTGCATTTGTTTGTTTCACCATGATATGTATTTTACAACCGCCTACATTAGCTAAAATAATAAAAAACTATGTGAACTTGATAATTGTTTTTGCTCTTCTATCCCCTAATTGGTTTAAAGCATGAAAAAATAGATACTCTTTACAGAAAATATATGTAAAGGGAGAAAAATAGCATGTGGCAGGACGCCACCCTTTTGTTTTCAAAGTATATTGGATGCAGGCCATGTGTCGCTCTTAGATGGAATCTAGGGGGTAGACAATGTGTTGCACTGAGATGTATTTTGGGGGCAGGCAATGTGTCACTCTTAGATGGATTTTGGGGGGTAGACAATGGGCTTCATTACAAGGAAGGCGCTAGCCATGGCACTATTAGTGCCATGGCTACCCCCTTACTGCCGTCGGAGGCCGGGTTCCCGGAATAGGGACTTACCGGCCTACTCCGACCTTTGCGGGACCGGAAAGTCCCCATTCCGGGTACCATTCCCCATTCCCATTTGAGCCCCCATAGGGCTCAATGGGAATGGGGAAGGAGCAAATAACGCTACCGCAATTTGCGGTACCGTTATTTGCACTGAAGTCCCTCAGCGGGTCCTGTCCTTAACATGTGGTCTGAGCACACGTTAAGGACAGGACCCGCTGAGGGACCTAGTAGTAGGGCGGTGGGGATTACCGGCACCGGTGCCCTTACCGGTGCCGGTAATCTCCTACCGCCTTCTGTGTAATGAGGCCCAATGTGTTGCACATTGATGTATTTTGGGAGCAGGCAATGTGTCGTTCTTTGATGGAATATGGGGGGTAGACAATGTGTTGCACTTAGATGTATTTTGGCGGCAGGCAATTTGCCGCTATTAGTTGGAATATTGGGGGTAGGCAATGTGTTGCACTTAGATTTATTTTGGGGGCAGGCAATGTGTCGCTTTAGAGGATCTGTTGGATAGACAATGTGTTGCGCTTAGATGTATATGGGGGACAGTCCATGTGTCGCTCTTAGATGCACCTTGGGGGGTAGACAATGTGTTGCACTTAGATGTATTTTGGCGGCAGGCAATGTGCCGCTATTAGTTGGAATATTGGGGGTAGGCAATGTGTTGCACTTAGATTTATTTTGGGGGCAGGCAATGTGTCGCTTTAGAGGATCTGTTGGATAGACAATGTGTTGCACTTGGATGTATATTGGGGGCAGGCAATGTGTCAGTCTTAGATGGATTTCTGGGGGTAGACAAAGTGTTGCACTTAGATATATTTTGGGGCAGGCAATGTGTCCCTCTTAGACAGATTTTGTGAGTAGACAATGGGCCTCATTACGGGTCGGGCGGTCCGGAATTAACAGTGGCGGTAAAGCCGCCGCCACTGTTAATTCCGGACCGCCCGATCCTGACCCCTGCAGGCGGAAGGTGATCTGGCGGGTTGAACACCTCCCGCCTGCAGGCAGACATGGAACACCAGCACCATCACAAGATGGTGGCGGTGTTTCCACTTCCCCATTCCCATTGAGTCCTATGGGACTCAATGGGAATGGGGATTAACACTATTCCGCCTCCGTGACTCCCGGGACACCGGGGCTCTAATGCCCTGGTAATTCCGGGAGTCACGGAGGCGGAATGGTAATATGAGTCTGGCGGTAAACAGGCAGTTTTACCGCCACGGTTACCGCCGGACTCGTAATGAGGCCCAATGTGTTGCACTTAGATGGATCTAGTGGATAGACAATGTGTTATGCTTAGATGTATATTGGGGGCAGGCAATGTGTTGGTCTTAGATGGATTCTTGGGGGTAGACAATGTGTTGCACTTAGATGTAAATTTTGGCCAGACAATGCATTGCACTTAGATATATTTTGGGGGCAGGCAATATGCCGCTCTTGGATGGATCTTGTGGATAGACAATGTGTTGCACTTAGATATATTTTTGGGGCAGGCCATGTGCTTCTCTTAGCTGGATCTTGTGGGTAGACAATGTGTTGCACTTAGATGTATATTTGGGGTAGTGAAGGTGTTGCACATAAAGGTATTTGAATCTAGGTGTATTTTTCAATGGGCGGCATATTCTGAATCTAGATATGCTTTCACCTAGCTTACATCAAGGGACAACTTCACAACACATAGGCTTTGAATCAAAACAACAAGCCAAATGCCTGCGGCTGTGCTCTGAAGTACCATTAGATCATGCCTGCCACATGCCAAACTATTTTTGAGAACCGTTAATGTGTTGCATTTAGATGTTTGCTGGGGGCGGCAATTGTGGAGAATTTAGATGAATGCGATGAGAAGAATTTTGGTGGTCGGACATGTGTTGCACTTGGAAGGATTTTGGGGATGGGAAATGTGGTGTGCTTGGGGGAGGTTTGAGGGTGGGCAGTCTGTCATGCTTGTAGGAATTTCGTTGGGGGGTCGGAAGTGTTTTGCACTTGCAGGATTTACAGGGTGGTCAATGTGTTGCACCTGGAGGCTTCTGGGGGGTGGTCAGGTAGTTGCACCTGGAGGATCCCGTGGGGGCAGTGCATTGTTGCGCTTGGAGGCAGGAGGGTAGCCCATGTATGGAAGTCACACAAATGTTGATGCAACTGCCCACTAACCCTACTAAAAATTCAATATTCTGCATACCCACTCTTACCTCAACGGCAGCAAAAACTAACACCACCACAAACGGCACACACTACACAACACCCAACAATAAACCAAACGCGCAGCACCCCATACACACTCATACCTCATCACCACATGACGTCTACCACCTGAAAATGGACTAATGCTCAATGACCGGTTTCTACGAAGCTGCAAACAGCACATCAAAGATCTCATGCTTTTCTCCCTCTCAATGTCTCTAACAAACCACCTCAACCTTCCTTCCATTGCAGATCCGCCAGGGCACCAAGAGACCAGGCAAGTGGCAGCAGTGCACGGTACAAGACCATACCAAGACCAAGAGACCAGACAAGTGTCAGCAGTGCACGGTACAAGACCAGACCAAGACCAAGAGACCACGCAAGTGGCAGCAGTGCGCAGTACAAGACCATACCAAGACCAAGAGACCACGCAAGTGGCAGCAGTGCGCTGTACAAGACCAGACCAAGACCAAGAGACCGGGCAAGTGGCAGCAGTGTGTGGTACAAGACCAGACAAAGACCAAGAGACCAGGCAAGTGGTGGCAGTGCGCGGTACAAGACCAGACCAAGACCAGAAGACCAGGCAAGTGGCAGCAGTGCGCGTTACAAGACCAGACCAAGAACAAGTGACTGGGCAAGTGGCAGCAGTGCATGGTACAAGACCAGACCAAGACAAAGAGACCAGGCAAGTGGCAGCAGTGCGCAGTACAAGACCAGACCAAGAGACCGGGCAAGTGGCAGCAGTGCGCGTTACAAGACCAGACCAAGACCAAGTGACCGGGCAAGTGGCAGCAGTGCGCGGTACAAGACCAGTTCACATAACTTAACATGTGATAAACCGAGTATGGCAATAAGCAAAATCAATACGCTCAGAAACTGGATTTTTGGCAAGAGGAACTATGATTGTATGTTCCCTTGTAACTTCCATTGCTTTATTTACCTGAGTCTCTCCTCCTCCCCCACTGTCAGGGCTTGTTTGCTTTGCAGGATTCTAGGAGGCCTGTGTGTTCCCAGGTTTATTGAATGTTCTAATTAGTGGCAGCTGATGCTTTATAGTGGTGTAGAGGCCCTGTCACGGCCTCCTGCCAATAAAGCTCTTTGACACGTCACACCTGCCTCTACAGACCTCTTGCTTCAACATTCAATTCGCTTTTAATCCATTTCCATTAACTTTCCCCTTTCCACCATAAAAAGAGACCATTTCTGTAAACCCTTATCGGTATTCCTTGACCCGCTGTGAAACCCTTCCATTGGGTCCCTCTGCAACTGTTTACAATGAAGGGGTGTGGGAGGGGCAGCAGGAGGAGGAGCACGAGGCAGAGGGAGGGGTGATGCAGGTGTGGAGCCATGAAGAGAGGGATGCTGGGGAGGCAGGAAAACACAAAGATGGGGGATAAGAAGCAGCCGGAGGTGGACAATGAGCCAGATGGCGGGCAAGAGGGTGGCATGGATATGAGCAGGGGGTGGCATGGATATGGGCAGGGTGGTGGCATGGATATGGGCAGGAGGGTGGCATGGATATGGGCTGGGTGTGGCATGGATATGGGCAGGAGGGTGGCATGGATATTGGCAGGGGTGGCATGGATATGGGCAGGAGGGTGGCATGATATGGGGCCGCAGGTGGCATGGATGTGGGCCAGGAGAGTGGTATAAATATGGGGCAGGAGGAAGGAATGGGTATGGGCAGGAGGGTTGCATGGATATGCAGCAGATGTGTGGCATGGATATGGGCAGGAGGGTGGCATGTTTATGGGGCAGGAGGGTGGCATTGTTATGAGCAGGAAGGTGGTATGATTATGGGGCAGGAGGGTGGCATGGATATGGGACAGGAGGGTGGCATGTTTATGGGGCAGGAGGGTGGAATGGATATGGAGCAGGAGCCAGGGTGGCATGGATATGGGTAGGAGGGTGGCATGTTTGTGGGGCAGGAGGGTAGTATGGATATGGGGCACGAGGGTGGCATGGATATGGGCAGGAGGGTGGAATGGATATGGGGCAGAAGGGTGGCATGGATATGGGACAGGAGGGTGGCATGTTTATGGGGCAGGAGAGTGGAATGGATATGGAGCAGGAGCCAGGGTGGCATGGATATGGGCAGGAGGGAGGCATGTTTGTGGGGCAGGAGGGTAGTATGGATATGGGGCACGAGGGTGGCATGGATATGGACAGGAGGGTGGAATGAATATGGGCAGGAAGGGTTCCATGTAATAATGTTGCCACAAACATATCGCCATACAAAAATATAGCCGAAAAATTGTTATTTTTATTTTTTTTAAACTTCTTTTTTTTTTGCCCCTATCGCCACATATATGGTCACCCAAATAATATCGCCACAACATTTTCGCAGCAATATTAGTTACGGCGACCATATATGTGGCAATATTAATACCTGATACCGCAGGAAGGTGGCATGGATATGGTGCCGGAGGGTGGAAAGGGTATGGGCAGGAGGGTGGCATGGACATGGGCAGGAGGGTGGCTTGGATAATGGCCAGGAGGGTGGAATCGATGTGGGCCTGGAGGGTGGGATGGATTTGGACAGGAGGGTGGAGTGGATATGGAAAGAAGACTGGCATGGATATGGGTTAAAAGGGTGGCATGGATATGGGACAGGAAGCTGGCATGGATATGGGGCAGGAGTGTGGCATGGATATGGGGCATGAGGGTGGAATGGAAATAACAGGAGGTGGCATGGATATGAGCATAAATATGGTATGTATATGGGGCAGGAGGGTGGCATGATATGGGGCAGGAGGGTGGCATGGATATGGGCCAGGAGGGTGGTATGGATTTGGGGCAGGAGGATGGAATGGATATGGGCAGGATGGTGGAATGGATATGGGCAGGAGGGTGGCATGATATGGGGCAGGAGGGTGGCATGGACATGCAGCAGGAGGGTGGAATGGATATGGGGCAGGAGGGTGGCATGGACATGGGTAGGAGGGTGGCATGAATATGGCCAGGAGGGTGGTATGGATTTGGGGCAGGAGGATGGAATGGATATGGGCAGTAGGGTGGCATGGACATGCAGCAGGAGGGTGGTATGGATGTGGGGCAGGAGGGTGGCATGGATATGAGCAGGAGAGTTGCATGGGCATGGGTAGGAGGGTGGCATGTTTATGGGGAAGGAGGGTGGCATGGATATGGCCAGGAGGGTGGCATGTTTATGGGGCAGGAGGGTGGCATGTTTATGGGGCAGGAGGGTGGCATGGATATGGGGTAGAAGGGTGGATGGATATGGGCAGGAGGGTGGCATGGATATGGACATGAGGGTGGCATGTTTATGGAGCAGGAGGGTGGCATGTTTATGGGGCAGGAGGGTGGTATGGATATGGGGCAGGAGGGTGGCATGTTTATGGAGCAGGAGGGTGGCATGTTTATGGGGCAGGAGAGTGGTATGGGTATGGGCAGGAGGGTGGAATGGATATGGGGCAGAAGGGTGGCATGGATATGGGACAGGAGGGTGGCATGTTTATGGGGCAGGAGAGTGGAATGGATATGGAGCAGGAGCCAGGGTGGCATGGATATGGGCAGGAGGGAGGCATGTTTGTGGGGCAGGAGGGTAGTATGGATATGGGGCACGAGGGTGGCATGGATATGGACAGGAGGGTGGAATGAATATGGGCAGGAAGGGTTCCATGTAATAATGTTGCCACAAACATATCGCCATACAAAAATATAGCCGAAAAATTGTTATTTTTATTTTTTTTAAACTTCTTTTTTTTTTGCCCCTATCGCCACATATATGGTCACCCAAATAATATCGCCACAACATTTTCGCAGCAATATTAGTTACGGCGTCCATATATGTGGCAATATTAATACCTGATACCGCAGGAAGGTGGCATGGATATGGTGCCGGAGGGTGGAAAGGGTATGGGCAGGAGGGTGGCATGGACATGGGCAGGAGGGTGGCTTGGATAATGGCCAGGAGGGTGGAATCGATGTGGGCCTGGAGGGTGGGATGGATTTGGACAGGAGGGTGGAGTGGATATGGAAAGAAGACTGGCATGGATATGGGTTAAAAGGGTGGCATGGATATGGGACAGGAAGCTGGCATGGATATGGGGCAGGAGTGTGGCATGGATATGGGGCATGAGGGTGGAATGGAAATAACAGGAGGTGGCATGGATATGAGCATAAATGTGGTATGTATATGGGGCAGGAGGGTGGCATGATATGGGGCAGGAGGGTGGCATGGATATGGGCCAGGAGGGTGGTATGGATTTGGGGCAGGAGGATGGAATGGATATGGGCAGGATGGTGGAATGGATATGGGCAGGAGGGTGGCATGATATGGGGCAGGAGGGTGGCATGGACATGCAGCAGGAGGGTGGAATGGATATGGGGCAGGAGGGTGGCATGGACATGGGTAGGAGGGTGGCATGAATATGGCCAGGAGGGTGGTATGGATTTGGGGCAGGAGGATGGAATGGATATGGGCAGTAGGGTGGCATGGACATGCAGCAGGAGGGTGGTATGGATGTGGGGCAGGAGGGTGGCATGGATATGAGCAGGAGAGTTGCATGGGCATGGGTAGGAGGGTGGCATGTTTATGGGGAAGGAGGGTGGCATGGATATGGCCAGGAGGGTGGCATGTTTATGGGGCAGGAGGGTGGCATGTTTATGGGGCAGGAGGGTGGCATGGATATGGGGTAGAAGGGTGGATGGATATGGGCAGGAGGGTGGCATGGATATGGACATGAGGGTGGCATGTTTATGGAGCAGGAGGGTGGCATGTTTATGGGGCAGGAGGGTGGTATGGATATGGGGCAGGAGGGTGGCATGTTTATGGAGCAGGAGGGTGGCATGTTTATGGGGCAGGAGAGTGGTATGGGTATGGGCAGGAGGGTGGCATGTTTATGGGTCAGGGGGTGGCATGGATATGGCCAGGAGGGTGGCATGTTTATGGGGCAGGAGGGTGGCATGTTTATGGGGCAGGAGGGTGGCATGGATATGGGGCAGGAGGGTGGCATGGATATGGGGCAGGAGGGTGGAATGGATATGGGCAGGAGTGTGGCATGGTTATGGAGCAGGACGGTGGAATGGATATGGGCAGGAGGGTGGCATGGGTAATGGCCAGGAAGGTGGAATCGATATGGGCCTGGAGGGTAGGATGGATATGGGCAGGAGGGATGAGGCCCAAGGATTTTTGGTGTTTTCCCTTTGTCCCATCCAGCTCAATTTTGGGAACTTTGGCCTGTGTGCTGGGGAGGATTATTATTTTGTTTCTTCCTGGCTGATTGGACACTAGTGGAGGGGCAATCACTACAGCAAGCTCGAGGGTGGAGTGTTGGCTACTATCGGTATGCTCAATTTTTTCGGTGCATTCTTCCTGGAGGAGGGCCATCATGAGTTACAGGCCTATCTTCCACGTGGGGTGCTTGTGCGCTCACCACCATGGGTGACCAGGAAGATGATGCAGGAGCCCAGGTGCCGGCAGGACCAGCGGCCCCAGTGGGTGCGCGTGCACCAAGACAGCAAGGGCCCTTACACCAATGCCTGAGTTTGATATGTCTGGGTGCTCGTCGAGCCTTGGACCAAGGTGGAGGCTCTGGATAGAGTGTCTGGACATATACTTCTGGGCCACGGGTGAGACAGATGAGGAAAGCAAAGTGGCCGCGCTTCTATATGCGGCAGGACCAGCAGTGCACAAAATCTTTCAATCATTGCAGCCAGTGGATGCATCAAACGCAGCAGCCAAGATTGTGTTGTGCTAGCACTTCATGCCCTTAGCCAACGCAGACTACGCGCATTTCATCATGTGTAGCACCAGACAGAAAGATGACGAGTCTTTGGACACGTTCTATGGCCGCCTGCACCGGATGTCGATGATGTGTGCCTGGGAAAATCTGCAGACCATGGTCAGGGACCAGCTCATTCAGGGCTGTTCGTCTGGCAAGCTGAGAAGGCAAGTGCTGCGGGAATCGGGACTCGCGCTGCCCCGCATACTAGAGCAGGGCTGGTCCCATGACGTGTCCGAAGTGAGGGCATTGTAGATGGATGCAGCAATTCGGCCAGGGAAGACGTAGGAGGTGTGTGCCGTGGGCCGAGGGACAGAGGAGGTAGGTCTCTGGAGTCATGCCTCAAGTGTAGTTACTGCCTCCTGCACCTGGCAGAATACCCTGCTCAGGGGACACGAGTGGACACTGTGGGACGCTCGATCACGATGCCCGGAAGTGCAGGGCACCGTTACCAGTAGTGGTGCAGAGGCGGCCGGTAAGGGCAGGATTCTTTAGGCAACAGCGCCCGCCCAACGTTTCCCAATTATATCAATGGGAAGATGGCCTGACTCATGAAGAGGAGGAAGAGGATGTGGTGGAAAATATCTTCTTCATATCCAGCATCAGTGCGCTGAGCGCCACCACCAGAAGGAACCCACAGTGTCTTGAACAGGTCAATGAGTCAACGGTAGGTACCTGTGCTGATGGAAAGAGGAAAAGGATCCACAGTAGGAATCTTCCCGTCCCCTGCACACTTTCCGAATCCACCAAAAAGGCGGTTAATTTTTCATGAAGAGCAATCACAAATTACATTATGGTTTAACAAGGTATTAATTTCATATAACAATTCAATAAGAAGTCTGTGTACCCAGTTTGTCTAAAACAAGGGTGTTTTAATCATAAAACAATATAACGATAAGCAAAACACATCCCAAGAGTCCAATATCAACAGAATACACAAATGTGTAACAGATAGCATTCTGTTTTCTCTCTTCCCCTTTATGAATGCCATCCATCAACAGTCCGTTTAGGCTTCTGATGAAGAGGGAGCACCAGGAAATGCGTCAAGCTATTCCGATTGAGATTAATGTGTCTGAATTTCTTAATTTCTGTTTCTAGATTCTCGAGTATTTTCTTAGCATCTTGTATGTTTTTATTTTCTAGGAACTCCTTTTCGAGGGTAGCAAGAAAGTTCATGTTGGAGTATCTAAAGGCCGGCATCATTCTGGAAGGGCTCCATGTCAGGAATATACCCAGTATTTTCATGGATAATCCGAAATTCCACAAAAATGTTAGCAGCGTCAGGAATCGCTGCTCCCGCGATTGGATTATATTAATAATTGAGACTGCTGAGGAAGAAACAAAAAAACAAGGTGAAGAACTAGCTACCCTTGAAAAGGAGGTCCTAGAAAATAAAAACATACAAGACGCTAAGAGAACACTTGAGAATCTAGAAACAGAAATTAAGAAATTCAGACGAATTAAACACGATAGGAAGATATCTAATGTAAAAAAAGATATTGCAGGCTACAAAGAAGATAAAACATATCCCTACCTAAAAGAAGGGTTCTTCACCAATCCGATGGCAAATTTAAACCAAAACTACAGACGCAATAGGACAGTTACCTTCTCCAATTCGTCTGGATCATCTAGTGGATCCGACCCCTCATTGAGCGGCCCGTCTGGAACACCACAGCGAGCCCGGGGTCATTCCCACAACAAGGGTTTTTTTACAGAGGAGGCCCAAGGGGACGACCACGTCAACGCGCATCCCAACAACAAGGGGTCAGAACCAGGCAATGGTACTCGAACCAATAAACTCGGATACCCTACCGATATTCAACCTATCCGTACATGTCCTAAGCTCTGTTGCGATAGATATCCTTTCTAAAGGACTGTCCTACATTCCCGTCGCCAAAGGTGACCCCTTCAATATAGAGCTAGAACTACACCATTTCTTTCGAAATATAACGCTGACACACTTCTTTGAGATATACCTGCAAAGTCAAAACCAAGCCAATTAAGGAGGTACTATGTGTGACCAGGGAGAGATAAACATTACAGGATTGAAGATAAAATCGAATTCCAGCTCTCCAGCACATGCATGTCCCCCCGAAATCATCACTTTCGAGAACATAGTGATGAAACAAGTGCTCACGAGCATGAAAAAGAAGAACTATCAGACCGATAACCTGAGTAGAGAGGAAAGGGCCTGCCTGAAAAACCTAAGCATGATGGATGTCGTGACCATCAAACCAGAAGACAATGGCAGTGGGATTGTCGTGATGGACACGTCAAAATATGACACAGAATGCCTCAGACTCTTGAGCAACATTAAATCATACAAGAAGTTGGATCGCGACATACCGAAAGACTACAAGAGGAGATTAAAAGCCTCAAGGCCCATGCCCTGCAAGAAGAATGGGTATGTCCAGATGAAGCACGTTTCCTTAACAAACAGCACCCCAAAAAGGCAGCATTTTATACACTACCCAAAGTGCACAAGAGCCTCGAAAATCCACCGGGCAGACCCATTGTGTCCGCAATAGATTCCTTATTGGAACCACTGTCTATCTACAGTGATTTCTTTCTTAAACTGTTTGTTCTAGAAATGCCATCCTATATTAAAGACACAACGGATATGATCAAGATCCTACAGGGGCTAAATGTAGAGGAGGGAGACATGCTAGTAACTATGGATGTTGAGTCTTTGTATACGTCAATTCCCCAAGTGGAATGTCTGGAAGCCCTAGCAGAAGTGCTGGACACGCGCAACAGACCCCACAAACCACCAACAGGGTTCATATTGGAATGCTCCAGGATTGCCATGATGGAGAATGTTTTCCTTTTGAAAAACCAAATCTACAAACAACAAAAAGGCGTGAGCATAGGGGCGACTTTCGCCCCCCATGTAGCCAACTTGTGTATTGCAAACTTTGTATCCAAGCACATAGCTGAAATCCTACTTAACCATGCACACGGACAGCTAAAAATGTGGCGACGTTACATCGACAACGTGTTTATCATTTGAAGGGGAGACAATACATCCTTGCTTACTTTTCACAAGTGGCTCAATACCTGCAACACCAATATTAAATTCAACATCGAATGGAGCCGAGACTAGATCAGCTTCCTTGACCTAATGATCAAGAAAAACAGCTGTAACGTAGCCACCTCCCTATATCGCAAAACCACAGACAAAAATACCCTATTACACTACTCAAGTTTTCATCCCGAGGGCCTGAAATACAACTTAATGTACGGACAATTCCTGTGGATCTGACGGAATTGTACGGCCAGAGAAGACTACAACATACATGCTACTCAATTGAAAGAATGATTATGCAAACGTGGCTATCCAAAACAACTGATAAAGAATAACCAGAAGAGGGCTGCAAACACCAATAGGGAAATAAGTCTACAAAAGAAAGAAAAAAAGCCCAAAGAGAGACTGGTGTGTGTTACCACATATAATCCAGTCAGTAACGAGATTTAAAAAATCATCAACCGCATTTGGAGTCTTGTGAAAACCCGGGCTCCCTGTCCAACAACCCATGTTTGCATTCAAACGTAATAGCAACCTAAGACAACAACTGGTACACACATATCGGGAAAAACCCAAGGAACAAACCACCCTGAACCAATGGGGGCTTGGATAATGGCCAGGAGGGTGGAATCGATGTGGGCCTGGAGGGTGGGATGGATTTGGACAGGAGGGTGGAGTGGATATGGAAAGAAGACTGGCATGGATATGGGTTAAAAGGGTGGCATGGATATGGGACAGGAAGCTGGCATGGATATGGGGCAGGAGTGTGGCATGGATATGGGGCATGAGGGTGGAATGGAAATAACAGGAGGTGGCATGGATATGAGCATAAATATGGTATGTATATGGGGCAGGAGGGTGGCATGATATGGGGCAGGAGGGTGGCATGGATATGGGCCAGGAGGGTGGTATGGATTTGGGGCAGGAGGATGGAATGGATATGGGCAGGATGGTGGAATGGATATGGGCAGGAGGGTGGCATGATATGGGGCAGGAGGGTGGCATGGACATGCAGCAGGAGGGTGGAATGGATATGGGGCAGGAGGGTGGCATGGACATGGGTAGGAGGGTGGCATGAATATGGCCAGGAGGGTGGTATGGATTTGGGGCAGGAGGATGGAATGGATATGGGCAGTAGGGTGGCATGGACATGCAGCAGGAGGGTGGTATGGATGTGGGGCAGGAGGGTGGCATGGATATGAGCAGGAGAGTTGCATGGGCATGGGTAGGAGGGTGGCATGTTTATGGGGAAGGAGGGTGGCATGGATATGGCCAGGAGGGTGGCATGTTTATGGGGCAGGAGGGTGGCATGTTTATGGGGCAGGAGGGTGGCATGGATATGGGGTAGAAGGGTGGATGGATATGGGCAGGAGGGTGGCATGGATATGGACATGAGGGTGGCATGTTTATGGAGCAGGAGGGTGGCATGTTTATAGGGCAGGAGGGTGGTATGGATATGGGGCAGGAGGGTGGCATGTTTATGGAGCAGGAGGGTGGCATGTTTATGGGGCAGGAGAGTGGTATGGGTATGGGCAGGAGGGTGGAATGGATATGGGGCAGAAGGGTGGCATGGATATGGGACAGGAGGGTGGCATGTTTATGGGGCAGGAGAGTGGAATGGATATGGAGCAGGAGCCAGGGTGGCATGGATATGGGCAGGAGGGAGGCATGTTTGTGGGGCAGGAGGGTAGTATGGATATGGGGCACGAGGGTGGCATGGATATGGACAGGAGGGTGGAATGAATATGGGCAGGAAGGGTTCCATGTAATAATGTTGCCACAAACATATCGCCATACAAAAATATAGCCGAAAAATTGTTATTTTTATTTTTTTTAAACTTCTTTTTTTTTTGCCCCTATCGCCACATATATGGTCACCCAAATAATATCGCCACAACATTTTCGCAGCAATATTAGTTACGGCGTCCATATATGTGGCAATATTAATACCTGATACCGCAGGAAGGTGGCATGGATATGGTGCCGGAGGGTGGAAAGGGTATGGGCAGGAGGGTGGCATGGACATGGGCAGGAGGGTGGCTTGGATAATGGCCAGGAGGGTGGAATCGATGTGGGCCTGGAGGGTGGGATGGATTTGGACAGGAGGGTGGAGTGGATATGGAAAGAAGACTGGCATGGATATGGGTTAAAAGGGTGGCATGGATATGGGACAGGAAGCTGGCATGGATATGGGGCAGGAGTGTGGCATGGATATGGGGCATGAGGGTGGAATGGAAATAACAGGAGGTGGCATGGATATGAGCATAAATGTGGTATGTATATGGGGCAGGAGGGTGGCATGATATGGGGCAGGAGGGTGGCATGGATATGGGCCAGGAGGGTGGTATGGATTTGGGGCAGGAGGATGGAATGGATATGGGCAGGATGGTGGAATGGATATGGGCAGGAGGGTGGCATGATATGGGGCAGGAGGGTGGCATGGACATGCAGCAGGAGGGTGGAATGGATATGGGGCAGGAGGGTGGCATGGACATGGGTAGGAGGGTGGCATGAATATGGCCAGGAGGGTGGTATGGATTTGGGGCAGGAGGATGGAATGGATATGGGCAGTAGGGTGGCATGGACATGCAGCAGGAGGGTGGTATGGATGTGGGGCAGGAGGGTGGCATGGATATGAGCAGGAGAGTTGCATGGGCATGGGTAGGAGGGTGGCATGTTTATGGGGAAGGAGGGTGGCATGGATATGGCCAGGAGGGTGGCATGTTTATGGGGCAGGAGGGTGGCATGTTTATGGGGCAGGAGGGTGGCATGGATATGGGGTAGAAGGGTGGATGGATATGGGCAGGAGGGTGGCATGGATATGGACATGAGGGTGGCATGTTTATGGAGCAGGAGGGTGGCATGTTTATGGGGCAGGAGGGTGGTATGGATATGGGGCAGGAGGGTGGCATGTTTATGGAGCAGGAGGGTGGCATGTTTATGGGGCAGGAGAGTGGTATGGGTATGGGCAGGAGGGTGGCATGTTTATGGGTCAGGGGGTGGCATGGATATGGCCAGGAGGGTGGCATGTTTATGGGGCAGGAGGGTGGCATGTTTATGGGGCAGGAGGGTGGCATGGATATGGGGCAGGAGGGTGGCATGGATATGGGGCAGGAGGGTGGAATGGATATGGGCAGGAGTGTGGCATGGTTATGGAGCAGGACGGTGGAATGGATATGGGCAGGAGGGTGGCATGGGTAATGGCCAGGAAGGTGGAATCGATATGGGCCTGGAGGGTAGGATGGATATGGGCAGGAGGGATGAGGCCCAAGGATTTTTGGTGTTTTCCCTTTGTCCCATCCAGCTCAATTTTGGGAACTTTGGCCTGTGTGCTGGGGAGGATTATTATTTTGTTTCTTCCTGGCTGATTGGACACTAGTGGAGGGGCAATCACTACAGCAAGCTCGAGGGTGGAGTGTTGGCTACTATCGGTATGCTCAATTTTTTCGGTGCATTCTTCCTGGAGGAGGGCCATCATGAGTTACAGGCCTATCTTCCACGTGGGGTGCTTGTGCGCTCACCACCATGGGTGACCAGGAAGATGATGCAGGAGCCCAGGTGCCGGCAGGACCAGCGGCCCCAGTGGGTGCGCGTGCACCAAGACAGCAAGGGCCCTTACACCAATGCCTGAGTTTGATATGTCTGGGTGCTCGTCGAGCCTTGGACCAAGGTGGAGGCTCTGGATAGAGTGTCTGGACATATACTTCTGGGCCACGGGTGAGACAGATGAGGAAAGCAAAGTGGCCGCGCTTCTATATGCGGCAGGACCAGCAGTGCACAAAATCTTTCAATCATTGCAGCCAGTGGATGCATCAAACGCAGCAGCCAAGATTGTGTTGTGCTAGCACTTCATGCCCTTAGCCAACGCAGACTACGCGCATTTCATCATGTGTAGCACCAGACAGAAAGATGACGAGTCTTTGGACACGTTCTATGGCCGCCTGCACCGGATGTCGATGATGTGTGCCTGGGAAAATCTGCAGACCATGGTCAGGGACCAGCTCATTCAGGGCTGTTCGTCTGGCAAGCTGAGAAGGCAAGTGCTGCGGGAATCGGGACTCGCGCTGCCCCGCATACTAGAGCAGGGCTGGTCCCATGACGTGTCCGAAGTGAGGGCATTGTAGATGGATGCAGCAATTCGGCCAGGGAAGACGTAGGAGGTGTGTGCCGTGGGCCGAGGGACAGAGGAGGTAGGTCTCTGGAGTCATGCCTCAAGTGTAGTTACTGCCTCCTGCACCTGGCAGAATACCCTGCTCAGGGGACACGAGTGGACACTGTGGGACGCTCGATCACGATGCCCGGAAGTGCAGGGCACCGTTACCAGTAGTGGTGCAGAGGCGGCCGGTAAGGGCAGGATTCTTTAGGCAACAGCGCCCGCCCAACGTTTCCCAATTATATCAATGGGAAGATGGCCTGACTCATGAAGAGGAGGAAGAGGATGTGGTGGAAAATATCTTCTTCATATCCAGCATCAGTGCGCTGAGCGCCACCACCAGAAGGAACCCACAGTGTCTTGAACAGGTCAATGAGTCAACGGTAGGTACCTGTGCTGATGGAAAGAGGAAAAGGATCCACAGTAGGAATCTTCCCGTCCCCTGCACACTTTCCGAATCCACCAAAAAGGCGGTTAATTTTTCATGAAGAGCAATCACAAATTACATTATGGTTTAACAAGGTATTAATTTCATATAACAATTCAATAAGAAGTCTGTGTACCCAGTTTGTCTAAAACAAGGGTGTTTTAATCATAAAACAATATAACGATAAGCAAAACACATCCCAAGAGTCCAATATCAACAGAATACACAAATGTGTAACAGATAGCATTCTGTTTTCTCTCTTCCCCTTTATGAATGCCATCCATCAACAGTCCGTTTAGGCTTCTGATGAAGAGGGAGCACCAGGAAATGCGTCAAGCTATTCCGATTGAGATTAATGTGTCTGAATTTCTTAATTTCTGTTTCTAGATTCTCGAGTATTTTCTTAGCATCTTGTATGTTTTTATTTTCTAGGAACTCCTTTTCGAGGGTAGCAAGAAAGTTCATGTTGGAGTATCTAAAGGCCGGCATCATTCTGGAAGGGCTCCATGTCAGGAATATACCCAGTATTTTCATGGATAATCCGAAATTCCACAAAAATGTTAGCAGCGTCAGGAATCGCTGCTCCCGCGATTGGATTATATTAATAATTGAGACTGCTGAGGAAGAAACAAAAAAACAAGGTGAAGAACTAGCTACCCTTGAAAAGGAGGTCCTAGAAAATAAAAACATACAAGACGCTAAGAGAACACTTGAGAATCTAGAAACAGAAATTAAGAAATTCAGACGAATTAAACACGATAGGAAGATATCTAATGTAAAAAAAGATATTGCAGGCTACAAAGAAGATAAAACATATCCCTACCTAAAAGAAGGGTTCTTCACCAATCCGATGGCAAATTTAAACCAAAACTACAGACGCAATAGGACAGTTACCTTCTCCAATTCGTCTGGATCATCTAGTGGATCCGACCCCTCATTGAGCGGCCCGTCTGGAACACCACAGCGAGCCCGGGGTCATTCCCACAACAAGGGTTTTTTTACAGAGGAGGCCCAAGGGGACGACCACGTCAACGCGCATCCCAACAACAAGGGGTCAGAACCAGGCAATGGTACTCGAACCAATAAACTCGGATACCCTACCGATATTCAACCTATCCGTACATGTCCTAAGCTCTGTTGCGATAGATATCCTTTCTAAAGGACTGTCCTACATTCCCGTCGCCAAAGGTGACCCCTTCAATATAGAGCTAGAACTACACCATTTCTTTCGAAATATAACGCTGACACACTTCTTTGAGATATACCTGCAAAGTCAAAACCAAGCCAATTAAGGAGGTACTATGTGTGACCAGGGAGAGATAAACATTACAGGATTGAAGATAAAATCGAATTCCAGCTCTCCAGCACATGCATGTCCCCCCGAAATCATCACTTTCGAGAACATAGTGATGAAACAAGTGCTCACGAGCATGAAAAAGAAGAACTATCAGACCGATAACCTGAGTAGAGAGGAAAGGGCCTGCCTGAAAAACCTAAGCATGATGGATGTCGTGACCATCAAACCAGAAGACAATGGCAGTGGGATTGTCGTGATGGACACGTCAAAATATGACACAGAATGCCTCAGACTCTTGAGCAACATTAAATCATACAAGAAGTTGGATCGCGACATACCGAAAGACTACAAGAGGAGATTAAAAGCCTCAAGGCCCATGCCCTGCAAGAAGAATGGGTATGTCCAGATGAAGCACGTTTCCTTAACAAACAGCACCCCAAAAAGGCAGCATTTTATACACTACCCAAAGTGCACAAGAGCCTCGAAAATCCACCGGGCAGACCCATTGTGTCCGCAATAGATTCCTTATTGGAACCACTGTCTATCTACAGTGATTTCTTTCTTAAACTGTTTGTTCTAGAAATGCCATCCTATATTAAAGACACAACGGATATGATCAAGATCCTACAGGGGCTAAATGTAGAGGAGGGAGACATGCTAGTAACTATGGATGTTGAGTCTTTGTATACGTCAATTCCCCAAGTGGAATGTCTGGAAGCCCTAGCAGAAGTGCTGGACACGCGCAACAGACCCCACAAACCACCAACAGGGTTCATATTGGAATGCTCCAGGATTGCCATGATGGAGAATGTTTTCCTTTTGAAAAACCAAATCTACAAACAACAAAAAGGCGTGAGCATAGGGGCGACTTTCGCCCCCCATGTAGCCAACTTGTGTATTGCAAACTTTGTATCCAAGCACATAGCTGAAATCCTACTTAACCATGCACACGGACAGCTAAAAATGTGGCGACGTTACATCGACAACGTGTTTATCATTTGAAGGGGAGACAATACATCCTTGCTTACTTTTCACAAGTGGCTCAATACCTGCAACACCAATATTAAATTCAACATCGAATGGAGCCGAGACTAGATCAGCTTCCTTGACCTAATGATCAAGAAAAACAGCTGTAACGTAGCCACCTCCCTATATCGCAAAACCACAGACAAAAATACCCTATTACACTACTCAAGTTTTCATCCCGAGGGCCTGAAATACAACTTAATGTACGGACAATTCCTGTGGATCTGACGGAATTGTACGGCCAGAGAAGACTACAACATACATGCTACTCAATTGAAAGAATGATTATGCAAACGTGGCTATCCAAAACAACTGATAAAGAATAACCAGAAGAGGGCTGCAAACACCAATAGGGAAATAAGTCTACAAAAGAAAGAAAAAAAGCCCAAAGAGAGACTGGTGTGTGTTACCACATATAATCCAGTCAGTAACGAGATTTAAAAAATCATCAACCGCATTTGGAGTCTTGTGAAAACCCGGGCTCCCTGTCCAACAACCCATGTTTGCATTCAAACGTAATAGCAACCTAAGACAACAACTGGTACACACATATCGGGAAAAACCCAAGGAACAAACCACCCTGAACCAATGGGGGCTACCCCCCATCACTGGACATCACAAGTGTGGGAATTGCAGTGTATGTCCCCTCACAGAAACAAAATACACATTTCAATATGGGGCTAAGACATGGACATTGAAACCATACCAATTGTCGCACTGAGAATGCTGTTTACATCATCTCGTGTCCCTGTCACCCATTATACGTGGGAAAAACTACAAGGGAGGTCAAAGTGAGAATAGGTGAACACCGTTCATGTATAAGAAATCACACACCGGATAAACCTCTGGTTGATCACTTCAGCAAAAATAACCACAAAGACCCGACCTGAAATGGTTTGTACTTCAAACCATCAGATCGCAAACCAGAGGCGGTGAGAGGCACGCCGAGAGATAGAATACACGTCTTGTTTTATTCAGGTACAACTTCGAACTGCCGTGGGGCGATGCTCCCACGCAACGTCCCGCTTCACGTGGCCGGACCACGTGACTCGACTTGTGTCTCTTAAAGAGACAGTGTAACAACACCCCCGGACAAATGTCCTTACAACAACAACAACATTAACATTCTTCAACTAGGCGCATCGGTTTCTTCACGACCCGATGGGGTCGACCGTTGGCGGCTTCTCCTGGATCATCTTCCAGCTCTTGCACTCTCCTCCCTCCTGGGCGAGCCAAGAATCTCGGGGGTGACCACAGCGAGTCTCTCGGGTCCGTTGGTAATGGTTCCGGATCTGGGGGATCTCGCTCCTGCGGGCCCTGACCGGCGGTGAGTTTGAACTGCGAGCAGTTCCGAGTTATTTCTCGTTCTTCATTTTCAGCTGTTACCATGGTTCCTTTGGTGGCCGTCACGAGAAGCGGCTGTGGGGAGAACCTTGGGTCAGTCTTTCTGATCATCGTCTGTTGGACCAGTACTTCGTCTCCCACTTGGATCTCTTTCGGGCGAGCGCCTCTTTTTTCATCGGTTCGAATGCGGGCCCGTTCCTTCCGTTCCGCATCTCGCGTTAGAACTTCCAGATCTGCTTCCGGCTTGTTGTTGGGGTGTCTTATGATGCGAGTGCGAACTTGGTATTTTACCATCATCTCGGCCGGCGTCCTGTTTGTGGCCTCGTGCGGCGTGTTTCGATAGTCCCGAAGCATTCTGCACAGAGCCTGGTGAGGGTCAACATTTTCTAGCCTGGCTCTTTGTAGGGTCTTCTTGATCGACGACATGAATCTTTCGGCCATCCCGTTGGCTTGTGGCCACCTTGGTGTTATTTTCTGGTGTCTGAAGCCTAGATGCTTGGCGAAGGTTGCGAAGTCGTGACCACAGAACGGCGGGCCGTTATCCGACTTGATAACTTCTGGTATGCCCCACTCACTCACGACCTCGTCGAAGACGGCTGCTATGTGGGCGAAGGCTGTAGACGGTGACTTTTTCACTATTGGGAAGCGAGAGTGCTCATCAATGAACAGTAGTAGGTATTCGCCAGACTCGAGGGGCCCATAGAAATCTATTGCCACTCTTTCCCATGGGTGATCGGGGATCTGCAGTGACTGTAGTGGTGCGGGGGCTTCGGCCCTGGCTGTGCATTGACATGCCATGCAGTTTCGTACCCATCGATCTACTAGAGCGTCAAGAAATGGGAACCATACATGGCACCGCAGTTGCCGTTTGGTATTGTCTGCCCCGCGATGGCCTTCATGGGCTGTCTTTATGATGTCCGATCGTAGGGCCGCTGGGATTATTATTCTGCACCCTCGAAGGAGTATGGACTTGTCCTTGACGGCTAGTTCGGTATGAACTTTTGCCAACCTTTCCAGTTCATCTCGATTCGCTTCCGGGTGTTCCGTTAGGAGTTTCCTGTATGATTTCCATCTGTTGTGTTCTGTGAGTTTGATAGCCAGTGCTATGGATGGGTCAGCAGCTGACGCCTCGGCGACTGTCTCGAGTGAAATTGCCGGGGGAAGAGCGTTTGTGGTGACATAGCTGATGTATTCTACATCTCCCTTTCGCTGTGTGGCTTTTCCTGTGGGGTGTCTCGACAAGTAGTCTGCTGGGTTGTGTTCCCCCCCCGGACGATGAATGATGTGATAGTCATATTCTTGCAGGCGGATACCCCACCGTTCAATACGTGGCGGCATCTTCGTTCGAGGGTTGCCGAACAGTGATAGGAGGGCTTGATGGTCCGTTATTAGAGTAAACTTTTTCCCTATGACAAAGTTGTGGAAATGTTCGCATGCCCAGACTGCTGCCAGGCTTTCCTTTTCTGCCTGCGAATATGCGGACTCGGGTTTCGAGAGGGCTCTGCTGGCGTAGGCCACCACATGTCTCGGGTAGGTGTCTGTCCCGTTTGTTTGAGCGAGGATGGCACCCAGCCCGACTGGACTTGCATCGACCACGATTTCCGTGTGCCAGGTGGGGTCGAAGTAGGCAAGTTTCCTGGCTTCTGCTAGGTGTTGCTTGATGGAGTCGAACGCATCTTGGCAATCGGCCGTCCAGGCGAAGAGCATCTCTTTTTGAAGGAGTTTCCTGAGTGGTTCCGTGATTGTGGCATAATGGGGTATGTATCTCGCGCAGTAACCTGCCATCCCCAGAAATGATCGCACGTCCGCCATTTGCCTTGGTTCCTGTAGGCCGAAGATCGTCGCCACTTTGTCGGGATCCGGTGTCATTCCATCTGCGGAGAATATGTGGCCAAAGAACTTCAGCTTGGTTTTGCTAAATCGACATTTTTCGACGTTGAGTGTGAGTCCAGCGTCTTGAATGGCTCTGCAGGTGGCGCGGAGAGCTACATCGTGTTCCTCCTTCGACTTGCCAAATACTAGGATGTCGTCGCTGTAGTTAAGTGCTCCTTTGATTGGGCGAATGATTTGCCTGATGGTTTCGTGGAAGATCTCTGCGGCAGATGAAATGCCAAAGTTGAGGCGCTTGTACCGGAATAAGCCGTCGTGCGTGGCGAATGTTGTTATGCCTCTGGATTCTGGATGAAGTACCAGTTGGTGGTAACCCTGGTTAAGGTCCAGTTTCGAGAAAAGGGTGGACTTGTTTATCTGGACGATCATGTCCTCGATGCGGGGGCCGGGGTGTCGCTCACGCTGGATTGCGGTGTTGGCGACGCGCATGTCGACGCAGAGTCTGAGCTGTCCCCCTTCTTTTGGCACTATGACTAGTGGGGAGACCCACGGGGTCGGGCCCACTGCTGGTTCAATAATGTCATTTTCTAGGAGCTGTTGGAGCTCAGCTGACACGGCGGCTTGGAGGTGGAACCCGACTCTCCTCGGGTGTTGGGGAACTGGGCGGACTGCGGGATCAATGTGCAGTTTAATTGAGGGTCCTTTCAATTTTCCTAGGCCTTTGCATATGAGGGGGAATTCCTTCACAATGGCGTCTTTTGATATCACGTCCATCTCTCTGGTTTCCGCTTGGATGTTTGACACGCTTTCTGTCGTTACTTGAGTTGGTTCTGATGAGTGGATCATGTCCCCATCTTGGACGTGTATGTCTATGAGTCCCAGGGAGGAGGCCGTCCTGTAGCTGAGGAGGCACCTTCCTTTAGTTGGGCTGCGAATTACGTGTATGCTTGTCATCGTGGCATGGTTGCCGTGAATGAGGTGGCGGGTGAAGAAGACAATTGATTGTAGCGGAGTGTCGGCGCCCCATTGATATATCTTGGACTCAGATGGTACTAAGGTAGGTTTCTTGGGAATCTGGTGAAACTCCTTTTCTCCCATTATGTTGACCGTTGCTCCTGAGTCGATCAGGAAGCAGAATTGGTGGCCTCCTATTTCCATTGGTATCTTGGGTGCCTCGCGTGCTTGTCCTTCGTCCATGATGAGGTTGACATATTCATCTTGTCGATAGTGATCAAACTGATACTCTTCCACTTCGGGGTGCTGTAGGTGTTGGTCCACCTCATAGTGAGATACGGGCGCTGGGGGCCCGTCGTATTCATCTCTAATGCGGGATATTTGTTCATACTGTCCGTCGCCTTGGGGTTCTTCCGAGGGGTAGACGTCTTCAACTACCCTGACATACCTTCTTGGGCTTTGTTGGAACGGACGCGACGAATAGCCTTGGCTTTGTGGATTCCTGTAAGGTATTTTGAACAGTGGGGCGACCGGTGGTCTTTGGGTTGGGAACGGTTTGCCCTCCCTGCAGACTGATTGGAAGTGTCCCTCTCTCCCGCAGTTGCCGCATTTCTGGGACAATGCGGGGCATGTCCCTGCATGGGGATACGGCATTCCACAACGGTAGCACTGGCGTTGCATTCTCGGAACAGTTGAGTAGGTGAGGTCGGGTCCTCTCTCTGTTGTCCTGGCATTATTGGCCTGCATGGCCGCGATCACCTCGTTGTTATCATGCTTGGAGGGGGCGGTGCCAGTTATTTGCGTCACTTGCTTTTCGACTCTCTCGAGGATCCTTGCCATGTGGCTGACTTCATCAATCGTGACGGGGGCTTTTAAGAGTTGCTTCTTTAGCGTTTGGGATACGCACCCTTCAATCACTCGCAATCTAATGGCCTCATCTAGGGAGAATGCGTGGAACTGGCAGTTCGCACCTTTTATCCGTAGGCGGGTGATGAACTCGTCGACCGTTTCATCTGCCCTCTGTTTGCACTGATTGAAAATGTATCTTTCATAGTCCCTGTTGGGTTCGATCACCAGTCTTTTGTTCAGTGCTGCAATGAGGGCTGGGAAGTCTGCTTGCTCTGCCTGCGGGATGGTTTTCAGAAGTATTTTAATGTCATTCCCTGCGAGGTTCAGAAACATGCTGCGTAGTCTCGGGGATTTCTCTTCGCCCGCGGCGTCAATGAAGGTGTTGAAATCTTCCAGCCACTCGACCCACCTTGGGCCTTTGTCCGCCTGTGGCATCATGGAGAAGGGGGGTGGCATGCGCCATGCTGTGGTTGCTGTGTTCCCCGCTGGGGCGGGGGGACCCGGGGCCTGCTGATCTTGGGGAGCGCTCATAGTAGCAGTGAGCAGTGCCGTTCACTTGTGTGTGTCTGTCCCTGAGGGGGACTGTTGCCCTGGTGGCAGGTGCTGAGGGCTGGCGGGCAGCGCAGGGTGACACCCACCTTTCACCGGGGTCCTGGCGGCGGTCTCCTGAGTCTGTATGGCTTGGCTGGGCCTGGGATCAGGTTAGACGCTGGAGCCCCCGTGGAGCTGGGCCTGGGGTCAGGCTTGTCTCTGTGGCGCACGTGGAGAGTTCGTTTTGAATTTACAACACAAAAATTTTTTTTTTTTTTTTTTTTTTTTTTTTTTGTGTGGACCGCACTTGCGCCCTTCCTGTGTGTCGTGGGCACCTCGGGGTGGGTTGCTGGTGGGCCGGGATCGGCGTCTCGTGAGATCCGGAGTGGAGGAGGAGGCGAGCGCTCGCAGGCTGGGCCTGTCGGCACCCGACGCGCACTGCGGAGCTCGGATGGCGCCGTGGGCGGCGAGGAGGAGGAGGAGGAGGAGGAGGACTCGGCGGCCCTGGAAAACGCCTCGTCGCCAGTTGTTAGGCCCAGCGGGGCCTCTGTTAATAAAGAGAGGCACGCCGAGAGATAGAATACACGTCTTGTTTTATTCAGGTACAACTTCGAACTGCCGTGGGGCGATGCTCCCACGCAACGTCCCGCTTCACGTGGCCGGACCACGTGACTCGACTTGTGTCTCTTAAAGAGACAGTGTAACACGGACCTTCACCGTCTAGAACAACAGTGGATTTATTCCCTGGATACAGTACTTCATGAATTAAATATCTTAGTGAAATGGAACGCACTAAATACCAAATAATTATACTGCTGTCCGGAATCTCCCAGACAGCTGCCTGGCATAAATATGGAACTATGTTCTGGAGACTACATCTCCAGCATGCCCGGCTCTCCTGTCACATTCTGTTACTCCGGTAGTTGTCCGTAGTGACCTCATACGTTCTGGCTACTTGCCCAGATCCGCTTTACTGAGATCCTTCAATAAACTATGGTTCCCAGACACCCGTGCTCCGACGTGACTCGCTACATGGAACCAATCTGGTTGCTAGACGGGGAAGCTGTGTTTACTTACTTCACCCTGACAACGGCACGCATACAGGACTAATTCCAGCCCACAGACGCGGATCCCAGACGCGGATCACAGCCGCATCCATGCTGCAGTCAAGACTCATTTGATGAGGTAAGTTTCTCAACTAGATTTAGATGACCATATTACTTAGTGTGCTAGCTTCACACACGGGCTGGGTATGCCCAGCGAATTTGTTGCGTTAGGACCCCAAGTGATATTGTCCTCCTCTGCTTTCACAGCTACTCAGCCACGCAGCGCCTCAACACAGAGACTCACACCTGCCAAGCAGTCACCACCAAACAGATGCTATAAGTGAGCCATGGACCCTACGGTTCCTAACTGTCAATTTTCTTGTGTGAGTAGGCCAGGTAGAATGACAGCCACGCCTTGTATTCTGTCTCTTCCTATGCAGGCGCTCACTTTAGCTGCTAAGCGGTTGCTGCCGCCACTTAATGACCTGGCGCCTGAGACGATTAATGCCCAGCCGGATACATGGTCCAACACGAAGGACATGAACCAGAGGAGCGTGTACCATAATATGGAGTTACTCCTTCTTTCTGATTAAGAATATATAAGCACAGGGCCATTAACTTTGTCCTTGGCGCCTGTTGTTTCTCTCCATTCTGCAGGTTAGGATTCAAATTGATGCACATTCCTACCACTGGCAGAACACGTATTAGGATTTTTTCCACATTACAGAGCCACCGGCCCCTGGCAACCCAGAGGAGGTGAGTCGGCTTCATGCAACCGATGAATACGACTGTAATATATATACCAATAACAGGTTTAAATTAAGTGAAGATGACTATACTGTTTGATGAGACTAATTGAGTCCATTTAATTTTTCCTAGAACTGAGGCTCGCCCGATTCACCCCCCTTTTTGTTTGTGAAGAGGCAACGTGCACTTGACGTTTGCACTCCGTCCTGAGGCAGGTTAATTAAAATAACTGGGCATGGGGACCCTACCCTTGTTTGAAAACTCAACCGAAACATGTGTCCACAATAGTTTTTCAACCCCTGGAGATGCACAGAGGGTCACATCGTTTAGTATTAGAGTGTTAAAGTGACATTACTTGATTAAATTTGAGATGGTAACATTATTTTACCCAACTGTTAGAACGTATGCGAGGATGAGATTGTATGTGTGAGTTATGTTTGAATAGAACCTGGAGGGATGTTTTTTCTTTTGTACTGAGCCTAGCTCATTAATTTCTGTGAGATTGTTCTCCGTATTTTTAAAATAAATATGATGTTTTACTACGAGTGGATCAACAGTATTATGTCATCTTTGATCTAGTTGGTCTAAATCCTCAGACCACAAGCCTCTACTGCCAATAATGGCCAGCTCTTCTTCAAAGCCCCCAGCCCGGATTGAAAGGTGGATGCTGGTACTACTGGAGTATGGGGTCTCTCTGGTGTATCGGCTGGGAAATAACAACGCAGTGGAGTATCTGTCAAGGCACCCAAGAGGCAGAGTTGGAAGAACGTGAAGACATCAGTAGTGAGGAGGCCGACAAGCATGTACAGCTAGTTGTGGAATCGGCAACCCCGAACTCAGTGCCCAGCCAGGAGCTCGAAAGGGCGGCAGCAGAAGATGAGTGCTTCTTGATACTAAAGGCCGCCCTTCAGAAGGGGTCGTGGATATCGGTGGTGGGCATCCGGGCACGAAGGACCCAAGAGGCATGGGTGATATTGCAACAGTTGTGGAGGGTTAAGCAGGAGCTGACATTTGTTGAGTCAGGGCTCTCACTCTGGGGAGACTGCATAGTGGTGCCGATGCGTAACGTCCTACAGGTCATTGAACTGGCGCACCAGGGTCATCAAGGGACGGCGAAAACAAAAGCAAGGTTACGTCAGAAAGAGTGGTTCCCTGATCTTGAGAAACAAGTGGAAGAGCTTGTGTCGGCCTGTGTGTGGTGTCAGGGGGCTGCCCCGGCACAGAGAGAGCCCCTCATTGTAGCGATGCCCCAAGGAACAAGACCTTGGGAGAATGTGCATGCAGACTTTGGGTCCACCAGCAGAGACACACACTTCAGGTGGTGGTGGACGAGTGGTCACGGTATACCGAGGTCGAATTCATTGAGTTGGTGTCATTTGATAAGGTGGCCGTTGCCCTGGAATAGATCTTTGCCACTCATGGGCTACCTGAGACTCTGTGCTCCGATAATGGACCGCCATTCCAAGGTGACAACTTCACCCAGTTGAAGGAAGAGTATGGCATACAACACTGAAAAATGACACCAATCTGGCCCGAGAGGTTCATGAGGTCCCTCAACAAGGTGTTCTGCATCGCTCATGCCCAGGGCCACTGCCTACAATGGGCGCTGTACTAGTTTCTGAGGGAGTATAGGGCCACCACTCATGCGTCGACTGGAGCGGCACCAGCGGAAGCAATGTTTCAATGGTGTCCGAGAGGGTTAATAGCTGAAGTGAGGGAGCGAGAACGAGCCATGATTGACAATGCTCAGGTGGAGTGAGAAAGGAGACTGAGGACAAAAGGAGAGAACGTGCGAAGAGGACCCCGACCCCATCAGCTTATCCCCGGTGATGAAGTGCTAGTGAAGAACCGGCATCCAAAAGGCAAGCTCTCACTGACTTTTGAGCCTGGTCCCATGGATGTGGTAGAGGTGCGTGGCTCTATGATGACTGCGTCAGATGGGACTGCGACTATTATCCGAAATGCCAGTTTCTTTAAGAAGATCAGAGGGATTAGGTCGGAAGCAACCCAGCGAAGAGACTGTGTTGAGGTACCGGCCTGTGGCGGTGGCCTGGCCTATCCTCCGAGTCCCCTGGGTTGAGGGGACGCAGGTGAGGAGGGCCCAATCTGAGAGGTGGGCAGGCGGTATGCCCAGAGAGCAGGGAGGGGGAAGCCTGCCCATCTCAGTGACTATGGGCCTCATTCCGAGTATGGCGGTAAGGGATACCGGTCACCGTTAACGAGACCGGTGCCGGTAATCCCTTACGGCCACATTCCGAGTTCCCCTTTGCGCCCTCGTCCTTAACCCCTGCGCAGGCGTTAGGAACGAGGGCGCAAAGGGGCTTTTAAGCCAATAACGGTGACCGTAAAGTACGGTCACCGTTATTTGCAATTTCCCCATTCCCAGTGAGCCCTATGGGGGCTCATTTGGGAATGGGGAAGAGCCCTGGGGAATGGGAAATTACCGCCCTGGTCAACTCGGAATAGGGCGGTAATTTCCCATTCCACCAGGGCGGTGCCGGTACGGGTCCGGCGCCGACCAAGGCGCTAATAGCGCCATTGGTTAGCCATAGCTCTCAACTCACACGCTTTTGGCGGGTGTCACCCGCCTTGTAAAGGGCTGACTCACCCGCCAAACCTCCTGCACGCCCATTCATTCCAATGGGCGTCTCACCCTCCAAAAACAAAATCGGGTGATTTCACCCGCCTTTGCAACACAAATGGTTGAGAGCTATGGGTTAGCGCCAGACTCAGAATGAGGCCCTATGTGTTGGACCCTTGAACTGGTGTGCCCTGTTGACGGGCTGAGTGTGAACGTGTGGGCCTGGGAGGAAAGTCAATAAAGGGGTGTTTGTTAAGTTTGCAGTGGAATGTTGAAAGTTACATATGTGTGCCTTGCTTTTGTATTTTGTTTGTTATGAAAACAGAGGAGTGTGGTGCCTGCCTCTTTAATGGCACACACGCGGCGGAGTGACACAACTCCGCTCCGTGTACAAGTAATAAACAGGGTGTGCCACGGATCGCCAGTGCGACCATGGAGCCCGGAACAGGGAACACTGTGTCGTGTGTGTTCCATATGCTGGGGGACTCAAGGGGCCGGGGGGGGGGCGCACCGGCAACCATCTACAGGCAGTGCCTAGGGATGGGGTGAGCCTTTTGGAGAGATCCCGTATACTGGCTCTGGGGCCTGCATCACCGAGTGGGTGGCATCCCCAGCTTGTACAGTGCTTCCTACGCATCCATTGGCTCAGCTTCCAGCCTCTCATCGGTGACGTCATCATGTGCCCTTGCTGCTGTACACAAGGCCAGGGCCTGGAACCAGCCATGTTTACAGATGTCAGTGCTTCTGGGTGCACGGGCTGTGACGTCATATATATACTCATAGACAAAGGGTGATCACCTCGCATGGCAAGTGATTACTGCTTCGGTGTTTCTGAAGCTTTTGCCCAGTGGCTGGTGCCAGTCTTGCCAGCCACACCCCTCAGTATGCAATGTTATTTATCTATGCACACCTCTCGCAAGAAATACAGTAAAATACACAGGGCTCCACTCATATTTGCTTCTGTCAAATGCCATGGCATTGCCAGAAAGCCTCCTGCTGGCACACACCGATGCCTGCTGCACTTGGCTGGTGACCACACTGTATAAAGTCGAGTCATGCCACACACAGCGCCTTCTACTTGTGTGGCACCGCTGCATGAACGGGATGAAGGCTGCCTGTGGCGCTATACTGGCCGCTGCTCTGCTGGTTGGGATGGGTGAGCATTCCAAGGGATTAGGCGTGAAGGCTCTGTTCACCCATGGAATATTCCGCGAGTGAGACTTAAAGGGCGAGGAGGGCATGGAAGAAGAGCCGGGGCGAATAAGCGCAGGAGACTCCCCCGAGCTTTCCTTATGCAGAGTTGTGTATATATTTCCTTTACCACCGGGTGTATGGAGCTTTTTCCAATGACCACTCTTCTAAATGGACACTGAAGAGAGCAGCCATCTTGAACGCCGTGGTGATAGCTGTGTCAAACCATTTTAGATAAGTTTGTGCTTACACAGACGACTGCTGTTCCCGGAGAATAGGGTGAGAGCAGAACGTCCCAGCATGCCTTGCTTGCAGAAGCGTTCACGCTTGCGACCTCTGGCCTGCCATTCACACAGTGGAGGGCACAAGAGCTGTGCACCCTGCCGGGCACAGCGGCCACAGTAGGCAGTGCCAGCACGGAAGCAGGAACAGAGCCGGTGCTCCCGTGAGTCAGATAGGACTCTACGGGAATGGGGATTTACAATTTTCCGACTTCCCAGACCGCCGGGGTTGTAATCCCCCATGTTACCTGGAAGTCAGGCGTCTGTAAATCAGTACGGGTCCGGTGATAACCTGTCGGTAGCCCCGGCATGATTACCGCCAGACCCGTAACGAGGCCCATTTAAATGTTTACAGAGGCTCCCCTGCTATCCCTGTCCTCCCCTCCCCCACACCCACGCAGGTTAATCCTTCCAGGAGAGACTGGATGTGTGCTCTCTTCAGCCTATACCGACCTATCATGTCTGTGATATGTGGTCATCAGAGGCAAACTCTCTCCGGACCAGGAGCATGGTGGCTGGGCTGTTGAGTACGCTGACCCCTTGTGTTGTATAATTCATGGCTTAAAGACAGATATGCTTTATGTGGACAGTAGCATGTGCCTACAGCCTAGATGAAGATAAAAGCTGGCTTAACATTTCTCAAGCTTTATCTAGCAGCTGGAATGGTTAAGCAGTGAGTTCCTTGAGTCTCTCAGCATTGAGTGAACCGCTTACACAATGTTAGCTGACTGTTTATTGAGCTAATTTACACTTCTCATGTCATTTGCATGCTTGAGTGCAGCTTAGTGAATGCTAAATTAAGGCTTTTAGGCTGATGTGTGCTTAGTGAATGTTACTTCAATGTCCAGTCCTTTTGTTTTCTAGCTGCTCATGGAAACAGCTGTAGAATTAGCCTTGATAATCATCCTGGTTTCATTCCTGCTATTCCCATGGCAAGGCAACCCGAGTAGGTCTTTTAATAATAATTTATTTTCTTTATAGCTCAAAGAGCTTTAACAAAAAACAAAAGGTTTTCAATAGCATACAATCATTCATTACATATATATGTACAGAGCCAAGCACAACATATCTGTGAATTTCCGATACAGTAAAAAAGGTGAAATGAAGGGATAGAACTTTGTGATTTCATGGTCATTCAATTGCTTCATGTTGATCCGTGTTTGTATATATTGCAAGTAGCCTCGCGGAGCACAGGCTCAGTGCCACTTTACTGCTCTGCAGGGCGTGCAAGCTTCCCAGTTGCCAGAACTCCCCCCAAATATTGGAAAGTCCAACGTGCAGAGACCCAACTTCAGAATTCAGACAAAAGGTCCAAAATGAGTCGCTCTCGATGTTATGGAGGCCCATCACATAAGGCCCAAACACCTTCATGTGCAAAGGACCATGTTCCAGACACGCAGTGAGGACATGGCGGGCAGAGTCAAGTTTTGCTTTCAAGCCGCATAATCCACAGGACCTACCTTCTTTGGGAATACCGAGCTCCGGGCCAGTGACCGCAAGAATGGGAAATGTATTTACTCGTAAGAGCAGAAGAACTCTCCGTAGCTCAGGGGAAGGGCACATCTTCCAATAAGGCTGTGGTATCTGTGCTAAATTCTCCACCACGGTGCAAATCTCTGTAGCTCAGGGGAAGGGCAAAGCTTCGAATAAGGCCGTGGTATTCGTGCTAAATTCTCCACCACGGTGCAAATCTCTGTAGCTCAGGGGAAGGGCACAGCTTCGAATAAGGCCGTGGTATCCGTGCTAAATTCTCCACCACGGTGCAAATCTCCGTAGCTCAGGGGAAGGGCACAGCTTTGAATAAGGCTGTGGTATCTGTGCTAAATTCTCCACCACGGTGCAAATCTCTGTAGCTCAGGGGAAGGGCAAAGCTTCGAATAAGGCTGTGGTATCCGTGCTAAATTCTCCACCACGGTGCAAATCTCCGTAGCTCAGGGGAAGGGCACAGCTTTGAATAAGGCCGTGGTATCTGTGCTAAATTCTCCACCACGGTGCAAATCTCCGTAGCTCAGGGGAAGGACACAGCTTTGAATAAGGCCGTGGTATCCGTGCTAAATTCTCCACCACGGTGCAAATCTCTGTAGCTCAGGGGAAGGGCACAGCTTCGAATAAGGCCGTGGTATCCGTGCTAAATTCTCCACCACGGTGCAAATCTCCGTAGCTCAGGGGAAGGGCACAGCTTTGAATAAGGCTGTGGTATCTGTGCTAAATTCTCCACCACGGTGCAAATCTCTGTAGCTCAGGGGAAGGGCAAAGCTTCGAATAAGGCTGTGGTATCCGTGCTAAATTCTCCACCACGGTGCAAATCTCCGTAGCTCAGGGGAAGGGCACAGCTTTGAATAAGGCCGTGGTATCTGTGCTAAATTCTCCACCACGGTGCAAATCTCCGTAGCTCAGGGGAAGGACACAGCTTTGAATAAGGCCGTGGTATCCGTGCTAAATTCTCCACCACGGTGCAAATCTCTGTAGCTCAGGGGAAGGGCACAGCTTCGAATAAGGCCGTGGTATCCGTGCTAAATTCTCCACCACGGTGCAAATCTCCGTAGCTCAGGGGAAGGGCACAGCTTTGAATAAGGCTGTGGTATCTGTGCTAAATTCTCCACCACGGTGCAAATCTCTGTAGCTCAGGGGAAGGGCAAAGCTTCGAATAAGGCTGTGGTATCCGTGCTAAATTCTCCACCACGGTGCAAATCTCCGTAGCTCAGGGGAAGGGCACAGCTTTGAATAAGGCCGTGGTATCTGTGCTAAATTCTCCACCACGGTGCAAATCTCTGTAGCTCAGGGGAAGGGCAAAGCTTCGAATAAGGCTGTGGTATCCGTGCTAAATTCTCCACCACGGTGCAAATCTCCGTAGCTCAGGGGAAGGGCAAAGCTTCGAATAAGGCTGTGGTATCCGTGCTAAATTCTCCACCACGGTGCAAATCTCCGTAGCTCAGGGGAAGGACACAGCTTTGAATAAGGCCGTGGTATCTGTGCTAAATTCTCCACCACGGTGCAAATCTCCGTAGCTCAGGGGAAGGACACAGCTTTGAATAAGGCCGTGGTATCTGTGCTAAATTCTCCACCACGGTGCAAATCTCTGTAGCTCAGGGGAAGGGCACAGCTTCGAATAAGGCCGTGGTATCTGTGCTAAATTCTCGACCACGGTGCAAATCTCTGTAGCTCAGGGGAAGGGCACAGCTTTGAATAAGGCCGTGGTATCTGTGCTAAATTCTCCACCACGGTGCAAATCTCCGTAGCTCAGGGGAAGGGCACAGCTTTGAATAAGGCCGTGGTATCTGTGCTAAATTCTCCACCACGGTGCAAATCTCTGTAGCTCAGGGGAAGGGCACAGCTTCGAATAAGGCCGTGGTATCTGTGCTAAATTCTCGACCACGGTGCAAATCTCTGTAGCTCAGGGGAAGGGCACAGCTTTGAATAAGGCCGTGGTATCTGTGCTAAATTCTCCACCACGGTGCAAATCTCCGTAGCTCAGGGGAAGGACACAGCTTTGAATAAGGCCGTGGTATCTGTGCTAAATTCTCCACCACGGTGGAAATCTCTGTAGCTCAGGGGAAGGGCACAGCTTCGAATAAGGCTGTGGTATCCGTGCTAAATTCTCCACCACGGTGCAAATCTCCGTAGCTCAGGGGAAGGGCACAGCTTTGAATAAGGCCGTGGTATCTGTGCTAAATTCTCCACCACGGTGCAAATCTCTGTAGCTCAGGGGAAGGGCACAGCTTTGAATAAGGCCGTGGTATCCGTGCTAAATTCTCCACCACGGTGCAAATCTCCGTAGCTCAGGGGAAGGGCACAGCTTTGAATAAGGCCGTGGTATCTGTGCTAAATTCTCCACCACGGTGCAAATCTCTGTAGCTCAGGGGAAGGGCACAGCTTTGAATAAGGCCGTGGTATCCGTGCTAAATTCTCCACCACGGTGCAAATCTCCGTAGCTCAGGGGAAGGGCACAGCTTTGAATAAGGCTGTGGTATCTGTGCTAAATTCTCCACCACGGTGGAATATCTTTTCAAGGATGACAGATGATTATATTTGGCGCACCAATCCCATTGCTCCAGTTTTAATGTCATCCCC
The DNA here is from genome assembly GCF_040938575.1 of Ambystoma mexicanum. Lineage (NCBI taxonomy): Eukaryota > Metazoa > Chordata > Amphibia > Caudata > Ambystomatidae > Ambystoma > Ambystoma mexicanum. The sequence continues at coordinate 1,537,507,327 of NC_090922.1, forward strand.
TTTCAGAGCCTGTGAAAATGATCCTCCCAATTTGGTCTCCACTCTATCAGCTCAAAGGTCTTATTGGCCAGAGACTCGAGTGTGGAACCTACTCCCAGTCTATGTGAATTCGCAGCAGCTCAAGCAGAGGGTAAGTTGGAGATTTCCTTGTTATGGGCATAATACACACCTCCTTCTCAGGGTCATAGACTTAATGAACTAAGGCTCAGTTCGAGCCGAATGATTTTCATCGGGCACTTGGTCCTGGCTGCAACATTCTTCGCCAGAACTTGCCCTCAATTGCCCTGAGCCAGGAGAGGTCCTCCATGCACAGTGTATCAATCCCTCACAGCCCTGTGGCACAGAAACTCGGTTTATCCCAGGTTAGTACCCCCCACCGGCTAAATCCGGATTATGCGCTAACACATCTATGTATTTTACTCATTAGTGCTAGAGCTTTCCGTTTTCTGCCTGCAATGAAGGCCTGGTGGGCACCCTGAGCGGTCATCTCCAGGCCAAGATATTTGAAGCAAGTGACGTGTTCAATATTTTTACCGTTGATGACCATGCTAGGCGTTGATGACCATGCTAGGCGTTGATGACCATGCTAGGCATTGATGACCATGCAAGGTGTTGAGGACCATGCTATGTGTTGATGACAATGCTAGGCGTTGAGGACCATGCTAGGCGTTGATGACAATGCTAGGCGTTGATGACCATGCTAGGCGTTGATGACCATGCGAGGTGTTGAGGACCATGCTAGGTGTTGAGGACTATGCTAGGTGTTGAGGACCATGCTAGGCGTTGATGACCATGCTAGGCATTGATGACCATGCGAGGTGTTGAGGACCATGCGAGGTGTTGAGGACCATGCTAGGCGTTGATGACCATGCGAGGTGTTGAGGACCATGCTAGGCGTTGATGACCATGCTAGGCGTTGAGGACCATGCTAGGCATTGATGACCATGCTAGGCGTTGATGACCATGCTAGGCGTTGATGATCATGTTAGGCGTTGATGACCATGCTAGGCGCTGATGATCATGTTAGGCGTTGATGACCAGGCTAGGCGTTGATGACCATGCTAGGCGTTGATGACCATGCTAGGCGTTGAAGATCATGCGAGGTGTTGAGGACCATGCTAGGCGTTGATGACCATGCTAGGCGTTGATGACCATGCGAGGTGTTGAGGACCATGCGAGGTGTTGAGGACCATGCTAGGCGTTGATGACCATGCTAGGCATTGATGACCATGCGAGGTGTTGAGGACCATGCGAGGTGTTGAGGACCATGCTAGGCGTTGATGACCATGCGAGGTGTTGAGGACCATGCTAGGCGTTGATGACCATGCTAGGCGTTGAGGACCATGCTAGGCGTTGATGACCATGCTAGGCGTTGATGACCATGCTAGGCGTTGATGATCATGTTAGGCGTTGATGACCATGCTAGGCGCTGATGATCATGTTAGGCGTGGATGACCAGGCTAGGCGTTGATGACCAGGCTAGGCGTTGATGACCATGCTAGGCGTTGAAGATCATGCGAGGTGTTGAGGACCATGCTAGGCGTTGATGACCATGCTAGGCGTTGATGACCATGCTAGGCGTTGATGACCATGCGAGGTGTTGAGGACCATGCGAGGTGTTGAGGACCATGCTAGGCGTTGATGACCATGCGAGGTGTTGAGGACCATGCTAGGCGTTGATGACCATGCTAGGCGTTGATGACCATGTGAGGTGTTGAGGACCATGCTAGGCGTTGATGACCATGCTAGGCGTTGATGATCATGTAAGGCGTTGATGACCATGCTAGGCGTTGATGACCATGCGAGGTGTTGAGGACCATGCGAGGTGTTGAGGACCATGCTAGGCATTGATGATCATGTTAGGCGTTGATGACCATGCTAGGCGTTGATGACCATGCTAGGCGTTGATGACCATGCGAGGTGTTGAGGACCATGCTAGGCGTTGATGACCATTCTAGGCGTTGATGATCATGTTAGGCGTTGATGACCATGCTAGGCGTTGATGACCATGCGAGGTGTTGAGGACCATGCTAGGCGTTGATGACCATGCGAGGCGTTGAGGACCATGCGAGGTGTTGATGACCATGCTAGGCGTTGATGACCATGCGAGGTGTTGAGGACCATGCTAGGCGTTGATGACCATGCTAGGCGTTGAGGATCATGCTAGGCGTTGATGACCATGCTAGGCGTTGATGACCATGCGAGGTGTTGAGGACCATGCTAGGCGTTGATGACCATGCTAGGCATTGATGACCATGCAAGGCGTTGAGGACCATGCTAGGCGTTGATGACCATGCTAGGCGTTGAGGACCATGCTAGGCGTTGATGAGCATGCTAGGCATTGATGACCATCCTAGGCGTTGAGGACCATGCTAGGCGTTGATGACCATGCTAGGCATTGATGACCATGCTAGGCGTTGATGATCATGTTAGGCATTGATGACCATGCTAGGCGTTGATGACCATGCGAGGTGTTGAGGACCGTGCTAGGCGTTGATGACCGTGCGAGGTGTTGAGGACCATGCTAGGCGTTGATGACCATGCTAGGCGTTGAGGACCATGCTAGGCGTTGATGACCATGCTAGGCGTTGATGATCATGTTAGGCGTTGATGACCATGCTAGGCGTTGATGATCATGTTAGGCGTTGATGACCATGCTAGGCGTTGATGACCATGCGAGGTGTTGAGGACCATGCTAGGCGTTGATGACCATGCTAGGCATTGATGACCATGCTAGGCGTTGAGGACCATGCTAGGCATTGATGACCATGCTAGGCGTTGATGATCATGTTAGGCGTTGATGACCATGCTAGGTGTTGATGACCATGCGAGGTGTTGAGGACCATGCTAGGCGTTGATGACCATGCGAGGTGTTGAGGACCATGCTAGGCGTTGATGACCATGCTAAGTGTTGAGGACCATGCGAGGTGTTGAGGACCATGCGAGGCGTTGATGACCATGCTAGGCGTTGATGACCATGCAAGGTGTTGAGGACCATGCGAGGCGTTGAGGACCAAGAGAGGCGTTGATGACCATGCTAGGCGTTGAGGACCATGCTAGGCGTTGATGACCATGCTAGGCATTGATGACCATGCAAGGCGTTGAGGACCATGCTAGGCGTTGATGACCATGCTAGGCGTTGAGGACCATGCTAGGTGTTGATGACCATGCTAGGCATTGATGACCATGCTAGGCATTGAGGATCATGCTAGGCGTTGATGACCATGCTAGGCATTGATGACCATGCTAGGCGTTGATGATCATGTTAGGCGTTGATGACCATGCTAGGCGTTGATGACCATGCGAGGTGTTGAGGACCATGCTAGGCGTTGATGACTATGCGAGGTGTTGAGGACCATGCTAGGCGTTGATGATCATGTTAGGCGTTGATGACCATGCTAGGCGTTGATGATCATGTTAGGCGTTGATGACCATGCTAGGCGTTGATGACCAGGCTAGGCGTTGATGATCATGTTAGGCGTTGATGACCATGCTAGGCGTTGATGATCATGTTAGGCGTTGATGACCATGCTAGGCGTTGATGACCAGGCTAGGCGTTGATGACCATGCTAGGCGTTGATGACCATGCGAGGTGTTGAGGACCATGCTAGGCGTTGATGACCATGCTAGGCGTTGATGACCATGCGAGGTGTTGAGCACCATGCTAGGCGTTGATGACCATGCGAGGTGTTGAGGACCATGCGAGGTGTTGAGGACCATGATAGGCGTTGATGACCATGCGAGGTGTTGAGGACCATGCTAGGCGTTGATGACCATGCTAGGCGTTGATGACCACGCGAGGTGTTGAGGAACATGCTAGGCGTTGATGACCATGCTAGGCGTTGATGACCATGCTAGGCGTTGATGATCATGTAAGGCGTTGCTGACCATGCTAGGCGTTGCTGACCATGCGAGGTGTTTAGGACCATGCGAGGCGTTGAGGACCATGCTAGGCATTGATGATCATGTTAGGCGTTGATGACCATGCTAGGCGTTGAGGACCATGCTAGGCGTTGATGACCATGCGAGGTGTTGAGGACCATGCTAGGCGTTGATGACCATGCTAGGCGTTGATGATCATGTTAGGCGTTGATGACCATGCTAGGCGTTGATGACCATGCGAGGTGTTGAGGACCATGCTAGGCGTTGATGACCATGCGAGGCGTTGAGGACCATGCGAGGTGTTGAGGACCATGCTAGGCGTTGATGGCCATGCGAGGTGTTGAGGACCATGCTAGGCGTTGATGACCATGCTAGGCATTGAGGACCATGCTAGGCGTTGATGACCATGCTAGGCGTTGATGACCATGCGAGGTGTTGAGGACCATGCTAGGCGTTGATGACCATGCTAGGCATTGATGACCATGCAAGGCGTTGAGGACCATGCTAGGCGTTGATGACCATGCTAGGCGTTGAGGACCATGCTAGGCGTTGATGACCATGCAAGGTGTTGAGGACCATGCTAGGCGTTGATGACCATGCTAGGCGTTGAGGACCATGCTAGGCGTTGATGACCATGCTAAGCGTTGATGATCATGTTAGGCGTTGATGACCATGCTAGGCGTTGATGATCATGTTAGGCGTTGATGACCATGCTAGGTGTTGATGACCATGCGAGGCGTTGCGGACCATGCTAGGCGTTGATGACCATGCGAGGTGTTGAGGACCATGCTAGGCGTTGATGACCATGCTAGGCGTTGAGGACCATGCTAGGCGTTGATGACCATGCTAGGCGTTGATGATCATGTTAGGCGTTGATGACCATGCTAGGTGTTGATGACCATGCGAGGTGTTGAGGACCATGCTAGGCGTTGATGACCATGCTAGGCGTTGAGGACCATGCTAGGCGTTGATGACCATGCTAGGCGTTGATGATCATGTTAGGCGTTGATGACCATGCTAGGCGTTGATGACCATGCGAGGTGTTGAGGACCATGCTAGGCGTTGATGACCATGCGAGGTGTTGAGGACCATGCTAGGCGTTGATGACCATGCTAGGTGTTGAGGACCATGCGAGGTGTTAAGGACCATGCGAGGCGTTGATGACCATGCTAGGCGTTGAGGACCATGCAAGGCGTTGAGGACCATGCGAGGCGTTGATGACCATGCTAGGCGTTGATGACAATGGTAGGCGTTGAGGACCATGCTAGGCGTTGATGACCATGCTAGGTGTTGAGGACCATGCGAGGCGTTGAGGACCATGCGAGGCGTTGATGACCATGCTAGGCGTTGATGACCATGCGAGGTGTTGAGGACCATGCGAGGCGTTGATGACCATGCTAGGCGTTGATGACCATGCTAGGCGTTGAGGACCATGCTAGGCATTGATGACCATGCTAGGCGTTGAGGACCATGCTAGGCGTTGATGACCATGCTAGGCGTTGAGGACCATGCTAGGCGTTGATGACCATGCTAGGCGTTGAGGACCATGCTAGGCGTTGATGACCATGCAAGGTGTTGAGGACCATGCGAGGTGTTGAGGACCATGCGAGGCGTTGATGACCATGCTAGGCGTTGATGACCATGCGAGGTGTTGAGGACCATGCGAGGCGTTGATGACCATGCTAGGCGTTGATGACCATGCTAGGCGTTGAGGACCATGCTAGGCGTTGATGACCATGCGAGGTGTTGAGGACCATGCTAGGCGTTGATAACCATGCGAGGCGTTGAGGACCATGCTAGGCGTTGATGACCATGCAAGGTGTTGAGGACCATGCGAGGTGTTGAGGACCATGCGAGGCGTTGAGGACCATGCGAGGCGTTGAGGATCTTTTATGTTCAAAATGCATTATTTTGATCTTCATGTAATTCAAGATAAGTGCACGGTCCTCTGTGTAATTTTGCAAAGCCGTCAGCGATCTCTTAAGGCCGGAGGAAGTGCAATCACACAGCCTCTGCATAAGATAGGAAATGTATTTTTTCGCCTCTGATTTTAGGGGAGGCGTTTATTGACATTTCCCAGGAAAGCGGGCAGACCAGCAATGTAAATATTTAAAAAACAGGGGTGCCAGTACGCAAATCTGCTTCCCTGCGCACCTGGTTCATATTAGGAGAAAGACAGATCCCCTACTATCCAATCTGATCTGCACAGAGGCGTTCTCGTGCAGACCACGGGTGGCTAGCAGTAGGTCCTGCGGGCAGCCATAAGGTTCCATTTTACTCCATAGCCTGGTTCTATTGACAGCATCAAACGTGGCCGGGAAATCTATCATGGCCACGAATAGATTGGGGTGTCCTTTCACTTTGTCCCCCCTCGTCAGGGAGTCCAGCAACCACAAGCACCGAGCAGTGTCGGAACCTGACCTGAACCCCAGCAGGTCTTTTATGTTCTGAAACCACTTTTTTTGTGCCCAAATATTTTTTTAGCTTATTCAGAGAACACTGTGCAGAAATTTGATAGCCAGTAAAAGATTCTCAAGAACAGCCCAGAAAATAAATCTGAATACCATCCCTCAACCAAGAGAAAGTGTTTGGCAAGGTGGCCTCTTCAGCATGGGAAGGAAAAGAAAGTAAAATAGATAACTGAACAAAGAACAAGATAGATAAATAGATAAATAAATGGCATGGTATTTTTGAGTGGAACAGTGAGCAGGGGTCAAGTGGGTCCACGCGCCTCATGTGCGTCTCATGAAAAGCTTGTATTTCAAGGCCTATATCATAGGAGTGCAGACTGAGATCCCCCATATCTCAGGGGACACGTCTAGGTCTCCTTTGCTCTTATAGAGGCCTCTCTCAAAGGCTGAGAGGCTCACTACGTCATCACGTCAGCCGTCAGTGCACAGAGAGTCAGCTGACTTCCCGGCACTGCTAGCATGCACCCCCTGAGTAGCCAGGCCTTGCTTGCGTCATGTTGTCATCATCGAGGTGAATAGGGAAGCTTCCATTGGCCCATCCATTGCCAACACCATGTTCAATAGTTCCTACACCCCCTTCCAGACTGGTTGCTCTTGATGCAGAACCAATCATACGCCGTAGGGTTCCTTTGACTCTTTGAGATTCCCAGCGTACGTGCATTCCTGTGTAATAAAGAAGGCACACAGCCCATATTCTCGCTCAGGATTCCTCTGAATAGTCAGTATTCTGTGTATGTGCCATCTTGAAGATCCTGCTGCGGGCAGAGCTTATTATAAAGGATCCATCTTTCATCTTCAGAGGGGTTTTTGACATGGCAAATGCCACCCAAATACCAATAAGGACTAAAAATGTTTTACCCCCGTAGGTTGAATCTGAGATTCTGCCACAAACGATGCCTCAGATGAGACATCGGGGTCTGCACCTAATGTATGTGATACAGAACACCAGCTCTCCCGTAGAAATATCCTGAGAGAGGATTTTCTCTCCCGTAGAAATTCGGTGTCAGGAATTGCACTCTGTCAAGAGTGGCACAGGGTACCCAAGTAGGTTTTGGGTGGCTGTGCTGAGGTAAGGTAGCAGATAAGCACACACAGCAGGAAGTTCAACAAGAAAGAAGAGTAGGAAACAGTAGCTGTGAGCCAAAAGGGGCAAAAGATACAAAGGTACAAACAAACTGGATTCCCTCTTGGGGTGTATGCTGAAATGGGAAAGAGTGTTCCACGAACCTTAGGCAACTCCAGCCTTCTGCCCAGATTGCTATAACAGAGGTCCACGCTGTATGCTCATGGCTGGGAACAACAGCACTGGGTGTCTGTAACACTGAAAACGCGACAAAGGAAGGGGCAGAGGTTGCCTGCCGTAAAATAACAGGCAAGCTCTGTACAAAGGGATTACATAAGACTCATGAGAAGACAAGGACAGAAATATCCAGTGAAAAGGAAGTCAATGAGCAATCTAGCAGAAGGAAATGAAGGAAAGGCAGTTAGACTGAAATAGATAACCTAAAGTGGAGTACAGAGGACTCAAGGAAGAGAACAAGGGAGCAGCAGTCAGGAAAACAGAAGGGCTGCAAAGTAGGAAGCAGGTCTGCAGTCAAGAGTGGCACTAGGTGCAGGCAAACTGTATTGGACTGCGGAGGATTGTAGTAGGCTGAAAGGCAGGGAGTCCAGAAGAACAGGTCAGAGAGAGATTAGTAGTAGGCGACAGACAGAGGGCCCAAAAGAATAAGGCCGCTAGGTAGGGAGCCCAGAGGAGCAGGGCTGTAGGCAGCGAAGAGGTGCAGGCTGCAAGGTAGGGAGCCCAGGGAACAAGGGCTTGGAGACAGCAGAAGGTTGCAAGCTGCACGATAGGGAGCCCAGAGGACAAGGGCTGTAGACAGCTGGAGTGAGGCAGGCTGCAGGGCAGAGAGCCCAGAGGACAAGGACGGCAAGCAGCCGGAGTGAGGCAGGCTGCAGGGCAGGGAGCCCAGAGGACAAGGATTGTAGGCAGCCGGAGTGAAGCAGGCCGCAGAGCAGGGAGCCCAGAGGACAAGGACGGTAGGCAGGCGGAGTGAGGCAGGCTGCAGGGCAGGGAGCCCAGAGGACAAGGATTGTAGGCAGCCGGAGTGAGGCAGGCTGCAAGGCGGGCTGCAGAGGACTAGGACTGTAGGCAGCCGGAGTGAGGTAGGCTGCAGGGCAGGGAGCCCAGAGGACAAGGACTGCAGGCAGCCGGAGTGAGGCAGGCTGCAGGGCAAGGAGCCCAGAGGAGCAGGGCAGCAAGGAGTGAGCCCAGAGGAGCAGGGCCGCTGACTGTAGAGGGCTGCAGAGGACTGTAATAGGCTGCAAGGCAGGAAGCCCAGAGGACAAGGGCTGTAGGTAGAAGGCAGCGGAGCGTGATCGGCTGCAAGGCAGGGAGCCCGGAAAGGGCACTGGAACAAAACAGGATAATGCAGCAACAGGAACAGCATACAAAGTAAAGGGTCAAGGCAAACAGGAGCGGGGAGAACTCAAGATGCAAGACACTGTGCTCCTCCAGGCAGCTGCTTATATACAGCCCTGCCCTGTTCTGAGGCAGGCTAATTGACAGCACCTGTAGCAGCACACCTGAAGACAATCTGCCTCCTCCCTCTCTGGTCCTGAGCAGGTGGAAGCAGCACTGGCCGCTAGGGCTTCTGGGGATTGTGGTCCCAATAACAATGAATGAGAATAGCCAGGAATTGAGGACTGCAGCCAGGTGCATTATGGTAAATGTAGTTAATTGAATAAAATAAGAAAGAACCAAAATTGAGCAAATGGAAATAAAAGACCAAGGCGTGAAAAGGAGTTGTTCAAGGAGTATTAGGAGGATAAATGAGTACCAAGTAGTCCATGATGGTTGCCAATGCGTGCGCCAACGGCGCGGGCATGACATTCGGTGAGAGGGTTTTTCTTTAGGGTATTGCTAGTTATCCTTCTACTTCTCATTTTATTCCCACTATCGCAGGTCCCATTCCAGTGCTCTCCCATTCTACGTTCTTTATAACTTCTTCTTCGTCCCCCCACCAGTCCCTCTGCTTTGATTACTGCTCGCCCCTTTACCCATTGCCTGTTCAGGTCGTCACATGCTCGTCCTTACACAGATCTCTGCGACCCTCCCACCTTCTCTTCTACACTTCCACATTCCTCAATTGCACTTTGGAATGTACACGTTTATATAATAAAACCCATTTCACTTTAAACCTCTTTTTTTGTCTTAACCTTCAATTGTTATGTTTAACGAAACTTGCATTTCACCAACCAACATGGCTACTCCTGCTGCCCTCTCTTCTTCTTCTCCCACTCTCCTTGCCTCACTGGAAAGGTCGAGGTAGTGCCGGGGTCTTCTTCAACACTGTTGCTGGATGACTGTTACTTCAGCAGCTGTTTGACCACCTTTTACCTTATCTGAATTGCATTTTATTACGTTTTCTAAACCTTACCTCATTGTTTAAAGGCCACCTGTCTGTCTTCCTACTTTCTGTGATGATCTGGAGACCTGACGGTCATTTCTACTTCCGTCGACGTCGCTGTTCTTTCAACTCAGCAATTTCAATTGTCAGATTAATACCATTTATTGTTCTTCCCCCTTCCTAGCCCTATTAGATTATTTCCATGTTTCCAAAATTGCTACGCCTTCTTCTCACCTAGCTGACTCCTTTCTCGATCTCATTTTCACTTCTCTTGATTCTTCTCTACTTGTTGTGGCTGTGATATTCTCTCCACCTTTACTGCTTCCTTTGCCTCACCATCAGCTCTCTAGATAATGAAACACTAGTCTCTGTTTTCTTATCCTCCATCAACAAGGATCTAGACTTTCTCTACACTTCTAGAACTTTCTTTCTGTCACACATTCCTCCTCAACCCTAGCTCACACCAGCTGTTCAGTCCCTTCCTTCTTTGTAATTTCGAGCTGAATGATGCAAGATAGTTTGGAGCAAGACCATGAAGGGCCTTGAATACAATATAGAGAACATTGAATTTCAGTTGAGGCATTAAGGACAAGGAAGTGATCAGACATCCAGGGTTCAATAGCAGAGAAGCTGGCTAAACGTTTCACGTAAATGGCAGATGTAATGGATGAAATTGAAGAGTTAGGTGTGGTCAGCACAGTGATGAGACAGTCAGAGGGAAGAGATACTATTAGCCAGTGGAGAGGTATAGAGACAGAAGAGAAATGGATAGACCCCTGTGAGACCCCTGTGAGACCCTGGTGGGACACCATGCGAAAGAGGAAGAGGATCAGAGCAATTGCCAGCCTAAGAGACCGGATAAGTACGATTAGATAAGTAAGATTGAAACCAGGATAATACCAAACCAAAAAATCCAAAAGAAGAGAGAGACTGGAGAACTAGTAAGTGGCCTACTGTGTAAAAAGCAGCGAAAAGATCCAGAAGTATAAAAATATAAGAGTGTTTAGAGTAGCGAGCAGAAAACCACAGACAGAAAGAAGAGCTGTTTCAGTGTACAGAGGTTGGAACCCAGAGTGAAAACGAGGTACGAGAGAGGGGAGGGTGACGAAAGAGGAAACCTAGGAATAGACAACACATTCCAGTAATTTAGAAAGATAAGGAAGAAGAGAAATGGGACGGAAATTAGAGGGAAGAGATAGATTCAGAGAGGGTTTCTTCAAGATGGGAAGGATAATAGCATGTATAAATAGAAGAGAGTAAGTAGAGGTAAAGAGGGATATATTAAAGAACTAGTAAGAGAGGAATTAAGAGGGGGTAGATCTTAGGAATAAGAGATGAGCAATGAGGTATCAGAGTTAGAAATAGGTGAAAAATAAGAAATAGTCATAGTGGAAGAAGGCAGAGAAGCAGAGTGAAAGGAATGAAAGGAAGCAAGAGATATAGCCGCTCGAAGAGGGTCAACTTTAGAAGTAAAGAAATTAGCAAGGTCAGAAGCAGTAAGCCTCGATTGAAGAGAGTAGTCAGGAGATGGAGGAGTCAAGAGACGAGAAAGGAATTGAAAAAGATGTCGCGGATGAAGTGATTTAGAATGCAAAAGGTCAGAATAATAGGAGCGTTTAGAAGAAAGATGTGCGTTATCATAGAGGTTATGGTAGGATCCAAGCATATCACTTGGTTTATGGACTTAGCCTGTATATTAGGGAAAAGATGTAAAGCCATGACTTGAAAATCAAGTAAAGGCCCAAGGTATGAAGTATGGCTTAAAGAAATGTAGCGCTCAAGCACAGCAGAGACAACGGCCTAGGGGCGTGCCATAGATTTATTTATTTATTTGTTTATTTGTATAGCGCCGACTGCTCGCAAGCATCGGGTGCATAAGTAGAGACAAGAACAGACAAAAAATTATGAACAAGTGACTGGACAAGTCAGAATGTAGTAGTATTAGGCAAGTGGTGGTCGAGGAATCTTATCTGGAATTATTTAAATAGCATGGTTTTAAGTTCTTTTAGATGTACACGGGGGGGGCGGGACTCCTTTTTGCGGCATGGAAGGCACTGTTTGACACTGCTCTGTACCCATCAGACGATAGGCCGCCGTGAGCACCTACAGTGGAGAGCGAAGAATTGTGTTAAATGAACTATACAATTTGCCACCTGTAAAGTACACTATACACCCCCTCTTCTTATGCAAACTGAGACCCTGACATTGACCCCCTACTTGAAATGTGCAACAGTATGGACAGCGGACTGTGGAACTATGCACTAAACAGATGAACTTGGTTGGCTTCTGGTTGGTCTTTCTTTGTCCCCTTTCCTATATTGGTTACCCTTCTCCCTCCCTCCCTGGTTCTCATTTTTGTTGTTTCCTTTGCCAAACTTGTTGACCTGTTGTACCAAATTGTACGATTGAAAATGTCAATAAAAATATAAAAAATAAAATAAAATAGAGGGTATGGTGGGAGGAAAATGATACACCATCAGCAATAGAAAAGTACTTATGCCATCGACGCTCAAAGCGACGAAGCACTCTTCGCATAGAGCAAAGTTGAAGATTGATCCAAGGCTGAGAAGGCGTACGAGAAGGAGAGAATATAGAAAGAGGACATCAAGTATCAAGAGATGTTGAAAGAGAAGTGAAAAATGCTGAAGCAGCTTCGTCCATTGAAAGCACAAGAGAAGCAGGATGAGTTGGGAGAATAGAAATGCGAGAAGATACAAAAATAGGGGTGTTCAAGCACAGAGATCACAGCAAAAAAAAGAGGAGGTGACAACAGAGGGAGAAGAACAGGTGGCAGAGACAGGGAAGAAAATTCAGAATAAAAACAATTGATGGTCTGAAAAATAGACAGGACAGACGGAAACAGCAGGGGTGGACTAAGAAGAAGTGAAAATATGAGATGGAGGAGTGGGGAGAGGTGAAGGGCAATAAGAGTAAAGCATAACTAGGAATGGGATCGAAGGATGAGTAGAAGAAGGATGAAGATTAAAACTGCCCAATAGTACAAAGGAATTTGAGCATCAGCATCAATGAAGTAAACATAGGTAAACAGTGAGAACTAGAAAGAAACATAGAGGATGGGCGATATAGAATACCAGTGCCTCCACCGCGGCCTGAAAGAAGAGGTCTATGCGTGAAGTCCGCATCGGATGTAAACAGAGATGCAGGGGAGGGAAGCCAAGTCTCAGAAATACACATAAAGAGTAGAGTGAGCTTATTAGAGATAGATCGAGCATTCAAAAGAGCAACATTAGCACAGGGTAGGTGAGAATTAAGCGGTGGGTAAATGAGGTTAGAAAGATTGCGTGAGGCTGGGAGATGTAGATACCTACGACAAAACCAATGAGTGGGTATTGGACTCAGCACAGTAAAATGAATGCAATTAGCACAACTATCAGGAGAACCATGTAATGATGGAAGCAGCACTGAGATGGAATATAACAGAGCACCACCAGCCAATAACCAAGCCGAGGCGTGCTGCAAATGAAGAAGCCAACCGTGATGGACTAATAGAACATAGACCAGTAGAGTATTTGAGAGATATAGAGCGTTCAACAGCGACAGAAGCAGACGGCTGTGCCTGTACGTATCCAGACTTCGCCTGGGCTTCGGCCAGGGAATTATGTTTTGACATGTCTGTGGCCGGTGTTGTGCCAGAGATGTGCTATGCCTGGTTCCAAGTGTGGGTGTGTGTGGTAAGGAAGAGATGTGTTGTGCCTGGTTCCAAATGTGGGTTTGTGTGTGTGGTAAAGAAGGGAGATGTGGTGCACCTGGTTCCATATGTGGGGTTGTGTATGTGGTAAAGAAGTGAGATGTGTTGTGCCTGGTTCCAGATGTGGATGTGTGTGTGTGGTAAAGAAGGGAGATGTGTTGTGCCTGGTTCCAAATGTGGGTTTGTGTGTGTGGTAAAGAAGGGAGATGTGGTGTGCCTGGTTCCAAATGTGGGGTTGTGTATGTGGTAAAGAAGTGAGATGTGTTGTGCCTGGTTCCAGATGTGGATGTGTGTGTGTGGTAAAGAAGGGATATGTGTTGTGCCTGGTTCCAGATGTGGATGTGTGTGTGTGGTAAAGAAGGGAGATGTGGTGCGCCTGGTTCCAAATGTGGGGTTGTGTATGTGGTAAAGAAGTGAGATGTGTTGTGCCTGGTTCCAGATGTGGATGTGTGTGTGTGGTAAAGAAGGGAGATGTGTTGTGCATGGTTCCAGATGTGGATGTGTGTGTGTGGTAAAGAAGGGAGATGTGTTGTGCCTGGTTCCAGATGTGGATGTGTGTGTGTGGTAAAGAAGGGAGATGTGTTGTGCCTGGTTCCAAATGTGGATGTGTGTGTGTGGTAAAGAAGGGAGATGTGTTGTGCCTGGTTCCAGATGTGGATGTGTGTGTGTGTGGTAAAGAAGTGAGATGTGTTGTGCCTGGTTCCAGATGTGGATGTGTGTGTGTGTGTGGTAAAGAAGTGAGATGTGTTGTGCCTGGTTCCAGATGTGGATGTGTGTGTGTGGTAAAGAAGGGAGATGTGTTGTGCCTGGTTCCAGATGTGGATGTGTGTGTGTGGTAAAGAAGGGAGATGTGGTGCGCCTGGTTCCAAATGTGGGGCTGTGTATGTGGTAAAGAAGTGAGATGTGTTGTGCCTGGTTCCAGATGTGGATGTGTGTGTGTGGTAAAGAAGGGAGATGTGTTGTACCTGGTTCCAGATGTGGATGTGTGTGTGTGGTAAAGAAGGAAGATGTGTTGTGCCTGGTTCCAGATGTGGATGTGTGTGTGTGGTAAAGAAGGGAGATGTGTTGTGCCTGGTTCCAAATGTGGATGTGCATGTTTGGTAGAGAAGGAAAATTTGTTTTGCCTGGTTCCAGATGTGGATGTGTGTGTGTGGTAAAGAAGGGAGATGTGTTGTGCCTGGTTCCAGATGTGGATGTGTGTGTGTGTGGTAAAGAAGGGAGATGTGTTGTGCCTGGTTCCAGATGTGGATGTGTGTGTGTGGTAAAGAAGGGAGATGTGGTGTGCCTGGTTCCAGATGTGGATGTGTGTGCGTGGTAAAGAAGGGAGATGTGGTGCGCCTGGTTCCAAATGTGGGGTTGTGTATGTGGTAAAGAAGTGAGATGTGTTGTGCCTGGTTCCAGATGTGGATGTGTGTGTGTGGTAAAGAAGGGAGATGTGTTGTGCCTGGTTCCAGATGTGGATGTGTGTGTGTGGTAAAGAAGGGAGATGTGTTGTGCCTGGTTCCAGATGTGGATGTGTGTGTGTGGTAAAGAAGGGAGATGCGTTGTGCCTGGTTCCAGATGTGGATGTGTGTGTATGGTAAAGAAGGGAGATGTGTTGTGCCTGGTTCCAGATGTGGATGTGTGTGTGTGCTAAAGAAGGGAGATGTGTTTTGCCTGGTTCCAGATGTGGATGTGTGTGTGTGTGTGGTAAAGAAGTGAGATGTGTTGTGCCTGGTTCCAGATGTGGATGTGTGTGTGGTAAAGAAGGGAGATGTGTTGTGCCTGGTTCCAGATGTGGATGTGTGTGTGTGGTAAAGAAGGGAGATGTGGTGCGCCTGGTTCCAAATGTGGGGTTGTGTATGTGGTAAAGAAGTGAGATGTGTTGTGCCTGGTTCAAGATGTGGATGTGTGTGTGTGGTAAAGAAGGGAGATGTGTTGTGCCTGGTTCCAGATGTTGATGTGTGTGTGTGTGTGTGGTAAAGAAGGAAGATGTGTTGTGCCTGGTTCCAGATGTGGATGTGTGTGTGTGGTAAAGAAGGGAGATGTGTTGTGCCTGGTTCCAAATGTGGATGTGCATGTTTGGTAGAGAAGGAAAATGTGTTTTGCCTGGTTCCAGATGTGGATGTGTGTGTGTGGTAAAGAAGGGAGATGTGTTGTGCCTGGTTCCAGATGTGGATGTGTGTGTGTGGTAAAGAAGGGAGATGGGTTGTGCCTGGTTCCAGATGTGGATGTGTGTGTGTGGTAAAGAAGGGAGATGTGGTGCGCCTGGTTCCAAATGTGGGGTTGTGTATGTGGTAAAGAAGTGAGATGTGTTGTGCCTGGTTCCAGATGTGGATGTGTGTGTGTGGTAAAGAAGGGAGATGTGTTGTGCATGGTTCCAGATGTGGATGTGTGTGTGTGGTAAAGAAGGGAGATGTGTTGTGCCTGGTTCCAGATGTGGATGTGTGTGTGTGGTAAAGAAGGGAGATGTGTTGTGCCTGGTTCCAAATGTGGATGTGTGTGTGTGGTAAAGAAGGGAGATGTGTTGTGCCTGGTTCCAGATGTGGATGTGTGTGTGTGTGGTAAAGAAGTGAGATGTGTTGTGCCTGGTTCCAGATGTGGATGTGTGTGTGTGTGTGGTAAAGAAGTGAGATGTGTTGTGCCTGGTTCCAGATGTGGATGTGTGTGTGTGGTAAAGAAGGGAGATGTGTTGTGCCTGGTTCCAGATGTGGATGTGTGTGTGTGGTAAAGAAGGGAGATGTGGTGCGCCTGGTTCCAAATGTGGGGCTGTGTATGTGGTAAAGAAGTGAGATGTGTTGTGCCTGGTTCCAGATGTGGATGTGTGTGTGTGGTAAAGAAGGGAGATGTGTTGTACCTGGTTCCAGATGTGGATGTGTGTGTGTGGTAAAGAAGGAAGATGTGTTGTGCCTGGTTCCAGATGTGGATGTGTGTGTGTGGTAAAGAAGGGAGATGTGTTGTGCCTGGTTCCAAATGTGGATGTGCATGTTTGGTAGAGAAGGAAAATTTGTTTTGCCTGGTTCCAGATGTGGATGTGTGTGTGTGGTAAAGAAGGGAGATGTGTTGTGCCTGGTTCCAGATGTGGATGTGTGTGTGTGTGGTAAAGAAGGGAGATGTGTTGTGCCTGGTTCCAGATGTGGATGTGTGTGTGTGGTAAAGAAGGGAGATGTGGTGTGCCTGGTTCCAGATGTGGATGTGTGTGCGTGGTAAAGAAGGGAGATGTGGTGCGCCTGGTTCCAAATGTGGGGTTGTGTATGTGGTAAAGAAGTGAGATGTGTTGTGCCTGGTTCCAGATGTGGATGTGTGTGTGTGGTAAAGAAGGGAGATGTGTTGTGCCTGGTTCCAGATGTGGATGTGTGTGTGTGGTAAAGAAGGGAGATGTGTTGTGCCTGGTTCCAGATGTGGATGTGTGTGTGTGGTAAAGAAGGGAGATGCGTTGTGCCTGGTTCCAGATGTGGATGTGTGTGTATGGTAAAGAAGGGAGATGTGTTGTGCCTGGTTCCAGATGTGGATGTGTGTGTGTGCTAAAGAAGGGAGATGTGTTTTGCCTGGTTCCAGATGTGGATGTGTGTGTGTGTGTGGTAAAGAAGTGAGATGTGTTGTGCCTGGTTCCAGATGTGGATGTGTGTGTGGTAAAGAAGGGAGATGTGTTGTGCCTGGTTCCAGATGTGGATGTGTGTGTGTGGTAAAGAAGGGAGATGTGGTGCGCCTGGTTCCAAATGTGGGGTTGTGTATGTGGTAAAGAAGTGAGATGTGTTGTGCCTGGTTCAAGATGTGGATGTGTGTGTGTGGTAAAGAAGGGAGATGTGTTGTGCCTGGTTCCAGATGTTGATGTGTGTGTGTGTGTGTGGTAAAGAAGGAAGATGTGTTGTGCCTGGTTCCAGATGTGGATGTGTGTGTGTGGTAAAGAAGGGAGATGTGTTGTGCCTGGTTCCAAATGTGGATGTGCATGTTTGGTAGAGAAGGAAAATGTGTTTTGCCTGGTTCCAGATGTGGATGTGTGTGTGTGGTAAAGAAGGGAGATGTGTTGTGCCTGGTTCCAGATGTGGATGTGTGTGTGTGGTAAAGAAGGGAGATGGGTTGTGCCTGGTTCCAGATGTGGATGTGTGTGTGTGGTAAAGAAGGGAGATGTGTTGTGCCTGGTTCCAGATGTGGATGTGTGTGTGTGTGGTAAAGAAGGGAGATGTGTTGTGCCTGGTTCCAGATGTGGATGTGTGTGTGTGGTAAAGAAGGGAGATGTGTTGTGCCTGGTTCCAGATGTGGATGTGTGTGTGTGTGGTAAAGAAGGGAGATGTGGTGCGCCTGGTTCCAAATGTGGGGTTGTGTATGTGGTAAAGAAGTGAGATGTGTTGTGCCTGGTTCCAGATGTGGATGTGTGTGTGTGGTAAAGAAGGGAGATGTGTTGTGCCTGGTTCCAGATGTGGATGTGTGTGTGTGGTAAAGAAGGGAGATGTGTTGTGCCTGGTTCCAGATGTGGATGTGTGTGTATGGTAAAGAAGGGAGATGTGTTGTGCCTGGTTCCAGATGTGGATATGTGTGTGTGGTAAAGAAGGGAGATGTGGTGCCCCTGGTTCCAAATGTGGGGTTGTGTATGTGGTAAAGAAGTGAGATGTGTTGTGCCTGGTTCCAGATGTGGATGTGTGTGTGTGGTAAAGAAGGGAGATGTGTTGTGCCTGGTTCCAAATGTGGGGTTGTGTATGTGGTAAAGAAGTGAGATGTGTTGTGCCTGGTTCCACATGTGGGTGTTTCTGGTAAAGAAGGGAGATGTGTTGTATCTGTTCCTGAATTGGAAAGTGTATGATCTCAGCAGTGGAATGGAGTAGAGGGTGGAATATGTTTGGAATGATGCAGTCTAGGTGGTGGGCATCAGTGGGCTGGGCTCTTTTTTCATGGACCTTAGATGATTGACATGCTTGACCCACTACTTTCTATAAAACATTAAACAAATATAGTAGTACCCACCCGGCGTTGCCCATGGCTGTAGCTGACATGCACATGGGGGTCTGTTAGAGCCTTGTGTATTTTATAGTGTGTCCTTACATCCTATTTTTGAAAAATTGAAAAATCGGCAATCTCTCAAAATCGCCTACGCTGATAGCACAGGGCCGGACTCTGCTCCACTCCTGTTTAGGGCGAATGGGTGGGGTTGGTCAAATTTCACTATCGCCAGTATACCGCAGACTGGTTTGCCGACCTTGTGTCCTAACTTCCTATTTTTGAATAACTTGCACAATCAGCAATCCCCGAAATTGCCTATACTGATAACACAGGGCTGGACCTCGCCCGATGTAGGGCGTATGGGTGGGGTTGGTCATATTTCACTATCGTCAGTAAACCCCAGACTGTTATGATGACCTTGTGTCAAAATTTCAGCCCACCAACTGTTGTAGGGCTGGAGCCAACAATTTCAAAATCGTCAATCTTCCGAAATTGCCTATATTGATAGCACAGAGCCAGACCCCGCACTGTATAGGGTGAATAGGTGGGGTTGGTCAAATTTCACTATCGCCAATACACTGGGCCTCATTACGACCCAGGCGGTAAGTTACCGCCTGGGTCGTACCCTTACCACCATGGTGTAAACTATGTTTACACCATGGTGGATGGCGGATTTACTGCCCCATTCCAAGGTGAGTGGGGCGGTAAATCCCCATTTCCCATTTTACCCTTCCCCATTCCCATTTTTGCCCCATAGGGCATAATGGGAATGGGGAAAGGCGCTAATTACGCCACCGTAAATTACGGTGGCGTAATTAGCACCAAGGTCCCTTTGCGGCATGGGTTTTAACGCCTGCAAAAAGCAGGCGTTAAAATCACCATCCCGCAAAGGGACCTTGGAATCAGGCGTTAAGGGTCGGCGCCGTTTACGGCGCCGTAAACCCCATAACGCCTGGGTCCTAATGAGGGCCACTGACTGGTATGCCAACCTTGGGCCACAATGTCAGCCCACCAACTGTTATGGGGCTGGAGCCAACCCCGAACATCCAAACCTTCACAAATATATATATAGAAGACTTTCTTATTTTCCAGGTGTGGCGGGAATACAAAAATGTATGTTATAAAATTTTGAGGTCAGAACTGCCATGAAGATATGTGGTCTGTCTTGAGAATGAAACAAGCTCCTTATTCCTGCTTTGGTTTCCTCATGTTCTGATTATTGCTTGACCTTTCTGATTGGTCTTGGCGACTCCCCAGTACCACCTTCCTTCAAGCACATCTGTTGTTGCTTCATTTCTCTCTCTTCTGTAGCTCACATAGAATCTGTGTATTCTTTCCAGTTGCCGTTGTATTGTTTAGTAGTGCCTCCATGGTCTCACCCCTTCTTATCTGTCATCTTTGACCTCTACTTGCTCTCCTTCATGTTACCTTTGACCGGCCTCTCACTGTCCTCTGAACCCTTGTTTCATGTGTGTTGCCTCTCTGCCCCTAACGCATGAGATATTCTGCTGTCACTTCCCAGCACCCTATCTAATCCTTACTTGAAGAATACTGGCTGGCCTTGTATGTTTCTTCTGACTTTGCTGTTTTAATATATGGTTATTGTCACCATTTATTCATTATGACTGTACTCTCCATTTCTCCCTGTTCCTATCTCCTCCCCTCCTCCCCTTACTTTCTACTATGCACTTACTCTATCAGAATTGTCCCTGGACCTAGTATGATAGCAACCTTGGCTGCCTCCTCCATCCTCCCCTTACTTGTGTCCCCCCCTCCCGCACTATCTGAAATGTCATCAGGCCTAGTACGATAGTAGCTTGTTTTGTTCCTCCCCTCCCTTTCTGTACTCCTCTCCCTCACCTTTTGTTTTCTCCGGGTCTACCAGAAATGTTGTCAGGCCTAGTACGGTAGTCGCCTGTCTGTTTCCATTTCCTTTCCACTACCCCCCCCCTTCCTTATCTATGTTTTAGCTCTTAGCTCAGGCCAGTACGATAGTTAATTTCACATCCTTGCTGTTCATGGCCTGTAAGAATATCATTGTATTTTCCCTTGTTCCCTCCCTTGCCTTGTAGCGCTTTGAAACACATTGTGTATAGGCGCTATATAAATAAACTATCATATCATATCATGTATTTGTTGTTATTGTGCAGCTCTTAGTGAAAGCACTTTATGAATTGAATAAAGTCCTAATGCAAGAAAGTAAGACTGCGAGTGCTGAGCCCAATCTACCTAGGAATGAATGGTGTGATGAATATTAGTACCCGGCGAGGGACAATAAACTTGTAACAAGCGAGGGCATTGGTGCCGGGGTACTAATAGCAATACTACACCAGTGGGGGCATAACCTGGCCTGGTAATGCCCCCCTGCCCATGTAATATTGCTGAAATAGCAGTATGGGCTCCCCAGAAATGGAGGAAGGAAGTTCTGAAGGCATGTGTCTCATTCTGTCTTGTTTCCCCCACAGCGCACTCTTTAGAGTGCTATTCGTGTGGCAGGGCGACTGATTTATTGTGCTCATCCACCGTCACGTGCAAACCTACGGAACGGCAATGCCAGAACATAATAAGAGGTGTTTTTGGTAAGAGCAAGTTTCTATTGATGTTGTCTGTGTGTTCCCCATGACCACAGAGTTGCTGTTTTCTACCTGAACCTACAGATCTCTGATGGTAAATCTGCTCTGGACGCTTCTTGATAAACGTATCCAGTAAAGGGCAGAATGAATGTGGCAAATGTAGTGTAGATAGAGTACTACATCTCTTACCTATCACAGTCTCTCCCTCCTACTCCCCAAACCCTATCTTCACTGCACTTTGATCACTCTTCCACTTCTCTACTACTCTCCAAACTCTATCTTCACTGCACTTTGATCACTCTTCCACTTCTCTCCTACTCCCCAAGCCCTATCTTCACTGCACTTTGATCACTCTTCCACTTCTCTACTACTCTCCAAACTCTATCTTCACTGCACTTTGATCACTCTTCCACTTCTCTCCTACTCCCCAAACCATATCTTCACTGCACTTTGATCACTCTTCCACTTCTCTACTACTCTCCAAACTCTATCTTCACTGCACTTTGATCACTCTTCCACTTCTCTCCTACTCCCCAAACCCTATCTTCACTGCACTTTGATCACTTTTCCACTTCTCTACTACTCTCCAAACTCTATCTTCACTGCACTTTGATCACTCTTCCACTTCTCTACTACTCTCCAAACTCTATCTTCACTGCACTTTGATCACTCTTCCACTTCTCTCCTACTCTCCAAACTCTATCTTCACTGCACTTTGATCACTCTTCCACTTCTCTCCTACTCCCCAAACCCTATCTTCACTGCACTTTGATCACTCTTCCACTTCTCTCCTACTCCCAAAACCCTATCTTCACTGCACTTTGATCACTCTTCCACTTCTCTCCTACTCCCCAAACCCTATCTTCACTGCACTTTGATCACTCTTCCACTTCTCTCCTACTCCCCAAACCCTATCTTCACTGCACTTTGATCACTCTTCTACTTCTCTCCTACTCCCCAAACCCTATCTTCACTGCACTTTGATCACTCTTCCACTTCTCTCCTACTCTCCAAACTCTATCTTCACTGCACTTTGATCACTCTTCCACTTCTCTCCTACTCTCCAAACTCTATCTTCACTGCACTTTGATCACTCTTCCACTTCTCTCCTACTCAACAAACTCTATCTTCACTGCACTTTGATCACTCTTCCACTTCTCTCCTACTCCCCAAACCCTATCTTCACTGCACTTTGATCACTCTTCCACTTCTCTCCTACTCCCAAAACCCTATCTTCACTGCACTTTGATCACTCTTCCACTTCTCTCCTACTCCCCAAACCCTATCTTCACTGCACTTTGATCACTCTTCCACTTCTCTCCTACTCCCCAAACCCTATCTTCACTGCACTTTGATCACTCTTCTACTTCTCTCCTACTCTCCAAACTCTATCTTCACTGCACTTTTATCACTCTTCCACTTCTCTCCTACTCTCCAAACTCTATCTTCACTGCACTTTGATCACTCTTCCACTTCTCTCCTACTCTCCAAACTCTATCTTCACTGCACTTTGATCACTCTTCCACTTCTCTCCTACTCCCCAAACCCTATCTTCACTGCACTTTGATCACTCTTCCACTTCTCTCCTACTCCCCAAACCCTATCTTCACTGCACTTTGATCACTCTTCTACTTCTCTCCTACTCCCCAAACCCTATCTTCACTGCACTTTGATCACTCTTCCACTTCTCGCCTACTACCCAAACCCTATCTTCACTGCACTTTGATCACTCTTCCACTTCTCTCCTACTCCATAGCTCTCAACCATTTGTGTTGGAAAGGCGGGTGAAATCACCCGATTTTGTTCTTGGCGGGTGAGACGCCCATTGGAATGAATGGGCATGCAGGAGGCTTGGCGGGTGAGTCAGCTCTTTACAAGGCACTTTGATCCCTCTTCCACTTCTCTCCTACTCCCCAAACCCTACCTTCACTGCACTTTGATCACTCTTCCACTTCTCTCCTACTCCCCAAAACCTATCTTCACTGCACTTCGATCACTCTTCTACTTCTCTTCTACTCCCCAAACCCTACCTTCACTGCACTTCGATCACTCTTCCACTTCTCTTCTACTCCCCAAACCCTACCTTCACTGCACTTCGATCACTCTTCCACTTCTCTCCTACTCCCAAAAGTCTATCTTCACTGTGCTTTGATCACTCTTCCACTTCTCTTCTACTTCCCAAACTCTATCTTCACTCCACTTTGATCACTCTTCCACTTCTCTTCTAGTTCCCCACTGAGCTCCTGCCATTCCTCCCCTCTGCTTACCCTCCCATGACCCCATTGACCCGTTTGCACCATATACTATTACAGAGCTACACCCATCACCTCCTCGTACCTTTCCCACCTCTGCGCGTTAGCCTTATACTTACGGCTCTCCCTGCAAATGTACTCTGTCGTTCAGTTTCTACTTCTCATCTACAAATCTGTTCATGGTCTTGCCCCTCTCAAACTCGGTATGAGCATCTCTCGCAACTCTCACTCTTGGACTCTGTGACCTTCATCCCTCCACAACATCTCTGCACCGGCTCTTCTTCTCCTTCTCACTGCTCCACTCTCTGCACTGAAATGGTCCCCACTAGCCGGTCAAGTGGCACAGCGAGTAGGGCGCTAGAGGTTGCTAACGCAGGTTCGAATCCCGGCCCACACCGTGGGTAATAATGAGCACCGCTCAGATACCTGAGGGTTTGTAGCGATATATAAATGCCAAATTTTTATTGTTATTATTATTATTACTACAGTAAAGCTAGCCTAGTATTTAAGACCACTCTTAGCCAGTGAAGGGGCACTCCCCATCGCCTCTTACCCACTCACCACCACCCACTGACTGACTGAACTGTCCTCATAATGTCACATTCAGTTGAAAAATAATGGAAGGGTTTGCGAGCCCACCATAATTTGTCTGGTGTATTCTAAACATAAACACAAATTGCCTAATTAGGAATAAGGTGGTTTGGGGATAAATGGTGGCAATCCAGTGGTAACCGCATTAGTGCTGCATTACCGCACCCCCGTACTACGACTTTGGTCAAAAAAGTTGAGGAGTTTCCACCAGCAAAATGCTGGAGATAAAGCCCCCACCTTACAGCCCACCTACGCAGTAATTCTGCCAAAATCGCCATGGAGACCTATAGGGATTTACACAGCAGACCACCATTTGTAATCCTGCGGTAAATCTCCTGGACCATGTGTCAGTAATGGTAGATCCTCCACCTTACATCCCACAAACGCCAAAATCAGCGAATAACGGGCTGCAGTAATTCTATAGGGATTTACACCGCCGACCACCACTTGAAATTCCGCGGTAAATCTCCAGGACCAAGTGGTGGTAATGGTAAATCCATCTGGTGGTATTTCAGTGGATTTACCACTCAAATTCTGCCAAAACTTTAATCAGGCCCAAAATCCCAACCCAAACCAGGATATGGAAAGGCCCCAGACGCTCAACACTGAGCCATTCCTCGTGCATTGAACATAAATCAGACAATTCCACAATTAATATTTCCAGTATAAAGCTAAACCTCATATACAAACAGATTTCATATATTTTTGACCCAAACGAGGGTGTCAGACTTTACTGCACCGATGATCCCCAGTTTTATGAGTCCTACAGAGCTCTCTACCTTGGGTTGAAGAGTGCTACGTATTAAACAGTACAGCCCTGTAAGGCTTGGATCTGAGCTTATGTTCATACCCACAATGCACAGCACTACTTCAATTTCTACAATCTCCCTCCTCCCAATCCAGACTGCTACTACCCTGCCTCCACATCCTTCGTACTACCACCTTTAATCTACCACTCCTCCAACCTCGACATCACTACTAATCCATCCCACCTTTCCCTCCGTCACCCTACTTGCACTCCCTCAGTCACCCTTAACTCGCTCCCTAACCTCCTAGTACCACATTCATTCACACACCTAACACATACACTCATAACATATTGTCACTTTCTTTCACCAGCCAGTACCTCACCTTCTCTTTCAAAAGCCTCCACAATCCTTTCCACTGTCTTTCCTACTGGTGCAATAGCCTGTCGCCTCCTCATCTGTCCTCACCCAAACAACCCACACCTTTCTGTTTCTCTTACAGCATTCCCTCCTGCCTCCATTGGTTCTCCCATTCTGATTCCCCGGGCCGATCTTTCCCTGGCTTAACCACCAGGGAGGTGTGACAGACACCAAACACATACAAGGTGATCTAAGCCCTGCCCCTTTCTTTTGTATGGGTATCCCGCAGATCATCAAGGGCAGCCTACCACGGTGAAAGTTTGAGCTTGTGAGCAGGTTTAAGTCATTCATATTGCAGTCTTTGTTAAAGAGTCGCTTCTCTGCTCACTTCCTGGAAAGCAGCTGCTTTACTTACGTGGCTGAAGTCTGTGTCAAAATGCTGTCCCACAGCGCTTTTGAAAGTGAGCGCACTTGCTGTAAAGATTGGATGGCAATTGCCTTGGTCAGAATGTATGTGCCATGCAGCCGTTCCATTGTTCCGTGCTACCGATTGGGGTGTGCCGGTACTTGGTACTCCTAGAGAAGCTGTTGTGGGCTGTCTTCCCATCGGCCCATCACTTGGGTTGCTGGTGTCGATAGATCCTTAGAATAAACAGAGAGGAACTGGCTAGCATTTGGTAATAGAGGCTTGGGATAATTAGGAGTAGTACCATTTTCAAGCACACAGGCACATAGAGGGGGGGTGGGGAGGGACTGAAGCCCTCCCCACTGCTACGTTCCTTCTCTGGCCTAGGACTGGTTCTGTCTTCTAACATGATATGGCTCCCACTTCAGGCTGAGCGGGGTCCTCTGCCCTTCTTGACAGGTCAGGCTACTCCTGAGTATATAGTTATCGCCTAATATATAGGCTCAGTATTTCCTCGCCATCCCTCATTGAGACAGGAATGCTCAAAGGCCAGTTATGGAGGCACCTGTTTGCAATATTCATTTCTCTGAAAAGTCAGGCATAATAAGGACAGGGCTTTTAAATTTCTTCTGGATTGGGTTATTACAAATCAGGGGATTTTGCTGAGTTTCCTTCCGTTTCTTGGTTAGCGGGGGGCGCAATAGTGGAGAAATTCTGAACAAAGCTACACCAATATCCCACCAACCCAAGGAAAGACCTCATGTCCCTTTTGTCCCTTGGTGGTGGCCATATTGCACTGCCTCGGCCTTGCTCTTGTGTGGTAGAAGAACTCTTGGAATCCAAGATAATTGACAGATGTTTGAGCCAGATGGCATTTGCCAAGGTTGCCCATGAGACCGGCTTTCCTAAAGCAAATAACGACTTCATGCAGAGGAGATATGTGATCTTGCCATGGCTCACTGTGTATTGCGATGATATTGAGATAGGCACCAGGGAATCCTCAGCATTCCTCCAAAACTCGATCTGTGAAATGCTGAAATATCCCTCTGTAATCCAAAAGGCAGGACCGTGAATTGAACGAGTCCCTGTGGTGAAGAGAAAACCATTTTACTCTTTGTCTTCAAGTCCAAGGGCATTTGCGATAGCCTTTTGTTAGATTCAAGGTGGGAAACAGATTCGCTCCAATTCGTTGATGTG
This sequence comes from Ambystoma mexicanum, assembly GCF_040938575.1. Taxonomy (NCBI): domain Eukaryota; kingdom Metazoa; phylum Chordata; class Amphibia; order Caudata; family Ambystomatidae; genus Ambystoma; species Ambystoma mexicanum. The sequence continues at coordinate 1,537,533,838 of NC_090922.1, forward strand.
CATAGAATTCAGATTTCTTGTTTAGTTATCTAAAGTCAAGACAGAATCGCAGCTTTCATGTGGTTATGGCACCAGTGCTATGGGTGCAAAACAATTAATATGCGATCTTTCAATGACCCACACGTCTAATATTTTTACCAACTCCTCCTGTGAAATGTATTTGTCTTGCTTCTGGGATCCATTAGAGCTTTAATCATATTGATCATTGGCACTTCGAACATGGCTTGCGGCCCCGGGTTCCTCCCGGGGCTACGCCTGTCTGAGGGTTGCAAAAAAAAAAGAAATGTATCTTCCCGGGGGTGTTTTGATTGTATGAAAAAATGCTCGTACTTTCTCAGGTTTATCCGAAAAGAGGTCAGGTTAGGTTAGATATTTGTGATTCTGCAGGAATAGCCCCAGAAGGATTGTCAACTTGTGTACCACCACAGGAAGCGGGGTTCCACTGGTTTTGTTCTCATATATGGGTAGTAGTAGAGGGTCGCTATTTCCCTTCCAGGCTTTAAGTTTGTTAATTTTGTTAAGTTGGGATGGCTTCCTCCGGTCAGCCTGCTGCACCTTATATGTTAGCTGAGAAGCCACTTCAGTGATGATGTACTAGCCATGCCATCTGACCAGCAGCTTATTCTGGGTGGTGGTGAGGAAGCCCATCACCTTGTCCCCCACACTGAAACTTCTCAATTTGGTTTTCTGATTATAAGATTTTTCTTGTCTGGCTTCGGAGGACTAGAGATGCATTTTCGCCAATCCTCCATGGTCTTTTGTGTTCTGTATCAATGGGTGGTCACTTATATACCTAGTCCCTGGGTCCTCCCACTCACATAATGTTAAACACCTCTCGGGGATTCCACCAATATGCCAACTCGAAAGGTTAAAAAACCTGTGGATGCTTGTGGACGTCTGAGGGGTCTTCGGGATGGTGAAGGCGGCCCTGGTATCAAATCATGCCAATTCTTTACTTCTATGTCGATTAACTTACTTAAGGTCTGGTTTCATTTTTCTACCAGCCGTTGGTCAGGGGATGGTATACTGAGGTGCGTAAGGTCTTGATGTTCAGGCTCTCTTTAATGTCTCCCATTAATTTAGACTAAAAAACAGACTTGATTTGTCAAGATCGGCAGAGCAAAGCCTAGTCGGGTGAAAAAGGGATCAACACCTCCAGGATTGCTTCTGTGATGTTGCTTCACAATGGGGGTAAACAGTGACATAGTCCATGATGACTAGAATGTACTTGTTTCCTGTACAAGTTTGCTGTTTGCTGTTTGCATTGGTTGCCTCAATAGCCATAACAGTACGGCGCAACGTGACTTCAATGATAGGCATTGAAAACGTCTTCTGGCATACGGCACAGAAGCACACAGGCTAATAACGTGGGCATAGACCCCTGCCCAGCTACAATACTGCTTTATTAAAAGGTTTGGGATCAGAAGCTGATAGGAATTTATCCTGTGACATTGTGGATGAACGTTCACCCTGTAGAGGAGTTCCCTCGGCTCTATTAAGTGTCGGGAATTTAGGGTTTTACTCTTTTCCGGGCATGTTCTAACAGTGGATCTATTTGTTGAGCTCCTGCAAATTTCAGTGATGCTAGGCATGGATGATCTTTTGCGTTGGGTGGCAGCTACTGCTCTCTCTTTGTATCATGTAGATCCTCACCCTCTTCTATCTTAGGACCTAGGATCTTCTCATATACTAGCTGAGCAGCCAGTTGGCCTGGCTTTATCACACAGGCATTATCTCCTAGATTGAAGAGTATGACTTTAACTTCTCCTTGATAGTCTCAGCCTATGACTCCTGCTCCCACATCTTGATTTGTGTGCTAGACCGGGGGAAGCCTGGGGGGAAGAGGCATACTAAGAAGGGATTTTAAAAGTGTTGGATCCTGTGTCCGGACCCAGGTGATTGTCCCGAGACACCGGGTGCAAGCGAGGAACAATGGGAAGGTTGAAGAGGGAAAGAGGCAGTCAAACTCGAAGGCCCGGTATAACCGCCCATGCGGGCAGAAGGATGGAACAGGAACATGTAGCAGAGTCCTGAGGATGTATTGGGGATTTTAGAATAGAGTGCATAGATGGCAATGCTTGTAAGAGAGTTGGTACCAGTGTGTGAGAGTGGAGAGTGTGTAGTGAGAGTGAGGAGAGGAGAGGAGAGAATAGGTAAGAGTGAGAGTAGAGTGGGTCTGGAAGGTGTGACCATGCGAGAGAGACAAAGTGAGTGAAACAGAGACTGGAAGTCATGGTGTCAGAGAGAGGAGAAGGGTGTAGAGTGCTGGGTTGTAAAAAAGGAGGACGTTGTAAAAGGAGGGAGAGGTGGAGAAAGGAGGAGAGTGAGAAACATTGGAGGGACAGAAAAGTAAGGTGAAGAGAGACGAGGAGACAGTAGGGAGATGAAACAGGAAGATAGGCAAGTGAGAGACAGAGAGACAGGAAGAGAAGAGAGTAGCAAGGGAGACAGAGTAAGGACAGATAGGCCACCTACCCTAGATCAGTGGTGGGGGCTGTTGCCCCCTGATACTGTCAAGACACCACCACTGCCCTTTAGTCAAGCCTGCCTCCTTGATAAATGCAATAGCCAAGCAAACGCTTGGAGCAGAAGAAAATTAGTGGGGCAGGTTGAGTAAACACCAACAAAGTTAAGGTGAGTTTAAAGACTTGAACATACATGCTTCCACATGAAATGTGAAAGCATAATTAGCCATTGCAGCCAAGTCACACACAGCACAGCGCCCCCCAGTAGTCATTAGTGGAAGTTCATCTCAAGTTCAGAGCTAAATGGGCAATGTATTGCGGTTATGCAAATTAGCTCAAATATCAAGTCTTTACATCAGGAAAATTCTAACCCACCATAACTTTGATGATGTTTGCTCAACATGCCCCAATGCTCCAACCACAAGGGATGAGTCTATGCTATACTGATGGTCCCCAACAAGGGTGAAATATGTTTATGGTGGTTTGAATCCTTGAGAGCTGTCTGTTTTAGCACTGCTCATGTTCCTGGATCAAAGGCATTAGAATTGAGCTAATTTGTATACTCACAATGCATTTCCCGTTTGGTTCTGAATTGGAGGTGAACTTCCAATAACAGTGCTGTGCTGTGCGTGCTCAAGGTCTTTGTAACGGGGCTGGAGGGAGGGAGAAGGTGCACCAAGTTAAGATGTTTATCCCTTCCTACACCTACTTAATTTGAATGATTTTGTTGCGATTAACCGGATAACGTTAATTCTCTCTTAACTAAAGATTTTTCACTGAATTCCAAAGGGTTTCGTCATACTATAGTTTCTTCAGGCCCACTGGCTGTGGCCACTGTACATGTTGCTCCACTTATTATTAAAGGGGGAATGGCACTGGCCCCGGCCTACCAGCTGCGTCCGATACCCGTCAGAGTTATTAACCAGATCCCACAGCCATGGCCAACGGCCTTCACGCTGCCCTTTGTCCACAGTGCAACAATTAGCCTTTATGTTCCTCCGGGCCCAATAGCCACCGTTCATGAACATGTTGTGCCAAGTATTTATAAAGTCACATGACCTGGCCTATACTCCCTTCCCTATTTAATAAGCCCCCCTTTATTCTCACAGTAATGGTTAATTGATTCTATTCCCGCCGCAATCATTTCCGGTATCCATTCACGCGCAACGCAGTGTATGCCAGTTCTCATGGTAACAGGAAAACGTTTGATAATATAAAATACTTCTCCACCCCCACTGCCATTAACCACGTGTCCCCTCCTCTTTCCTACTCCTCTTGTGTAAATACTCCTTTCGCTTGCCGGATCCTGTGTATCATTTTTCCGTTCGCATCTGGAAAGGTGATTGGGGGATTCCCTCAGTAATCCAACAGGATTCCCCTGGTAAATTGATAACTGGCTGCTGAGCTCTGGACCCCCCTTCCAGTACACCTTAAGACTACCCAGTCCTTCACCAACTTCAAGAAAAAAGCCATTACCTGGCTAACAACGATGTAGCTATTACGTTAACCATGACATCCGGATTCACAAACCTATCAGGCATGTATTACCGTCATCTTGCCTTATCGCATGTCTAACTGTAAATTGTTCTTTTTTGCCTCTTATGTATGTACTCCACTGACTGTAATCTTTACTTGCCGATTTGTACCACGGCAACTGTTATTATTTAACTGTACTATTGAAGATACTTTCATGAGCCCAGATACCTCAGGGTTTGTTGTGCTTTAGAAATAAAATAAACAAACAAACAAACGTTCTGGTACAAACAGGATCCCCCTCCCCCAGCCCACCACGAAAGCTCCCACTGCTTATGTGGTCCTCTTTCCCTCTCCCCACTACTATCCTATTTTGAAGCTACCCATTTGCCACTCCGAACATCATCTTCAACGCTTTTCTATTTCGGCTGCCCCCGGAGATTACAGCATAAATTGCTCACATTGATCACACAAATAGCAGAATTTCATTTCTGAAAAGTCGCACTGCTGCATTGCTGCAGTGGAGATATATACAAAAAATTGGGAGCAGCGGCAGTCCCTTCTACATTCAATATTTTAAGAGCTACCAGACGGATTCACGCCAAAACGATGAAAAGACATATCTGTGATCGTCCAGTGGTTTTGGCACTACGGGTGTGATCGTCCAGCGGTTTTGGCACTACGGGTGTGATCGTCCAGCGGTTTTGGCACTACGGGTATGATCGTCCAGTGGTTTTGGCACCACGGGTGTGATCGTCCAGCGGTTTTGGCACTACGGGTATGATCGTCCAGTGGTTTTGGCACCACGGGTGTGATCGTCCAGTGGTTTTGGCACTATGGTTGTTCAACCGAAGCACTTTTCTCTCTATTGGAAAATATATGGGAGACAGCTGAAAACAGCATTTTCTTTTTGTTTTCTTTTTATTTTCTTAATTTCTTAACTTTTAAACCGTTTTAAAAAATTCTCACCAAATTATCCCACCTCCTCACTTAGGCCAAGAAAAGTGGCTGCCCAATTCATAAAGGGCCGTAATATGTTTTAAATGTTCTTCCCAGTTGGAACTGTATACCACGATATCATCCAAGTATGCCCTGCAAAGTCTGGGCAGGGGTGTAGGACCTGGTCCATTAATCGTTGGACGGTGACCAGGGTTCCATGAAGTACAGTTGTATTCGTGATCTGCCAAAAGAGTGACATTTCCCACCTCCAAAAGGTCAACATTTTAGGAAACAAGAAAAGGAAAGGCACCTATTCTTTACCCACGTCAAACGATCACTTTCTTAAGGAATCAATGAATACATGATATGAAGTCAAAATTATTAAACAAAGCAAACAAAGTGCATTGGCACTCAATACTACATTTCAGAAAACCGCAGTCAACTTTTCTTCCGATCTTCTGACCATTGTCAAAAGTCAGACATTTGGGACTACAAAGAACACCCAGAGCAGACTTGTCAAGAGCAAATTCTTTGTTGGGAATTGGGCAGGGTGACAAACACCAATGACAGGATTCCCGTAGCCCAATCTCTCTCCTTCTCTCTTCTTCTCTCTCCTTCTCAGTCTCCTCCTCACTCTCCACCCTTCGGAGGAGTGTATGGACCTCTGTCGTCCCAGCTCTTGTGGTTCAGTCCAGTTCCAAAGTTCATATGTGGATTTTATCCCCTATAACAAATCCTGAGGGCCCACACAGCCCTACATCCAGTCTTTCGCTCACGTGACCTAAGTGTGGGCTTTCCGGGTTTCTGTACCCCAAGGCTTCTGCTAACCAGGAGGATGTTGTGGACATTTAATTCCTCAGCAGGGACATGGGGATTGGCCAAGAGAGAGGTAGTGTTATCGGTCTCCACCTACATTCATCTCCCTCTGATCAACTCTCCAAACTGTCACTAGGCTGCCTGACCCCCACTTGAACTTATTCCTACCGTCCAGACCTGCCCAGGGCCTGATCTACCCTCCAGAACCTCCTGCTTCTGGCTGACTGATGTCCTTCCTGCCCACCGTCTATTGGATCAATAGCTTGACAAAGGCCTGTCCTCCTTCTTCCTCTACCTCTCATCAAAATATGGCAATTCTTCCTCACGCTCCTCTTCCTCACTCAATCACTCCTCGTCTAAAGAAGTCCCTTCTTCACTCCATCTCTTCACATCTGAAGAAAGGCCGTCCTCCCACTCGTCTCCATCGTGCCCTCCTTCTCCTTTCTCTTTACTTTCTCATTAATGCTGCATTGGCTTTTCTCCTCTACATTATATTTTGATATAACTATTCCCTTTTAATGTATTATTGACGCCTCCTCAAGCACTTTTACCTTCTCTCCTGCCACCCCTGCTCCTTCTTATGCTACAGACCCTTTCTAATCCACTACAGGGTTTTCTTCCTCCCACCTGACTTGTGATGTTACACCTTACTTCAATTCCACTCCGGTTTTTACTTCCTCACTCACTGACGATGTTCTTGTCACCTCCTTCCACTCTCCTCTGGGTTTTTTTTCCACCCTCCTTTCCTCTGCTTGTGTCACCCCCATTTACAAGCGATTCCATTGATGATGTATTGATCATGGGATGAAATAAACAGAATTGTTCTCAAAACGTTCTACCAAATTTGAAGTTGTCTGGTCCTAAGAAGTCAAATTGGTCAAAAGATGAAGCCATTGGTTCTCAGACCTGGGCCTGGGATCCCTCTAGTAACATAGGGTGGTCATTGTTGTAGTGATTGGGCAGGGTTTGAAAGAGGTTGCTCCTTGGACCGACTCCTTGTTGCTGTTTAAAGGACACAGTTTGCACATTCCTTCCAGGAGAGACAGCGTTGTCAGGACACCTTTCTTGCCCTCCTTGTTGTTCAGTGGGGATGTCTTTGGATGGTCCTCTAAAGTAATCGGTCCATATTTGGCCATTCTTAATAGCTGTATCAAGTTTCGTCTTTGTTTTAAGCTTTCCCAGAGTTCCCAGAATGAGTGCCCATGGATTGCATTGTCTATCTGCGCCAGTTTGCTTTTCATACATTCAATGTTGTGTACCTTTTTGTTGCTTGAAATTCCCTGAATGTGCAGACACACTTTGAGTAAAGCTCGGGGTCACTGAGTCCTGGTGTATTAGGTGAGACAGGTTTATAATGTTGTGTTTTAGTTTTTAATAATCCTCTGCAAACCATCTGTCCAGTCGGCCATTGTGTTTCGTGGGTGTTTGTGTGGCTTATGTGAGTCTGTTGCTACCATGCTGTCCAGCCGGTCATTGTGTTTCATGTGCTTTGGGAGTTTGTGTGGCTTATGTGAGTCTGTTGCTACCATGCTGTCCAGCTGGTCATTGTGTTTCGCGTGCTTTGGGAGATTGTGTAGCTTATGTGAGCCTGTTGCTACCATGCTGTCCAGTCGGTCATTGTGTTTCGCGTGCTTTGGGAGATTGTGTGGCTTATGTGAGTCTGTTTCTGCCATGCTGTCCAGTCGGTCATTGTGTTTCGCGTGCTTTGGGAGATTGTGTGGCTGATGTGAGTCTGTTTCTGCCATGCTGTCCAGTCGGCCATTGTGTTTCGCGTGCTTTGGGAGATTGTGTAGCTTATGTGAGTCTGTTTCTGCCATGCTGGCAAGCCGGTCATTGTGTTTCATGTGCTTTGGGAGATTATGTGGCTTATGTGAGTCTGTTGCTGCCATGCTGAGTGTTGTATGTATTTCCCTGGCAGCATAGCTTGTACAGGCTTTTGATTGGTTGCAGGCATTTTTGAGAAAGGTGCTGTTACTGTGTTGTGTTACGGGGCCATACCATTGCAGGGCTCGTGTCTCCTTAAGAGACTGCAACCCTGCCATGTGGGAGACATCACGTGAGGAAGTACGTCAGAATGGGGGAAGGGAGTTTGGGGTCAGTTCATGCATGTATACGAATAAAGAAAGACGTATATTCTCCATCGGTGTGTCTGTCCTCCTTTCAAGGGCCCAGTCCGGGCCTAACATCTGGCGACGAGTTGACCTACCAGACCACCGAGCCCTCCTCCTTTGCGGGCAGCGATCCCACTCCAATCCATGCCGCGGGCACCTTCCAGCCCGGCGCACGTGCCTGATCCCAGGCCCGACTCCTCCTGAACGCGCCGACTGCGCATCCGCGCCGCGGGCAGTTCCGCGCCCGGCGTCCAGCCTGATCCCAGGCCTGCCTCCTCCTCGCTGCGCAGACAGCTCATCCGTGCCGCGGGCATTTCCGAGCCCGGCGCCGAGCCTGATCCCAGGCCTGTCTTTCTCCTCACCGAGCAGACAGCGCATCCGCGCTGCGGACAGGTCCGCCTCCTCCACCCGTGTGGTCCCAGCGACGTTACCCGATCCCAAGCCCGCATTCCTGGGAAAGAGAATTATATGAAGAGTTGAAGAGCGCCTGACGCAGCAACTCCACCACCAGGCTCCAGACTACAGAGAACCCACGTGCCAGGCGCTGACCGCCCAGGAGTGTTCTTTTGGGGCGCCCTACGCCGATCACACGACGACCCATCAGCAGGTGCAACGGAAGCCTGGAAGTCATCAAAGGTGGGTCAGACAACACTGCCACCACACATACCCAGACACACGCGGACCGCTGTGTAAGCCCTCAGCATGAGCTCACCTCAGGCCCAACAACCACCAAATGCCCCTGCCCCTGCAAGAAACACAGCAACTACAGCATGGCACATGCCTCCCCCATTTTCAATGATGCCACAAGCAGACAAGGGTCCAAGATGGATTGATTGGCTAGAGGACTTTAACACCTTCATTGATGCTGCAGGGGAAGACAAGTCCCCTCGGCTACGAAGCATGTTCCTAAATCTGGCGGGCAATGACATCAAAGTCCTTACCAAGAGCATTCCCCCCGCAGAACAAGCTGACTTTCCAACACTAATAGCGGCCATAAACAGAAGATTAGTCATTGAACCCAACAGAGACTATGAAAGGTACATATTCAACCTATGTACACAGAGAGTCGATGAAACCATTGATGAGTTCATAACCCGCCTACGAATAAAAGGGGCCAACTGTCAATTTGAAGCCTTCTCACTCGACGAAGCCATACGGTTGAGGATTATTGAAGGCTGTTTGTCTCAAACCTTAAGGAAACAACTCCTCAAAAAACCTATCACCATAGAGGAAGTGAGCCAGATGGCCAGGATTCTAGAGAGAGTCGAAAAGCAAGTGTCCCAAATCTCGAACACAGCCTCGACGAGACAAGAGAGAGCTGAAACCGTCGCAGCGGTACAGGCCAGCCACGCAAGACAAGGGGACAAGGGCGTCAACCCCAACTATTCCACGATGCTGAGGACACAACGCCAATGCTACCGCTGTGGAATGTCTTTCCCTCACGCAGGGACCTGCCCCGCCATATCACAGAGATGCGGCAACTGCGGCAGAGAGGGACACTTCCAATCAGTCTGCAGAGAAGGCAGACCATTCCCGACACAAAAGTTCCCAATCGCCCCCCAATTCAAAACGCCTGTCAGGAACCCCCTAACCCAGGCCTATCAACCACGCCCGTACGCCCAGAATCCACGGAGGTACATCAGAGTAGTCGAAGAGGTATACCCCATGGATGACAGTCAAGAGCCCGAGGGTGAAGAGCAAGTGTCCCACATCAGAGACGAATATGACGGGCCCCCGGAACAATTTTCACAATATGAGGGAGGCTCACAAGGGGGCCAACAGGAATTCGACCAATACAATCAGTATCCACACGACGAATATGTGAATCTCATCATGGATGAAGGCGAAGCACGTGAAGCACCCAAGATACCCGTTGACATAGCAGGGCAACAATTCTGTTTCCTTGTAGACTCGGGAGCCACCGTTAACATAATGGGTGAGAAGGAATTCAATCAGATCACCAACCGGCCGCCCCTGACACCCTCAAACTCCAAGATCTACCAATGGGATGCCACAACTCCTCTACAATCGATTGGATTTTTCAGCCGTCGGCTCATCCATGATAACCAATCCACCACGACGGACATGCACGTCATTTGCAGCCCTACCAAAGACAGATGCCTGCTCAGTTACAGGACAGCGTCGTGCCTGGGACTCATCGACATACATGTCTGTGAAGGGGACAAAATCCGTTCGACAGACCCAACACTGGAGACGAGAGAGAAAGTGCTTTTCCTCTCATCGGCGCCCACCAAAACTGGAACGATGTCGCGCGATGACATCCTGAAAGAGTTCCCTCTCATCTGCAAAGGCCTGGGTTGACTGAAAGGACCACCTGTGAAACTTCACATAGATCCCACCGTCCGACCTGTACCACAGCACCCGAGAAGAGTCGGGTTCCACCTTCAGGCCGCAGTGTCAGCAGAACTCAATCAACTCCTAACTGATGGAATAATTGAACCAGCCACGGGTCCGACCCCATGGGTATCCCTGTTGGTAATAGTACCAAAAGAAGGCGGACGTCTCAGACTCTGCGTTGACATGCGCATAGCCAATAGCCAATACAGCAATCCAGCGCGAAAGGCATCCTGGGCCACGAATCGAAGAGATGATAGTTCAATTGAATAAATCCACCCTCTTCTCAAAACTGGACTTGAACCAGGGTTACCACCAGATGGTACTCCACCCAGAATCCAGAGGGATCACCACGTTTGCCACACACGACGGGTTGTTTAGGTACAAACGCCTAAACTTTGGCATCTCGTCAGCTGCAGAAATTTTTCATGAAGCCATTAGGCAAATCATACGTCCGATCAAAGGCACACTGGATTACAGTGATGACATACTGGTATTCGGGCGCACCCGTGAAGAACATGACGCCGCTCTTCGCGCCACATGCAAAGCCATCCAGGACGCAGGCCTCACGTTAAATGTGGATAAATGCAGATTCAGCAAAAGCAAGCTAAAATTTTTCGGCCACATCTTCTCGGCCGACGGGATGACACCAGATCCCGACAAAGTGGCCACTATCTTCAATCTGCAAGCCCCGAGACAGATTGCCGACGTCCGTTCTTTCCTAGGCATGGCTGGGTATTGCGCCCGATACATCCCCCACTATGCCACCATCACAGAACCTTTTCGGAAATTGCTCCAGAACGACATGCTCTTCGCCTGGACCGCCGAATGCCAAGAGGCGTTTGACTCCATTAAACAGTCCCTAGCAGAAGCGCAGAAACTGGCCTACTTCGACCCAGAATGGCACACTGAAATCGTGGTCGATGCGAGTCCGGTGGGACTAGGTGCTATACTCGCCCAGACCAACGGCGCTGACGCTCACCAGGGGTGAGTTTCTTATTTCTATCTTCTTTTCCTGAAAATGGTTGGGTGGGGGCGGGGGGTAGGTGTAATATTTCTTTGGGAGGGGTTCTAGTTTGGTGTCGCCGTTTTCTGGGTAGTGATGCCCTTTGCTAATCAAGCCATGTATTGCAGGAGGGGCACAGTCAGTGGCAGCGTGAATTGATCCGAAGGGATCGGCTTTCTCCTCCCTTCAGGGTGTGCAGGTCCCTGCTCTTGCACATGCGTGGTGTCTCATGGCTATTCCTGCGTGCTCATAGGCGATCCTGGTAGCGTGAATGGCCTGGGAACATGTGTGTGTCTCCTTGGTGTCAGATAAAGTCCAGATCTGACATTTTGTGCATTTATGTTCCTATGCAATGGGATTTCTCACCGCCTTAACGCCTTAAAGACATAAACATTTCAGAAGGAACCAAAAGCAGACGTCACAAGACGCGCCTGAAAAAGAGGCGCTGCACGAACTGGCGAGAGGAAGGGGGTGATAGGAGAGGGTTGGGAAGGATATAGCCAAGCTGGCTTGTCAAGGAGGAGGGGGGCCCTTTAAGAAGTGCTTTGGGGATACCTGGGTCTCTTACATTTCCAACCCTGCGTGCCCCAACGGTAACACGACATCTTTTTTCTATCGATGTGATGTGTTTTCGCAGTAAAACCGTAGTAATTTTGCGGTCATTTGGCAGTAAATGTACACAGGAACTAAGGAGGTTCTGAAAGAGGTGTGTGCTAAACATGCAGGTGACCCTCAACATTAGTACAGCCTCCACAGGTGGTGAGATTGAATAGTGCATTGGTTTGGGGGGTCAGCTGTAGGACTGACCCACTGGCAAAGGCCATTTAGCTTATTTCGTGCAACAGGACAGAGGGCACAGCCGTAGGCCATGGCCCATGCCGCTTTTGGCTTTTATAATAATGGCTGCAAAAAAGGACTGTGCTCATGTCCAAATGCCATGGCTTCTAGTCATGGTTGAAGGCTATAGCCAGGATATCCTGTCACTATGAAGAGGCATGTGGGTCACAGGTGTGTGCCAGAGCCACCGGCCTCGGTCAAAGGCCATGGCCAGGAGATCTGGTTACTCACTAGGTAGCAGGATGTGGGTCACGGCTGTGGGCCAGAGCCACTGGCCTCGGTCGAAGGCCATGGCCAGGAGATCTGGTTACTCACTAGGCAGAAGGATGTGGGTCACAGCTGTGGGTCAGAGCCACTGACCTCGGACAAAGGCCATGGCAAGGAGATCTGGTTACTCACTAGGTAGCAGGATGTGGGTCACGGCTGTGGGCCAGAGCCACTGGCCTCGGTCGAAGGCCATGGCCAGGAGATCTGGTTACTCACTAGGCAGAAGGATGTGGGTCACAGCTGTGGGTCAGAGCCACCGGCCTCGGACAAAGGCCATGGCAAGGAGATCTGGTTACTCACTAGGCAGAGGGATGTGGGTCACAGCTATGAGTCAGAGCCACCGGCCTCGAACAAAGGCCATGGCCAGGAGATCTGGTTACTCACTGGTCAGAGGGATGTGGGTCACAGCTGTAAGTCAGAGTCACTGGAATAGTTTGAAGGCCATGACCAGGATATCTGGTTACTCGCTAGGCAGAGGGATGTGGGCCAGCCAGAGCCACCAGCCTCGGTCAAAGGCCATGGCCAGGAGATCTGGTTACTCACTAGGCAGAAGGATGTGGGTCACAGCTGTGTGCCAGAGCCACCGGCCTCGGTCGAAGGCCATGGCCAGGAGATCTGGTTACTAATTAGGCAGCGGGATGTGGGTCACAGCTGTGTGGCAGAGCCACCGGCCTCGGTCGAAGGCCATGGCCAGGAGATCTGGTTACTCACTAGGCAGCGGGATATGGGTCACAGCTGTGTGCCAGAGCCACCGGCCTCGGTCGAAGGCCATGGCCAGGAGATCTGGTTACTCACTAGGCAGAGGGATGTGGGTCACAGCTGTGTGCCAGAGCCACCGGCCTCGGTCGAAGGCCATGGCCAGGAGATCTGGTTACTCACTAGGCAGCAGGATGTGGGTCACAGCTGTGTGCCAGAGCCACCGGCCTCGGTCGAAGGCCATGGCCAGGAGATCTGGTTACTCACTAGGCAGCGGGATATGGGTCACAGCTGGGGGACAGAGCCACCGGCCTCGGACATAGGCCATGACCAGGAGCTCTGGTTACTCACTAGGCAGAGGCATATGGGCCACAGCTGTGGGACAGAGCCACCAGCCTCGGACAAAGGCCATGGCCAGGAGATCTGGTTACTCACTAGGCAGAAGGATGTGGGTCACGGCTGTGGGCCAGAGCCACCGGCCTCGGTCGAAGGCCATGGCCAGGAGATCTGGTTACTCACTAGGCAGAAGGATGTGGGTCACAGCTGTGAGTCAGAGTCACCGGCATAGTTTGAAGGTCATGGCCAAGAGATCTGGTTACTCACTAGGTAGCAAGATGTGGGTCACAGCTGCGGGCCAGAGCCATCGGCCTCGGACAAAGGCCATGGCCAGGAGATCCGGTTACTGACTAGGCAGAAGGATGTGGGTCACAGCTGTGGGCTGGAGCCACTCTATCTCTCTCTTTTTCTCTCTCACTCTCTCCCTCTCTCTCTTTGTCACTCTCTCCCTCTCTCTCTCGCTCTCCCTCTCTCTTTCCCCCTTCCTCTCTCTCTCTCTCTTTCTCACTCACCCTCTCCCTCATCCTCTCTCTCACTTCCCCCCTCTCCCTCTCTCCTTTTCTCTCTCTCTCGCTCTCTCTCTATCTCTTACCACCTCTCTCTCCCTCCCTCCCTCTCTCTCTCTCTCTCTCTCTCTCTCTTTCCCCTTCCCTCTCCCTCATCCTCTCTCTGTCTCACTGTTTCTCTCTCTCTCACTCCCTCTTTCTCTCTCCCTCTCTCGCTCTCCCTCTCTCTGTCTCTCTCTCTCACTTCCCCCCTCTCCCTCTCTCCTTCTCCCTCTCTCTACCTCTTCCCCCCTCTCCCTCCCTCTCTCTCTTGCTCTCTCTCTCTCTCTCTCTCTCTCTCTCTCTCTCTCTCTTTCTTTCTCTCTCTCTCCCTCTCTCCGGCTCTCTCTTTCACCCTCTCCCTCTCCCTCATCCTCTCTCTCTGTCTCTCTGGTTCTCTCTCTCTCACTCCCTCAAGGGACATACAGATGTATTCATGTGTGGATGAAGAGCCACAGGCCATGATTAAGGACACCTGTATGATATTATATGATATGATATGGCATTTATAACGCGCCTATGCACAAGTGCTTCAAGGCGCAAGGATGCAAGGGAGGTTAACAGAGGGAGGACAGACAACGATCCTACTAGGCCAGGTGTCATTCGGATCGCGCAAGTGCGTGGGAAGGGGGCAGGGACAATGCAGTACAAGATGATAACAAAGTAAGTATCGACCAGCATGTGGCAAGCGCAGTACAAGATGATAACAATAAGTGAGTAGCAGCCAACAAGTGGACAGCTTGGACTAAAACACCATAAAGACATGTTGCTGACGTTGTTAGAGGCACCGCGACATAGCAGCATCAGATATGAAGCACACGTGCCAGTCGCACTTTGGAACACAAACACACACTCAAATACATGAAGAACACGAGTGCACAGTTCTATAGATAGAGAACAGATACATATGCATACTGTCATTGCTTTTATTATTTTGTCATTAGCCAAGTGAAGTGCAGCTACGCAGAAACTGCAAGGCGCAAGAGACCCTGGGAAAAAGCTTGCAGATGCTTCAATGTGAATGACTCTTGGAACTGCAGGAGCACCTACAAGGACCTGACAGAGCCAAGTGTGACTAACATATAGAGAATATAGTCATGTGGACATACAGGAATATATATGGGCCCTGATCAAACCACATATAGCTAACTCATAGAGAATGTAGTATAACGTGGACAATGAAGAAACCACATAATAAGGTTAGGAAAATTACAGCAGGTCTCAGGCCTCTGAGCAAGGGACGAGCCAAGCAAACTCAGGCTGGGCAGAGTACAAGATGTGTGATACAGGACTCACAGCTAAAGTCAAGAGATATAGATGGCATTCCAATCCCCAGACGACAAAAGAACCAGCTGCAGGCAAATTACATGAATCATCATAAGTCGGTATTAGGGAGAATTCTCTTCTATGGCTAATTTCCCTTAGCTATAGAGTCCCCCAGCAGCTTTGCTGGATTTGAGGGGTTTATTTTTTTCTCCTGCTAAGAGTGAGACCCTTTTTTCCCACTCTTAGGCAGATTGCTAGTGTGTGTTTTAGGCTATCTCTTGTGCTTATGGTCTATGGGGTTTTTCTCACCCTCATAGGAATCATCTTTTTCATGTGTGGTATACAGCACCCTCCGCGCCGTACCACAGGGGTGTCGTAGCAACCCCAAAACATAGACTCCATACCCTGGGACTGACTACTGTCTCCCAGGGCAGGTAAAGTCCCCATTGACTTTACTAGTCTAATCTTATGAACAAAACTAGTACTACCCAAATTACTATGGAGGTACTGGGAAGGGTTAATAGTTTTTCCCTAGTGTTCATTTTCTAGAGGGAACCGTACAGTCCCTCTGATTCTGACTGGTGTCAGTGGTTATTACCGAAAATATTTGACCGCAAATATTTTCCTATGGGATTTTCCCATTGTTCGAGGGTACCACTTTTACTGACAGCCTCTAACATACTGCCGGTTTATTTTAATATTAACTTTACTCCGGTAGGTTTTTATTGCCAGAACTTTGATTTCATTTCTTTCTCGTGTCTTTCCCTATAGTCCTAACCCAGGTCGGGGATCCTTTGTTCGTCCTTTTGGTGGGCTTCTGCACAGAAGCCCTCCTCTCGGAGCCACTGAGTCTGGGGTAGACAGAATGTGTGGGAGGGGGAATAGGCACCCTGGACAGGGTTGCCTACGCAACCCAAGTTGCACTCTGCCCTGATAGGCTGGGGGGTTCTCCCGCCAGGAGACCAACCCCACTGTGTGAGTGACAGCTAGGCTGTATGAATGGGGGTCTTGCTGCATAAAAGCAGGGTCCTGAGGACTGGAGGACAAGACGTCGCCACTGGAACTAAGAAGCCGAAGAAGAGAGAACGACTGAACCATCGGTGAAGCCCTGCAGCAGATCCTCACCACTTTTCTCCAACGACTCGAGAAGATCTTCACCTGCAAGAGTCTTCTTCCTTGAGCTGGTGGGGCCAACCAGTTCGCCAATCGCCTTCCAGGACCTGCCTTGGTCGAATCGCCAGTGCCAAGCACTAGGAGACAGGATAGCCAGGCACCCATGCACCCGGACCGCGATTTAAAGGAGCCTACCTTTTATTTCGTTTGGCAGCACAGAGGCTGGTTTCATCCCTGGGCAGTGCAGTAACTCGAACCTTCCTCCACGACGAGAGCCTCTCTTCCTCTGCTGGATCTCCTGAACTACAGGAACTGCCAGGAACTACTGCTACCACAGGAGCCTCTTCTACTTTTTAAGGTACATTGTTCCGCCAGGCCTTCCTTTTCGGTGGGTACTGCTAAAGGTGTTTTAAATCCTTCACTTACCTTTTGGGTTGGCCGCCCCTATCATCTAACATTGTCTTTCACCTTCTGCAACCACTTTTTTGAATCGTTTAACAAATACTTGACTGCAGCTACAAGAACATTTTGCTCCTGGGCACTTTGCCCTGTACCACTGACTCTGGCGCAGGCCTATTGACTCTGGCTAAATCTGTTACAATTGCCTTCTCTAGATTTCTTCTCACCTAGAAATGTGTTGGTGCACCTAACTCTTATAAGCACCTTTTCCTTCCCTCTTTTTAAACTTGTGAAGTGCCATTTTGCTCGGTTTTCACCTCAGTATTACACATGCTAAAGTACTGCCTTGACTAACTTGTTCACAATCTTCTTGGGAAGTGTTGCTGGTGTGTTTAAGAGAATATTCCTGTATAACTTGGCCTTCCCCTCCCTTTTGAGAAATTGATAGAGTGCCATTTCTGTTTGGTTTTCACTGTGCCGTTTTGCTCAGTTTTCACTCTTGCTCAAACTTGTCTACAATTTAAATAGGGAGTTGTATATACTTTTCTTGACTGATTTAATTGCTCTTATAATAGTAATATGTGTGTGAACATCAGAGTGTGTAAAATAAAAATATATATTCTTTTTGATACAAAGCTTTGGTCAGTGTTTCCTTGTTCCATAAGTATTGTAGTCCTAATGTGTAAACCCTGAATACTGCTTATCTCCCTCTTGAGATAAGTCTGACTGCTTAGCCACAGCTATCAACTAAATCTTTTTGGTACAGACTGATACCAAAGGGGGTTTATTGCTCTTACTTGTAGTCTTAATCTTCTGTAGTGCTTCCTAACGGAACTGCAAAGGATTCTGCCTAACAGAGCTGCAGAGCTCGATCTTGCGGTGTCCAAACACGTGATCCAGCCAGGGGAGACAATGGACATTCTCCTGTGTGAGAAAGAGAGCTGATTCCTCCAGAAAACAAGCACGAACGGCGACTAATGTTGCCACGTCCAAGGCACATTCTCATGAGCAAAAGTTGGTACACACAAGTTACAATACAGACACATAGCTATTCCCATCACCTTGAAGAGGCGCACGGGGTGCTGTGAACGAGTTCTAGTACCAGGTCTGGGGGAAACAGCACTGACCAATCACAGTTTAGTATCCAGGGGTGGATGGTAGGGGAACACGGACCAATGATGCGACCATTACTCTGCAACAATGTAGAAGATAAACGTCATGGGGGTGGGACAGGCCAATCACCTGACATGGGAGAACCAGTTGAATAACATGTGTAGGTGATTGTATATGTTACCATGCTCCTGACTGCCAATGAAATGCCGCGATAGGTTTCTAGAGAGAGGCCCAAGTAATTACAGAGAAAATACACATTTTTTAGACAAAAGTGGCCTGCGCGCCATTTACTGTGTGACATACTGGAAAGTTCTTGTATCGATCACTGTTGGTTTTGGCTGTAATAAACCGCTGTTTGAACTTGCCGTTGACTGAGTCCTCCTTGAATCCTGACAAAGGGTGGTGGGCCCTCCAAGTCTGCGAACTTCCCGTATTACTCTGGCATACCTGGGAGTTTCCCCCCCAACAAGTTCTCACTCTCTCTCCCTCTCTCTCTCGCTCACTCTCTCATAGATACATTGTACCCTATCTGACACAGGATCTGGGAATTGGTTGGTACTCTGAGGCACGGTGTCAGTCTGGGGCTGTCAATCATTATCATGAGGCTGGGAATAAAGATATGGATCACACTCTTCTCCTGCAGAGTAAATATATTAGTTGTACCTGAATGTCCTTTCACAGTAGCCATTTTTTTGTTCTAAACAGTATTTGGTGCTTCGTATGAAAGGAGGTTCCGAGCATCGCCGCTTTCAGTGGATTGAGCGGCTTTTTGGAATAACTCCCAGAATGTCGTGGTGCCCGGCCTCTGCGGGCAAATGCGATCTCAAATAGCTACTCTCTGTTTTCTAAGCTTGAGGGCGACCCTTGAGAGTCATTATGTACATCTTCTTGGCTCTTGGCCCTCTCTCAGCTCTTGCTTTCCCTTTTACGTTGGATTACATTACGGCATTTGTATAGCGCACTGTGGACCCTCGGGCATAAAGGTACGGACAGTTGGACTTTCGTTTTATAGAAATGTATGAGGAAATGTAATGGTTGAGACAAAGTGTTTTACTTTTTGTAAGTTTTGAAATAAACAAATGAATTAATAACAAATAGCTATCTAACAGTAGAGGTTTTGTCAGAACCCCTAACTTCAATTCGTATTGGGTAAAGGGATATACATGCTTTGCCCAATAAGAATGAATTAAAATGCATCTTTTTGGGAATTAAATTCATGATATACTTAGGAAGAGCAGTAGAACGCACTGTAAGACTATGGGCAGCACCCAAATGCTGGATGCTTATTCCAGATCAGTAAAGGGTTTGAAGCCTTTCACAAAACCTGTTGGAATCTCTGGGCCAATGGCATCTTTCCCCAATCTTCATTAACTCTGCCACTGGTTTGTTTTGCAGACAGAAGACCTGGACCTGGAGACAGATACGCTATCAAGAAATGTAGGTATAGTATTGACCCTATTGCAATGTGCTCTGTAACCCGGTGATGTTCCCTCCTTCCTAGTCCTCTCCTGGTTTACTCCAGATCATCCTTCTCCTCCACCCTCCAGAGGCGCTCGCCCTCTGCATGGGTCCAGTTTGCAAGGTGAAAGTGGGGTGTTGGATTGGAAACATAGGCTGGTGAGAGCCACGAGCTGGGGGGGGGTGGGGCGGAGTGTCTACACTGAACGTGCATTTGCCGTTGTCCAGCTGTCCACATCTGGGAGCATTCGTGTTTGCTATCAGGGTCCTTAGTGTCACCATACCCTCAGGAAGCCCCTATACCAGCTAAGGAGGACGCCCCCATGTCCAACACCCATATCCTGGGCGCCAAGTCACTTTCACATGTTGGACCACCCTTAGAGTATGGAGGTAAAAGGCCTGTGTTTAACACTGGAAATGACTGAGTCTGTATCTATTGAAAAGGAGCTTTTCTCTTTTCTTTCAAGGGCCTGTTTACTACACCAGCAAGTGTTCCTCCTCCTGCACCCCCAGCGCCAGCACTACTTTGATTGTTTCTTGCTGCTCCAGTCACCGCTGCAACAAACTTGTGCGGAGAACCCCACCGGCAGAATAGAGGGTTTCCTCTAAAGGTAGGTGCTGGCGTGGGACCTTCTCAGCTTTAGGGAATAGAATGTGTAAGGATACATTTCCATAGGGGATAAGGCCCTGTTTCTAGCTAATGTGAACCTGTGAGGAAGTCAGAGGGCGGGACCGACAGAGTTTGCTCACAAGAAAGTCTAAGATGAATTCTAACTAGTTGGATCTAGAAATTGAGCGAAGGATCTCACATCAGCAGTATGCAACAGGGCTGCTTGTGATGCAACTACACTAATTAATACCCAGAGGCTTCTAAGCGCAGACCCAGGGATCGAACCTGTGTAGCTCTGTGTCGTTTTCCTTCCAAGGCGAGCACGCTCCCCCTGGGCTATCTTCCTGAGACCTCCCAAGTGATCAAAGCAGCACAAGTTAATACAACATTGAATTAAATTGCCCAATGTTGTTATGTCATATTGCGCTTTCTTACATGCGCCTTGAAACACTAGTGTATAGGCTTGTCATAAATGTCATATCATATCGTATCATATCATGCCTTATTCTTCCTCGGTTTATTTGCATTTATTTGTAGGAACTCGTAGTATTAATAACTGCATAGGGCAGAGATTTCTGCTGCTTTCCACTACAATCACAAAGCAATGAACCGTGAGAACACGTCTGTTTCCCTGTGGCCTGATTAATCAGAGGGTTTCAGTATCAACTCACACCATCAAACTTTTTATTTACTGGATATTTCCTTCAAGAATGTAGCTCTAGCAGAGAGAGTGCCTGGATTACAAGTTACAATGAGTGTCTGAGTGATACAAGGGAAAGCGATTAGAGAAAAAAAGCATACACTGTCCTTGCGGCTGTGTGTGGAGATGAGATGTGGCCCTTTCAGGCAAGGGAGGCTGGGTGGTCAGGTGCGGGGGATGTAGGTAATAGACCTAAATAATGAGAACACCCCATCAGGGAATGAGAGCAAGAGATAAGTTGCAAGGATAACAAACTTTATATAAAGTAAAGTATGCAAGCAAAGAACTCTGCTGCCCGGGGGTGCTCTGCCAAACAATACACGGGCAGCACATTTTAACGCATATTGTCGTCATTCAAGCGGTCATACTATACAGTACAAAATAATAGTGCAGATTGGTGGGCCCGTACGGCACAGCCTGCTCTATAGGGGATGCCAGGCTGCGGTTGCCGTTGCCTCCCAGTCGATCTTGAGGCACATGGGTCAGCTGGGCTCATCTCCGCGGTGAAGGTCAGGTCAAAATGTAAACATTCTAAATGTCTAAGCTAAACAACAGGAACTGATAATATGAGAATAATGGCAACCATAAAATCCTTGCATGAATGGGGACACGTTGGAGAAACATGGGTTAATATATTGGCATGTGAGAAGAATTATAGACACCACAAGCACACCCTCAGTCACATATGTATTAGGAATGATAGATATGGAGAAGAAACTAGATGTAACTGAAGATGTACTTTAAGGTGCAGGGCAGAAGGATGCAACCTTGACACCTAGGTTGAGTGATATGGAGACAATACAAATAAGTTCCCTAGTTCACTATCTTTTGTCTGGAAAACCAGACCAATAATTAGTAATGTTCAAAACATGCCTTAAATGTAATTATCTATATTTTCAGAAACAGAATATTCTTGAAAGAAAATTTCTCAATCAAACAATTTTAGGCCACAAGAAACCATCTTCTTTTTATTCATGATGTCGAAGTCAGGAGGGGCCCAACACGTTTCGAGTGTAGCACACTCTTCATCAGGGGCAATAAGTGATTTCTAGAGAGAAATTACAATTGTACTTACATTAATAATATGACATTGTTTTTTTAAACAATTTTGACAATATATGCTCAATACATTAGTACCATAAATCTGTCTTTACATCATCTTTCTATTCGTAGTGATCGCTGTATTCATCTCTAAACATGTGCAGGGGACGTGAGTTCCCGACTAGGGAACTTATTAATATATTGGCATTCCAACCTGAGCATTTTGGACCTTCATTGACACCGGGGTCCTGCTCCCAGATGTCTCCTTCTGGGGGTTTGATCTATTCTTTATCTTCCCTGATGCCTCATAGCACTAAAGATGTTTTGATTGGGAGAGAATATATAACCATGCAGGATTAAGCCTTTCTGGAATGGTCAATGTAGGGGGGTAAGATGGGTATCGACATGAAAGAGAGTGGAGGGTCAGGGACTGGTGGGCTCTGGCGGCCTGGCAGGTTGGGGGTGTAAAGGGCATGGACAGTTTTGTGGAGATAGATGGGCAATGGTGCAGTGTCCTGCTTCGGTCTCCAGCTCGGTGGAAAGCACATTCTGGGGAAGTGATGCTAAGCAATTGCAACAATAAATGATTGGACGTCCGTGAGTACAAGGCTTTCACAGAGCTGGCAGAGAAGGGCGGTGGTAGTGTCTGTGGCTCTCTGTGCAAGGCGCTGAGGATGGGAGAGCTGGGTCCTGCGGTGGGATAATTTATGGGCCTAGTAAAAATATGGCGTCTGTGTCAATCCAAAAAGGTGTTTGTTTTATCGGGCCTGTAACCAACACTATTTGGAAAAATCTCAATTTATATCATAAGGGGAAGTACCATGGCCATGTGGGTGTCACCCCCCTTGGCTTACACGTCATCTATTTACTGCAGAGAGGGCTAGCATGGTGCTATTGGATCATCTCCTTCCCAACATTCCCTCCTTTCATTACTCCTACAGTAACGAATACCATCCCCCGGTATTTCTCCGTTCCTTAGCCCTTTTTTACTGCTTCGTCCCTTGCAGTGGTACCTTTAATGGGCATCAATGTTGATCTAAAATGTTTGTATTCATCTGGGATTTGAGCAAGGAGTTCAGATGATTCTTGAGACAGGTAGTTAGATGCACGCTTTTTGCGAGACAGGTGGTCACGCTGTTCTTCCTTAGGAAATATTAGAAAGATGGGGGTTTAGTTTCTGTCTGTTGAGGTGCCCTGGTTGCTCTTGAGGCACCGCTCCCCCTTTTACACGCTCTTCTGGTATAACCAGCAGTGCGGAGTGCAATGTTGCAAGTGTACAAAAAGCCCATCAATGATGGCGGGAGGGAGCTGCAAGTATGCCTGTTTACCGCATAACTAGTAGTAGTCCATTAAGGCAGCAGTGCCTTTTGGAAGAACAGGAGTGATGAGGGTTCTGTTCCAGCGTGCTTTGGAACCCATAGACACCGTGGCTTCTCCATAGAAACAAAATTCGTAATGTTCTTCCTGTCAAACCTTGATTGGTTTTGCGAGGGCTGTGACCCATGTCAGTTTTGTGATATGCTCTGTCATTACACGCAAATGCCTCTCTCTGACAGTCCCACGCTACTTATCAGACAAATTCTCCAGACATAGCTCGTCCAGACCGACCAGAACCCCATATCTGCACCAACTAAACTTTCCAAAGTTCAATCTGAAAATGGCAGGGGGAGCTAGCTTCCCTGTGCTAGCAGCGAAATGCTGGAACGCACTTCCCATGATAATCAGAGCCGACGTATCATTCTGGTCGTTCAGAGCCAAGGTGAAAGTGTGGCTTACAACTCAGCAATAATCTAATAGCTGCCCGCAGTGGCTGACCAATCTGTAACCCGTTCCAGTCTGTAACCTTTGTCGCGGACCACCTTGTAACCTGGTCCTTCGCGCTATTCTTTGTATTGTCCTCTGCTGTACTTCGCATGTGCAACCTTCTGTAACCCATGTTGTTCTACAAGTCTAATGTGCCCAGTTACCCCAGGGTTTGGCTGCGCTATACAAATAAACAAACTGAACTAAACTAAACTTATTTGTGCACACATTTGGTCCATCCATAACCGTCTTCCATCTGACAAGTCACGCAGTGCCTCTGCTTTGCACATATAGGTCGTCTCTAACCGCTTGTTTTCCGTGAAGCTTGTGCCCTCTATTACCAGGAATGGTTCTTTAAGGCAGTTCAGACCTTGTGATCCTTCTTTGCAGAGTTTTATGTCTGATGGGAAGAGTTTCAATTTTACTGTGCGTGCCTGGAAGGAGCTTTTAATTCTGCATAGTGTGAGGTGGACAAGACATTGGGCTACTAAGGGAGCTTCTTGGGGCACCAAAACCGTAGGCGTACCAGAGGCATGAGGTATCAAGGAACACACGTAGCAACTGCTGTTTGTTGCTCTTTTTCTGGTTGCACTCATATCCGAGTACCAACTGTTAGATTGTCCAAGGTGTCAAAGATCTCAACCGTGTGTAGTCCCAACCCATGGTAAGCATCATATCTTTGTTGGAGTGCGTGACTATTCCTCCTTTTGTTATGTAAGGGAGATTGCTGTTACCCAGTAAACATTTTACACATTCTATCAGTGGTTCATAGTGACCCTTGGACGTTTGCGTGTTGCTGACTGTACATTGGGAAGATACCAACATTTTCATTCATATTAATATCTGCAGTGTCTTCTCTGTGCACCACAGGGGGCGAAGAGGAAACAGATTTTGTATTCAAGACGGGGGTATAGAACGTATTATAGATTTCACAAAGCAATGAGGTAGATTCTATAATAGGTTGTGAGGTAGCTTGTGACACTGTTAACATTGTAGGTGGGGCAGCATAACATTTAAGACCTTGAAAGGGCTTTCTGTCATTGTCTAAAAAAATTCAATTTGTGAGATTAGTTTGGTAATACTCTCACATACAGTGGTAACATTCAGGGATCTATTGCTGCCACCTTTCCATTCCGCCCCATGCCCCCTTCTTTTACATGGGAACCCCAGATAAAAGATGCTGGCCAGTATGATCCCAAAACCAATATAGTTATTGTAAAAACGATAGCAACAAAATGTATGCCACATTCGTAGCTATATGCACATGTAGCGCTTATTCTATTCCTAATGCTATCTGACTGTGTATTAGTTGTTGGCGTTGACTGCGGGTGGGTGTTAATCGAGTTATAGATGGGACGAGTAGGAGATAAAGTTGAGCTTTTGTGAGATAGAGACAAAGATAGTGAGAAAGAAAACAAGAGAGAGAGAGAGAGAGAGAGAGCACCACATTACACATGTATACCATCTTTGTTGTTTCTTATGTCCCTCACCACTCTTATTATTTACATTTGAACCTGTGTTTCTTTACGTCCAGTATCCCTTTATGGTACCCAATGTTTGTTTGATTGGTACCCAGTGTTTCAGGTGCTACGCTGTCATGTGCTTTTATGACATCTGAGAGGTGAATCCAGTACCATAGCCTCTTCACTTTTACAGCCAGGGGGGTATAGTAGATCACTTTGTATGGTGCATGGAATCTCGGGGAGTTCCATTTACTCACAAAGCTCCATGCATAAACCAATTCGCCCAGCATTAAGGGTTGTGCAGGGCAGTCTACAGCTGCAGTCATTGTGTCTGTTTCGCTTTCTCTTGTAAATGGTGGTGCAATTTGTTTTGCAATGCATCTTACTGCTGGGTCAGACATTCTTTACATTCGTCCCCTAAAACAGTTGCGGTCCTATGTGCATCAGACATTCTCCTCACTGTTGACAAAGGTGTTTGCATGCATCTACCAGTCACTATTTTGTGGGGGGGACAGGTGGTGGTCCTTGCTGGGTTGCGTGTGCGGCGGAAAAGGGGCCAAAGGCAGGCAGTATACCCAGTTCTTTTTTAGGGAGTGGCACAGTTCGGATAACCTACTTTTAAGGAGGCCGTTGAGTTTCTGGACCACCCAATTTGCCTGCAAGTGGTAAATCGAGCACATTTTGTGTTTTATTCCCAATTGTGAGGTCACCTCTCGGAACAAATCATTTACAAAATGTGTTCCATTGTCAAGGTGAATGACATCACATATTCCCCACCAGTGGAATACCGCTCTAATGAGGACTTTGGCAGCATACTTTGCATCTGGTTGGGCACAGGGCCCTGCTTCCACCCATCGTGTAAAGGGACACACCACCACAATTAATATCTGGCTCCATTGCATCATTCACCCATGTCTGCATAGTCAACGTGCAGCTCACGTAAGGGTCCTACAGGGCGGGGTAATGTCCCCCTGACTGTTCTGAGAGTCATCCCCTTATTGAATACACAGCAAGTTGTACATTCTATCACCGTTGTCATGATCACTAGCAAGTTGCAGGCACACACCATAGGTCAGGTCTGGACCATGAGGGTGGCTGGCTGGCGTGGGCTGCAGCGTGCTCATCCTGCCCACCAAAGAACTACTTCTGCCCCACTAAAATGGCCCCCAGAAGTGGATGTTAAATGGGAAGCAAGATGGCCTCTGGAAGATCTGTGTTGTAAAGATCCCTGGTGCTCTAGCGGTGCTGGGTGCAGCTCAGTGCTATATAAGCCACGCCCGAGCCACACCCAGCACTTATTAGTGTTTCCTTCGGCTGCAAGATATAGGCAGCGTAATGCTTTCCTACCTGCTTAGTGGGTCACGTGTGACCACCAGCTGATTAGGACCCTGCCATCCTCTGTGAATTCACCGCCGTCACAGTAGCTCCTTCCTGGGTGTTTTCACAGACCCACTTCCAGCGCTGTACCTCTGGTCCTGAAAGATAGGAAGAAAGAAAGATCACAGCAGGTTAGCAGTTACCGCTTGAGCTCCACTCCGACAAATCACTTGAATACCTACCTTCGGTTTCCACCTGACATCCTGGACTTCCTTTCTGTGCTATCACGTCTCCTCGGTCCTCTGCGAGCGAGCATACCGCATTACTGTGAACCCCGCAAGACAGAAGAAAAGACATTGAATTAGAACGCAACTTGCACACATTTGGAACAATTGTTTATAAAGTGCACAGCATCTAAACCACGTGCTTGACAGCCGAAACGCTGACGAAACAGGAAATCCTGCAAAGCTGGCTTGCAAGATGCAGAGAAAGACATTGAAAGATGCGCAGGAGAATAGTAGACAACAAAGACAATTGTGCTTACCACAAGGCATCACGTGTGCCACAGCTGGCCTGCGCACAACCCAGTGAATAAGCTGGAGAAGCAGAGCCTTACTGATTAAGCCTTCAGCACAGACGTTATTAAGGTGAGCAGGGATATGCCATGCCATCCAGCACACTATAGGGGAGGCAACACAGGAGGTGGTGGGAAGCAGTACTTGTACAGTGGCTTACCCCTTTCATTTGTCCTTAGGTTAACTCATCACCCAGAGGGCTCCATTCCAACCCCTGAAGCCTACCAAATCATTCCTGACCATACTGACTGCTGGGCAGCTCAGCATCTCAGTGGGGGGAGAGTTTTAGCACAGCACCAGTCCAAGTACTACACGTCGACAGTTCTGACCAGGCACTCCTGCAGGGCACCAGTGGTAAGCGTTACAGCATGCTAAGCCCACATGCATTGCCCTGCCCGAGTGTCATGGCGTCAGAGGTCGACCGGTTAGTGGCGTTGTTAGGCGATTTATGAGCAGAGGTACACGCCACCCGTTCCAAAACTAAGGCTATGAGAAAGGAGTTAGAGGTAAATAGAGAGAGAACTGAAGAATATGCAAAGCGCTTAACCAGAACCCAAGCAGGTCAAACTCCTCTACCAGGTTCACTCAAAGGAACAGCTGCAGCACCACCCCAGATAAAGGGTGACCACCCCTGTCACTGTCCCCTTAGTTCTGCCAGAACGGTTCCTAGGGGATCCACAAAAATATGGCATCTTCATGAATCAATGTCGGCTTAATGTTTTGTGTCGGCCTGGGGCATTGCATACAGATCAAAAAAGGTTGCCTTTGTTCTTTCATATCTGGGGGACACGGAGCTTGCTGGTCAGTACCGCTGGTCAATAGGGATGATCCTATCCTGTATAACTTTGCCGGCTTCCAAGAAGAATTGGATACGTTGTTTGCCTGTAGAACACAGGGTCAAGCCTTAGATGGGGAATTACTTGCCCTTCAACAAGGGTCTTAAAATCAGTTAGTGTACATAAACACATTTAAACAAACTGGCCCGAAGAAAAGAGAATCACCCTGTTCTATCGGGGTCTCCATAACGAATTGAAGGATGTCCTGGCACAGGTTGTAAATCCACCTGAACATTGTGCCGATTATATAGATTTAGTGGTATAGCTGGATCATCAGTTACAGGAGAGGCGATCTGATCGTACGTCCCTTTTATGGCCGACCTTGCGAGGTGGCCTCCCGGGCTACATAGAGCCAGCCGGAAACCCATGCAATTGGTGCAGTACGAGGACCCCTAACCAAAGAAGAGAGGCAGAGACACAGATGACAACAGCTTTGCTTATACTGTGGCAAAGCAGGGAACGTCCTAAAGGATTGCCTGAGCAAGACACCCTGGAAGATGTTGGGGGCACTAGACCCAAGTCCACCAGAACTGCAGGAGTCGTCAGAAAACTTTGGGGCTCGACAAGAGTAGAGATGGGCTTGTCGGGAAAGGAAACAACACTAATGGTCTCACATCTCGCAACTTCGGTAATCCTACTATGCCCAGAACAGCCTCAACGAATGCATGCCCTAGAGGCATATATAGACTTTGGAGCAGTAGGAAACTACATGGATATCACTGTGGCCCGGTGGGTAGGTGTTCATATTCAAAGAGGGAGAAGATCGACAACATTGTCGCCGTCGATGTAACGCAGCTCTCTTCGGGGCCCGTGAACCAATGTACTGGGGAGGTTGTGCTATTGTGTCACGATGGCCATAGGGAACATATAGTCTTTGACCTAATAAATGCACCCCAGTTCCGCTCATATTGGGTATGCCCTGGTTGGAGTGCCACAATCCGGTCATAGACTGGCAAGCCCACACGTTGACCTTTCCCACCGGATGTAAACAGGCCTGCTATCCGTCCGCACCCATCATCACGAAAGTACAGGTAAGTGAGGCACGAAGTAAGGATCACAAGGTGGTGATTGGGATTATGGGAGAAAAAATATATACGTATTAGAATCAAGCAGAGTGGCTGTCAAGACTTTGAGATATTCACAAAGGGCGAACAAGACAGTGAGCTGTCTGGCCATCTGTCGGGAAAGGAAGAAGGCGATGGATATGGCAGGGGAAATGTGCACAAAATACACAGTAAACAACCTAGAATCTAACAACGTGTATTCAATACCCAAGACTCGTGTATACCACTATATGAAAAAGGAATGTAGGGTAAGCACTTAGAACCTCCTTATGACTGAAAGGAAAGTCGGCAAACTCCTTACCCACTATGCTATTACAGATACTGAGAGCGCTAAGCCCACGTAGAGGGCAAGCAGGGACAGAATCTGTGAGCTGACACTCTAGACAGTACTGAATAAAGAATTTGGAAACAGTACTCACGAGGACCGGAATGACCACATGAATGCCAGTACTCACGAAGACCGGAAAAACCACTTGGATGTCCGTATTCATGAGGACCGGAAAGACCACTCAAAAGTCAGTACTAAACCCACAACCCTGTAAATCAAACAAGAACCCAGAAGGCAGTAAAGGCAAAGAGTGAGGATAACTAAATACCTAAACCCAAGTCAAGAGGCAAGAAGGAATAGTACAGTGTGGAAAACAAAAGATAATCACACAGGAGCTAGTTACAACAGCTTCCCACACCTAATAATAAAATAGGAAATAAATGCAAAAGTGTAAAGGAAAACATGGCATGGATCCCAATAGAAGGTAAGGATCAGGAGCAGTGAAAACGATATCAAAAGGGAATCCTTCCCACCCATCCAAGGTGAAAAGGCAGGAAACTAAACCTGTAAAGGAAAGATTAATGCATCAAGTCTTTCAGTAGCAAAGGACAATTTCTAGGAAACAGTGAACACAGGCAATTGGGCTGCAGCAAAAGGAAA
This sequence comes from Ambystoma mexicanum, assembly GCF_040938575.1. Classification (NCBI taxonomy): domain Eukaryota; kingdom Metazoa; phylum Chordata; class Amphibia; order Caudata; family Ambystomatidae; genus Ambystoma; species Ambystoma mexicanum. The sequence continues at coordinate 1,537,563,370 of NC_090922.1, forward strand.
GCTCAGAGAAAGGCTGCCTGCAGACAGAGAAAGGGAGAAAGGGATTTCCAGAAGGCAGAAATCAATTAAGCATACAAATACGAATTCCAGGACAAGGAACAAGAAACACTAACTAGAAACTGGGCACATAAACTAGGAACCAGGAACAAGGGACCAGTCACGACAGGAACGCTGCAACAATGACCAGCGCTGGACTGAAGCAAACTGAGGCTTTTTAAAGCTGCTTAACAAGCACACCTCTCAGGTGTGCCGCCTGCTGCACCTGCAGCCACAGGTGTTGCCTATCCTCCACCCAACCTTGTCCTGCAAGGGAGGAGGTGAAGCAGTGAGCCAGGCATTCTGGGAAGCATAGTCCATCTGGAAAGCATAGTCATTAGATTAAAGTAGCATGCTGGCTGCCAAAAACCTGGAATGGATCCGGAAGGGAAGTAACTTGGAAAATAGGGTTTTAGTGCTCCTAATTCATCACAGTACTGTAGAGTAAGGTTCGGAGGAAATGTCCAGTAGGGAATAAACCCCAAACTATGCCCCCAAGTGGCGGGAACGGGAGCGAAGGGAGCGAGCCGTGACAGTATACCCCCTCCCACGGCCGACTCCAGGTGACCGCTACCCGCACAAAACATCTTCCTTCCACGACAGGAGCGCTTTGTCTTTGGAGGTAGCACTGAGGAAAACGATGACCCGCGGGCAAAAGTAGAAGGACTGGAATGCATAGAATCAGGCCGCAGTTTATAAGAGTCATAGGCAGGAATTCGGTGAGGAAGAGACTCATGGGTCGAAGAAAGGCATGAAGGACTTGCAGGACCCGAAGCAGAGGTGGAAGGTCCAGGAAGCTTAGTCACTGGAAGAGGATATGCATACATCTTTGAGGAAAGAGGCAGGCTGGTGCTACATGCCTTAAACAACGGTAGAAGTTCTGTTAGCCTCACTGCCGAGAGTGGACACACAGGAGGTGAGGAAACAGCAGGTTTCAGGAAATGTTTATGTTCAGAAGAGGAAGGTGGCGGCTGAGGTAGAGGTTCGGATACTCTGTCATCCATCTGGGTAAAGGTTTGTGGTTGAAAGTGACAAAGATTCGCCTGCATATGTTCCATGCCTTGGAGGTCTGGAGATCCCATGGGTTGTACGAGGCTGGCACTCCCGTTGACAGTCATGTAGCCAGTCAAGTAGCCACCTTGTTGCACGTGGGATACAACCGCAGGAACGTTTGGCATACTGATAGGAGTGTTAGACACAGTACTCGGAACATCAGGCATACTAGCAGCGGGAGCAAAAACAGGCACATCTTGAACTGCAGCAGACATTCCCCTCCTTTGGCTACTAGCACCCAACTGGCGCTGCAGCTGGAGGGCCGTGCCCGTCCCTTCCCTCAGGCTCATGTGGGATCCGGCAACAAAAGGGTTGTCAAGCGGTTGATCCAAACCGGACTCCAAACGCGGACCGTCCAGCCCGCTATCCTGGTCGGCTACTCGTTCGGTGACTGGGCCGTGGCGGATGGCATCCATTTCTCTCTCGTAATACTCCAGGCAAGTCCAGCGGCCTCGCATGTAAGGCCCTCCCGAGTCATGATCCGGCTTGATGTTTCTGAAGAGAGAGCTGGCAGAAGTCTCAGGCTCAGATGTTGCATATTCGGGAGGCGCTGATGCTACAGTCAAGTAGTTGGGAGAATTGTTTTGTGTACAAGGCAGACATTCTGGTAATCCCCCTGAAGCATAAGAAGGGCAAGATGGACGTTCATCAGTAAATGGTTGGGATTCAGGAGGAATCTCTGGAGCAGAAGAATATGCAGCAGGATCTGACAGTGTAGACAGGTACACCTCCGATATTGGCAGCGAGGCTGAGCAGGATACAGGTCTCTCATGAACTGAAGCCAAACTAGCAGTAGGCTCTGGGACCGAAGACATGCACTTAGAATGTATTACCGGAGGCTCCATGGCTGAAGGATAATCTGCTGGATGAGTCACTGTAGCCGAAGACAGACATGCCAGAGGAAATTCTGAGGCTGAGGGCATGCAAGCCGGAGCCATCTTGTTAGCTGAAGACAAACTTGTCAAGGTCTTTGGCTCTGACTGCGTACATGGTGAAGGCTCTTGGGTGACTGGCAGACATAGCAATTTTTTATTGATCGAAGATACGTGTGCCAACGATGACTGCAGAGCTGTGGACAGGATTATTGAAGAGTCAATGGTAGTAGGAGGACAGTCTGAAGTCCCAGAAGTCGACAGACACACTTGTGGTTCAGGAATGGAAAGCCCCTTTAAGGCAGTTGACCCCTTGGCACCAGTAACCAAAGTCTGAGCTGTACCCCTGCCGTCCCTCTCCTTAGTGGATGACACAGAGTCTCTTCCTTTGTAGAAGTCAAAATCAACCAGAGGAATCACCATAGTAAAGTCTCTGTTAATCAGGATTTCGTCAATTGACCATTCCTCTGTCTTAGCTTCTGAAAGTGGCTGATTAACAATCAACAGTTCAGGGATCGCCTGCCGGGTTTTTGGTTCAGTAATCTGTGGAATGAGTCCATCAAAACATGAATTCTGCACTGTCTTTGACTGCTCGTAGTGACCGAAATTGGCAGAAGGAAGAGCGAACACAGAGGTAGCATCGTTTTCCACATCAGCTTGAATGTCTACTTCAGTCTCAGCAGCTAGATCAAGGGCAGACCCTAAGCCTACAGTTGTGACTGATTCTGTGTATGCCACCATTGTGGATTGTGTTTGGAAATCAGAAGCATGTATGTGTTCAAGCTCAGAGTTATGACAAACTGCTACACAGGAAGCCTCAGGCAAAGGAGTGGCTTGTGAATCTTCAGCTAACAGCAATTCCTGACAAACGGTAGGACAGTTGTCAGAACCTGTGCCCTGAATAAGCGCTGTGCTTGAAAAAAGACTTTCACTCCCAATAGATCTTACATATTGACAAGTATCATGATTTACAAAAGTCTCCGCACTCAGGGACTGAACAGTATTCACTTCATCAACGGATAAAGTTGGAGGTGTATTCAAAAAAGACTGTAACATCTTATTCTCCTCTTTTAAGGAAATGTATTCTTGTTTTAACTCCTCAAATTCTGCTTTTAGCATGTCCCGCATTAACTGTACATCCCTATCTGTAGGCACAGGGGAAGGCATGGTGGCATCAGGGCTGGATTGTAACGCTCACCTGATTCCCGTAGAGGCGCCGGTCTTGACTGGGCGTATACCGTATCTTCAAAGGTGATGTGTAACACACGGCTGGCTCTTTGGGCTGGACCTCTGTGCACTGTATGTCTGACTCGAAGGGTAAGATGTCTGCAGAGAGAAAATATGGGATTAAGGAACTGGGTTATTGAATGTCTCTCTCTTCTTCCCTTTCTCTTCTCCTGTAGAACCCCAAAGGTTAACGCTCTCACCTTAGGTAAGTGAACGCTGTGCTCTCCATCTGCCTCGGGGCAGGGTGCTGTAACCAGTTTCTTCACTGGATAAGGGGAGCAGGCCTCTTGACTTCAGAGGACTGCTGTCCGTCGTTTACTGCACGAACGGTAAGTTTCGAGTAATTCTAATGTCTTTAAAGTCTTTAGTAATGAGGTCTCTTGTTTTGCAGGGTTCCGGCGATGGCGGATGACGGGCTGAAGTGAGTTGAAGATGGAGCCCGTGTGATGAATAGAAGCGCCTGGAAGCACGTAAGTAAGCGCTTGTTGCCTGCTTCACGATGCGCTCTAACTGTCTTTTTATTTTGCAGGTACAAGTTCGGAGCGGCTGCAGGGTGCCGGAATACCCACTGGGTTAGATGTGGAAAGGAGTAATGGCACGTGAGTATTAAAGTTCCCCAATGTCTTTAAACGCACCTTGTTTTGTCTTTCAGATGCGGGATGCAGCGCCGAAGGCCTCCGGAGCGTGCGAAGAGTTGGTAAGCTTTTGTCTTTCAGATGCCGGAATGCAGTGTGAAGACCTCCGGAGCGCACGAAGAGTAGGTAAGCCTTTGTCTTTCAGATGCCGGAATGCAGCGCGAGGCATTGGTGACAGCCGATGGACCAGGTAAGTGAAGAGCTGTCACTGAAGACCGTAATGCTAACCTGTTCTTTCTTGTCTTTATAGGTGTTGCTGAAGACTGGATTCAGGATGGTAAGCCTTTTTCCTTAGGCCCAGGATCAGATGCAGAAGACACGATGAGCGTTCTGCTGCAGAGGATGCAGAATAACGCAAAGCAAGATTCATCCATTGGGTGTGGTTTAAATAGCCTCCTGTAGTGCTTTGGTAACTCCTTCTACAGCCACGCCTAGGTAAGAAAAGAGTTCCTGCTTTCCAGAAGAGTTCCAGTGTTCTGAATCTAGGGAGTGGCTCCTGCCCCACCCAACAGGAAAAGTAGTTCCAAACAGAAGAGGATCAGAGCCTCAACTGGCAGGCAAGTAAGCAGCATGGTCTGCTGCAGGTAAGTCCACCCAAGCATTATGAGCCCGGCGCTTCCAGCGCTGGGACTGGGCATATTTATGAGCCTGGTGCCATTGGCGCCAGGACTGGGTCCAAAAGGTCCCAATTGGGACTGGTTGGCACTCGGAACCTGGGTTATGGATCAGCTTCCAAGGGAGTTGGGAAAACCCTGACCTTTTGGAAGCAGAGATCATGACAGTACCCCCCCTCAAGGCCCATCCCAAACCGGGCTTCTCCGGGGGTTTTGGCTTGTCAGGAAATGTTCGGTGAAATCTTTTGATTAGGCGAGGAGCGTGGACATATTCAGCAGGTTCCCAGGATCTCTCTTGGGGGCCGTAGCCTTTCCAGTCTAATAGGTAAAATAGTTTAGATTTGGAGATCTTGGAGTCCAGAATGCTTTTGACTTCAAACTCGAGTTCTCCATCAACTAGGATAGGTTTTGGAGATTTAGTTAGTCGGGTTTGAGGTTGCACAGGTTTTAATAGGGAGACGTGGAAGACCGGATGTATCTTCATGTGCGGGGGCAAGTCCAACTTGACCGCTACTGGGTTTACTATGGTAGTGATGGAATAGGGACCAAGGTATCTTGGGTTGAATGTGCGTGGCCCTTTTAGAGGTAGATATTTGGTGGATAACCAGACTTGATCCCCTACTTGATATTGAGGGGCTTCCTTCCGATGTTGATCTGCTCCTTTCTTGTATTGTTCTTTAGCCCTTTGAAGGTGAGAAACAGCTTCCTTAAAGGCTTGGGTGATTGTAGAATGCAGGTAGTCTACTGCTGGTGTTTCAAGATCTTGGAGTGGATCCAACTCCGAGGTTCGAGGGTGACTGCCGTACAAAAGAAAAAACGGGGTTTTCCCAGTTCCCGAATGGACAGAGTTATTGTAGGCATATTCGGCTATCCAAAGGATGTCTTTCCAAGTTTTTTCAGTTTGTTGCAGCATGCAGCGTAAATACTGTTCCAGAGTTTGATTGGTCCTCTCGGTTTGTCCGTCGGTCTGAGGGTGGTGACTGGTCGATAGTCTCACATCAATTTGAGCCGACCGACAGCAACTTCGCCAAAAATGAGAAATAAATTGACTACCTCGATCCGAAATTAGAACCGAAGGAAAACCGTGCAGTCGGACGATGTTTTCGAGAAATTCTCGGGCCAGAGTTGCTGCTGTTGGCAAGCCTTTGAGCGGAATGAAATGCGCCATCTTGGAGAATAAGTCCACGATTACTAGAATCGTATTGTATCCGGAGCATGGAGGTAGATCGGTGATGAAGTCCATAGAAAGCGTATGCCAAGGGCGAGGTGGGATGTCAATAGGGCGTAAGAGGCCTGCTGGTCTTACCTTTTGACTCTTGTTTTGGGCGCATACTCCACAGGACATTATAAAGTCTCTGATATCTTTTTTCCAAGACGGCCACCAGAAGTAGCGCTTGATTTTTTCTGAGGTCTTGGCCATACCGGGATGTCCTTCCATTAAAGAATCGTGATAACAAGAGATTACTTTTTTCTGTAAATCTGTGCTGGGTAGGTATAATCGTTCTTGGAAATACAATAAGTTGTCCTTTACTGCAAAGTCCTTTCCCTGCAGATGCCAATTCTGTATGTCTGCTGGAGTTACACGTTGCCTGGCTTTATCCTTAACTTCCTCTATGGATTGTGTGGCGATTACAGCCAGAATTCTTTGTTCGGGAATGATTGGTACAGGTTTAGGGTTGATCAAGTGTTCTTCCACTCCCATCCGAGAAAGGGCATCAGCTTTACCATTTTTTGTACCAGGTCGATAGGTAATTATGAAGTCAAACTCGGCAAAGAATAATGCCCAACGGAGTTGTCTAGAGGATTGGGCTTTTGCGGTTTTCAAATATTGCAGGTTTCGGTGATCCGTAATCACGGTAACGGTGTGTCGGGCCCCCAGCAGATAATGCCGCCAAGCCTTAAAGGCAGACTTGATAGCCAGAAGTTCCTTGTCAGTAATCGTGTAATTGATTTCAGGAGGCGAGAATTTGCGGGACCAAAATGCCACGGGATGCAACTGATTGGTTACCGGGTCCTTTTGTGATAGAACTGCCCCCATGGCAAGGCTTGAAGCATCAGTTTCCACGATGTAGGGGAGTTCGGGGAGAGGGTGTTTTAAGATTGGTGCAGAGATAAATTTAGTCTTCAAATCCTGGAAAGCTTGTTCCGCCTCGGTAGACCATTCAAAACGTTTGTTTTTCTTTAACAAGGCAGTGATGGGCTGGACTATTCGGGAGAATTCGGGGATAAACCTGCGGTAAAAGTTAGCGAAGCCTAACATGCTTTGCACACCTTTTACGGAGGATGGTGATGGCCATTTGAGAACTGCATCGACCTTCTTTGAATCCATACGCACTCCGCCAGGTGATAATATGAATCCCAAGAATTCAACTTCAGTCACGTTGAAAACACATTTTTCCAACTTAGCGAAAAGTTTGTGTTGACGCAATCTTTCGAGGACCATTTTCACGTGTTTCCGATGAAGAATAAACGAGGATGTCGTCAATGTAAACAACAACACACACATCTATGAGCTCTCTGAGGACATCGTTCATAAAATATTGAAAGGCGGCCGGGGCATTGCAAAGTCCGAAGGGCATGACCTGATATTCAAATAGCCCATACTTGGTGCGGAAGGCCGTCTTCCATTCATCGCCCTCTTTTACTCGTACCAAGTGGTAAGCTCCTCTAAGATCCAGCTTTGTATATATGCATGCTTTTCTGACTTGGTCCAGGAGTTCAGGGATCAAAGGTAACGGATATCTATTCTTAACGGTGATCTGGTTCAGGGAGCGATAATCTATACAAGTTCTAAGGTCTCCTTCCTTTTTTGGAACGAAGAACAAAGCTGAAGAAGCAGGGGACTTGGAAGGACGAATAAACCCATTTGCCAGGTATTGATCCAGGTATTGTCGAAGGTGAAGGTTCTCAGGCTCGGTGAGGGCATAAATTCTACTACAAGGAGGAGTAGATCCAGGTATCAGGTCTATCTGGCAGTCATAAGACCTATGAGGAGGTAGGGAGTTAGCCTGATCCTTCCGGAAAACATCTTGGTATTCTAGGTATTCGGGAGGTAACTGGGGAGTCTCTGAAGAAATTGCTGCCAGTGCAACACCAGGTGGAGGGTGACAAGTAGAGACACATTCTGGAAACTGGACCGTTCTTGCTCGCCAATCGATCAGAGGATTGTGTTTCTCTAACCAAGGTATTCCTAGAATAATCTGAAACTGAGGGGCCTTGATCACATCGAACACGATCTTCTCATGATGTCCATCTTGACTTACTAACGTCACCTCTTGAGTGGTATGCGTTACTGGCCCGGAGGCTATCTCCGTACCATCCACCGTAGTAATGACGTCCTTTACAGCCTTGGGACAAAGAGTTAGATTCATCCTCAAAACCATTTCATGATCCACATAATTGCCGATGGCACCGCTGTCGACGTAAGCTTCAATTGCATGTAATCGATCCGGATTATCAGGGCTAATGAGGACCATAGGTATCACGAAATGCGAGGTCACGGAACTGGTTTTCACGCTCGGCAAGAGGACCTCTATTCTTGTCGGGCGAGGTCGTTTCCCTGCTCAGAGTTTGTAACTTTGGCAACTGCAGCTCCTACTGCCTTCTTGGCAGGTTTCACCGGACAGTCTCGAAGAAAGTGCCCTGAGTTTCCGCAATAGAGGCATAATTGCAACTGTTTTCTCCTTTCCCGCTCCTTTTGTGTTAGAGGACCTTTCAAACCCCCTATTTGCATGGGTTCCCCGGAGTCTACTCCTTTGGAAGGAGTTGGCGGTTTGGAAAATACTCGAGCATCAAACTTGGAACGATCGGCCTTCCTGTTCTGCAGTCTGTGATCTATTTGAACGACTAAGTCTATATAGTCTGAACAATCTTGTGGGGGATTCACTACTTGGGCTAACACATCTTTGAGCTCTCCACGTAGACCTCTATAAAACAGCGTAATCCTTTTGTCCTCAGGCCATTGTGTTTCCACTATCAGTCTGTTGAAAGACGCAATATAAGCCAAAAGGTCTTGATTACCTTGTCGCAATGAAAGAAGCTCATTGTCCAAGGCCTGCCCCTGTGAATGTCTTGCGAACAGTTTTTCCATACTGAGCTGAAAAGCTTGAAAATCATGGAGGACCGGATCATCTTGATTTACTAGAGGGATCGACCAGTCTGCCGCATTGCCACTAAGGTACGAAAGCACGAAAGCTACTTTAGCTTGATCAGTTGGAAAGGCTGCTGGCCGGCATAAGAAATGCAACCGGCACTGATTGATAAATACTGCAAACCTCTTTGGGTCACCAGAAAATCGTTCGGGCGGAGCCAGAGGTACATTCCCAGGTAGGTTGATCTGCACTGGATTCATAGAGGATGTAGAAGGAAGATTTCCCCCAGATGCGGGTAACGGGGTCTGTCCGGCTTGTGACTGTAGCAATTGTCTAGCGAGATCATCTGTTCGCTCCTTGGAAATAATCAGTTCCCTTCTTAGAGCGTTTGTTTCCTGACGGGCTGCATGCACTTCTGCCCTTAGTTCCCCAAGTAACTGGGCTAGCTGGTCGGTATCCGAGGTTTCCATAGCGCCTGGACGTGAGTTTTGTGGTAGGCTTTGCGTTCTGTAACGCTCACCTGATTCCCGTAGAGGCGCCGGTCTTGACTGGGCGTATACCGTATCTTCAAAGGTGATGTGTAACACACGGCTGGCTCTTTGGGCTGGACCTCTGTGCACTGTATGTCTGACTCGAAGGGTAAGATGTCTGCAGATAGAAAATATGGGATTAAGGAACTGGGTTATTGAATGTCTCTCTCTTCTTCCCTTTCTCTTCTCCTGTAGAACCCCAAAGGTTAACGCTCTCACCTTAGGTAAGTGAACGCTGTGCTCTCCATCTGCCTCGGGGCAGGGTGCTGTAACAAGTTTCTTCACTGGATAAGGGGAGCAGGCCTCTTGACTTGAGAGGACTGCTGTCCGTCGTTTACTGCACGAACGGTAAGTTTCGAGTAATTCTAATGTCTTTAAAGTCTTTAGTAATGAGGTCTCTTGTTTTGCAGGGTTCCGGCGATGGCGGATGACGGGCTGAAGTGAGTTGAAGATGGAGCCCGTGTGATGAATAGAAGCGCCTGGAAGCACGTAAGTAAGCGCTTGTTGCCTGCTTCACGATGCGCTCTAACTGTCTTTTTATTTTGCAGGTACAAGTTCGGAGCGGCTGCAGGGTGCCGGAATACCCACTGGGTTAGATGTGGAAAGGAGTAATGGCACGTGAGTATTAAAGTTCCCCAATGTCTTTAAACGCACCTTGTTTTGTCTTTCAGATGCGGGATGCAGCGCCGAAGGCCTCCGGAGCGCACGAAGAGTAGGTAAGCCTTTGTCTTTCAGATGCCGGAATGCAGCGCGAGGCGTTGGTGACAGCCGATGGACCAGGTAAGTGAAGAGTTGTCACTGAAGACCGTAATGCTAACCTGTTCTTTCTTGTCTTTATAGGTGTTGCTGAAGACTGGATTCAGGATGGTAAGCCTTTTTCCTTAGGCCCAGGATCAGATGCAGAAGACACGATGAGCGTTCTGCTGCAGAGGATGCAGAATAACGCAAAGCAAGATTCATCCATCGGGTGTGGTTTAAATAGCCTCCTGTAGTGCTTTGGTATCTCCTTCCACAGCCACGCCTAGGTAAGAAAAGAGTTCCTGCTTTCCAGAAGAGCTCCAGTGTTCTGAATCTAGGGAGTGGCTCCTGCCCCACCCAACAGGAAAAGTAGTTCCAAACAGAAGAGGATCAGAGCCTCAACTGGCAGGCAAGTAAGCAGCATGGTCTGCTGCAGGAAAGTCCACCCAAGCATTATGAGCCCGGCGCTTCCAGCGCTGGGACTGGGCATATTTATGAGCCTGGTGCCATTGGCGCCAGGACTGGGTCCAAAAGGTCCCAATTGGGACTGGTTGGCACTCGGAACCTGGGTTATGGATCAGCTTCCAAGGGAGTTGGGAAAACCCTGACCTTTTGGAAGCAGATATCATGACATGGATCCTGCCCTAGCCATCTGGAAGTGCACTGATTGTATATTGTCATCTACTGCTTGCAGGTCTTGTGATCTATACTCTCTCTTACCGACGTGGTCTGTGTTTCTTTTAAGCAGACTATTGGCATCAGACCCCTTGGCATTAGAGACCACAGTAAGAACCTGTGCAGAGGAGTAAGCTGTAGACTGAGGGCAGAAAACAGAAGATATGCAAGGAACCCCTCCATTCTTCATGCTTGAATCATGAAACTGTTCAATCTGAGGTAAAGCACAGCCGGAGTCATGGGGTTCAATAACAGAGGTACTTTTGTGTATAAATTCTAGCAGTGTGTTGTTTTCCACTGCTAAGGCTTGTGCGGACATAGACTCTGGATCAGAATTAAAGACAGAGCTAGGATCAGGCAATGTAGGATGGGCCACCCAGTGGGAAAAATACTTTGCACGTAAATACCCATTCGTGTCAAGGAGTTCATTTAAGTCAGGAGCAGAGATTTGATTTTCACGGGTAATTGTAAGGGAAGCTTTCTGTATAAACTTGTTAGAGGCCTTGCTGCCTTTCCTTTGTAATCTGGCCATGTTCAAACGGGAACAACGGCTGGTCATTCTGTCGGCAAAGGAAGAAGGCGATGGATATGGCAGGGGAAATGTGCACAAAATACACAGTAAACAACCTAGAATCTAACAACGTGTATTCAATACCCAAGACTCGTGTATACCACTATATGAAAAAGGAATGTAGGGTAAGCACTTAGAACCTCCTTATGACTGAAAGGAAAGTCGGCCAACTCCTTACCCACTATGCTATTACAGATACTGACAGCGCTAAACCCACGTAGAGGGCAAGCAGGGACAGAATCTCGTGAGCTGACACTCTAGACAGTACTGAATAAAGAATTTGGAAACAGTACTCACGAGGACCGGAATGACCACATGAATGCCAGTACTCACGAAGACCGGAAAGACCACTTGGATGTCCGTATTCACGAGGACCGGAAAGACCACTCAAAAGTCAGTACTAAACCCACAACCCTGTAAATCAAACAAGAACCCAGAAGGCAGTAAAGGCAAAGAGTGAGGATAACTAAATACCTAAACCCAAGTCAAGAGGCAAGAAGGAATAGTACAGTGTGGAAAACAAAAGATAATCACACAGGAGCTAGTTACAACAGCTTCCCACACCTAATAATAAAATAGGAAATAAATGCAAAAGTGTAAAGGAAAACATGGCATGGATCCCAATAGAAGGTAAGGATCAGGAGCAGTGAAAACGATATCAAAAGGGAATCCTTCCCACCCATCCAAGGTGAAAAGGCAGGAAACTAAACCTGTAAAGGAAAGATTAATGCATCAAGTCTTTCAGTAGCAAAGGACAATTTCTAGGAAACAGTGAACACAGGCAATTGGGCTGCAGCAAAAGGAAAGCTCAGAGAAAGGCCGCCTGCAGACAGAGAAAGGGAGAAAGGGATTTCCAGAAGGCAGAAATCAATTAAGCATACAAATACAAATTCCAGGACAAGGAACAAGAAACACTAACTAGAAACTGGGCACAAAAACTAGGAACCAGGAACAAGGGACCAGTCACGACAGGAACGCTGCAACAATGACCAGCGCTGGACTGAAGCAAACTGAGGCTTTTTAAAACTGCTTAACAAGCACACCTCTCAGGTGTGCCGCCTGCTGCACCTGCAGCCACAGGTGTTGCCTATCCTCCACCCAACCTTGTCCTGCAAGGGAGGAGGTGAAGCAGTGAGCCAGGCATTCTGGGAAGCATAGTCAATCTGGAAAGCATAGTCATTAGATTAAAGTAGCATGCTGGCTGCCAAAAACCTGGAATGGATCCGGAAGGGAAGTAACTTGGAAAATAGGGTTTTAGTGCTCCTAATTCATCACAGTACTGTAGAGTAAGGTTCGGAGGAAATGTCCAGTAGGGAATAAACCCCAAACTATGCCCCCAAGTGGCGGGAACGGGAGCGAAGGGAGCGAGCCGTGACACCCTCAGGAAGAACACCCTGGCCCTAGCGGGCGTGCCTGTCCCTAGATGGCCGATGGTGCAACGCCTATCTGAGAGGGATAGGTCAAGAGACTGTCCCTGACTCTATAGAATGTGTGCAGATTGCTAACTTTGGATCACACTGAACGCTAGACATCGGCCTAAACACAACCACCTAAAAAAGGTTTGTCTCTACGAGAGTGTGATTAGATCTCGTCGAGAGAACAGGCTGAATCAACTAACATGTGGTGGCTAATGCCATGGGGATTTCCGCAGAATGTTTATTCACCCTAATGGCTCCTATTATCTACATGTCGGTGATTGTCAAGAAAACCAATGATAAACAACAAAAATGCTTAAAACACAGAGCCCAAAGCTATGGGAAGAGCTAAAAAATGGCTCACTACATGTGAGTCTGATTCTTTTTCACTGTAACCCCTGGCTGTATCGGGAGTATCTGATAAGTTGTGGTAAGACCACAATTGGTATGGTCGACCAGTTTCGATGGTGCACTGTCAATCAGACCATCTTCATCACGACGAAATTTCTTCCAACATAAATCTATTAGAACTTCCAGCTGGCCTCTGAATCGGGCAGCATCGGCAGGCTGCTTGTTATCCTGGAGACCGAATGCTTTGGTATGATCTGAGGAGTAGCAGAGAAAACAATGCCTTTAGAGGTCCCAGGAGGTTATCTGTGCAAGCCGGCACTCGGGAAGGACTGACAAACAGCTGCTACTTGATTGTCCATAGACAGTGATGCATACAAGACTACACCCAAGTTTTTTACCTTCTCCACAGGAACTGGGAGAGAACTGAGAGAGGGAGGCCAGAAAGAAGACACCCAAAGTGAAGGATCAGGAGGACAGCCCACCACCAAAACCTCAATCTTGTCTCCGTTCAATTTAAGCCAATTGTAGTTCATCCACGGCCGACAGGCACCTCTATAAGCAGGATGACACATCAGCCTGATCAAGATCTGAATGGATCAGGATCTGGGTGTGGTCGGCATAGGAAAAGCACCTGATGCCGAAGGAGCAGATGAGACACACAAGTGCCCAGATGTAAATATTAAACATAATCGGAGACAAGGAACAACCATGAGGCACCACACAGCTGAGATGACAAGAGGCAGAAAGAAAAGGAGGCATGTCAAGGGTCTTGGTGCAGTCCACCAGGAACAAAGTGAACCAGGCCAGCACTTGACCAGATATACCCATCTGGGCCAGATGGGACAACAGAATGGGGTGGTCGACAGTGTCAAATGCCGCTGACAGATCTAATAGAATCAGGGCGCCCAGCCCACCTGAGTCCACCAGCCTGGTCATATCGCCCTGGACGGAAACCAAAACACTCTCTGTACCCCTACCAGACCTGAAAGCAGACTGAGTGGGTTCCAGAAGGTGAGAGGACTCTAAAAAGATAGAGAGTAAAGGTGACAACATGGACTCAAGAAGCTTTATAAGAAAGGGAAGAAGAGAAATGGGGCAAAAATTATATAGAACAGAGGGGTCCAGAGAGGGCTTTTTCATGAGAGGGATAACCCTTGCAGCAATAATTCTACAGGCATAACCACTTTCCCCATTGTCTCCTGTCACCACAGTAAATTAGTCGGCGACAGTGTGCACCCTCGCTTTGCCCATAACTCTTGCTCTATAGGTGGGGCTCTCTTCTGTAACTCTATGATTTGGGCAATGGGTAGTGAATATTATCCCTCTGATTTGGATTATCCTTGTTTGTTTATCATTATGCACTCTGTGGCCATTGGTGTGGGTAGATATTTCCTTTGGCAGCTGTGTCCGCTGCTGCATTTCCTAAAGAGATTTCATCATTATTATGCGTGTTGACATTTCACTAGGGCCACTAAAGAGGGTTCCTGCGAGTGCCTCAATCAGTTTGTTCAATAACTCTGCATGTTGTTCTGGGGACCCATCGGCTCTCGGCTCTCCTGAACCCCTTCTTCTCCATCTAGATAGTCCAGCATGTATCGTTGTGGTTACCTATCCCGAATCCGAATATATGGTTACTGCACACCCCTTTGCTGCATGGAGTGCTTCAATCAATGCCACTAGCTCTGCAGCTTGGGTGGAGTAGTGCATGGGCAACCGTTTCTTCACCAGGACCTCATATTCCGCATCTTCCAACCTCACTGCTGCGGCTCTGACATGTTTTTCACCTGTTTCCTGGCAAATGGACGCTGATCCATCTATGAAGAACACTTCTCCTTCCTGCAATGCATTTTCTGGAATATCTTCTCTTTCTCCCTCATACGTGGCACAATCATGTTCCTGCATATCTTTCACTATGCATGGTTCTGTAAGGAACATGGCTGGGTTCGCTGTTTTTCAGTGCACCACATGACTATTGGGGCTGGATAGAATTATTTCATACTCTGACGCCCTTTGTGTGGTGAGGGTAGATTTTGACCTTTCAAGAATGGCAAACAGGGAGTGCTCCAAGTACAGGGTGATTGAGCACCCCATGACAATGGTTGAGCTTTTTTCAATGGTGAAGGTGGCAGCTGCAAGAGCCTGTTCGCAAGTGAAGTGCCCTTGCATTACTGAGTTGAGTGTGCCCCAATAGTAAACCAGTGATTTGTGGTCCATAGAGGTTTTCTGTGTCAATACAGTTGTCATTAGTGTTCCATTGGAGTGGGAGAATAAGTAGAATTCTCATTCATAATGTGGCGTTGCTAGGACTGGGGCTGTGCTGATCAATTCCTTTCAAATGCTGTCTGCATTTCTGCCATTTTATGTGTGTCTATTCTTTCTGTGCGTCTTTTAGACCTTGCAAAACTTGCAAAAGGGGCCTCGTATGCGGTGCTTAGTCTAGTATCCAGGCCCTAACCTACAGTCATTGCAAATCCAAAGGAACTTCTGAATATCCTTAACTGTGTTGGGTCTGGCTGAGTTGCGCACTGTTGCCGCCCTGTCGGGTATTATTCCTTTACCATCTTTTGAAAATCAATTGGCCCAAGTACAGTACCTCAGTCAGACAATGCTGCAGTTTTTTCTTATCCACCGTGTAACCCTTTTGGGTGAGTAGCTGGAGGAGAGCAATGCAGTCTCTTTGGCAACTGTCTTCACTTTCACTGCAAACTAGGAGGTCGTCTACGTACTGAATGATGGTGCTCTTGAATATTGCTGAGGTCTTTGTGCAATATTCTGTTAAATATGCTGGGGCTCTCGCAGTATCCTTGAAGCAACACGTTTTTTTTATAAAATTTTCTCCCATCCATTGTAAATGCTGTGAGGTATCGGGAGTCTGGATGAAGGAGCACTGTGAAAAATGCGTTTTTCAAATCCACTACACTGACTTGAGTGGCCTGTTTTGGGATGCTGTCACTATATTAGAGGAAACCCGGCAGATGCTACACAAAACACCATTAGTAGGGTCTACTCTGTCTGGATCCGGGGAGGGTAAGACATAATTATGAACAAGGCAGAGCGTAAGCTGCAGGTTGTACTTGTTAGAATGACTTAATTAGGCAAACTACCATAAAAAACAAAGTTTAATACATTTTTAACCATTATTAAAAACATATTAAATCATATAACATTCACAAAGATCAAAACACCAAAGTGTAAAGTATAAAAACACAATACATAGGAATTTGTTAATGATCAATTAATGATTTGTTTTACAAAAAACAGTGTGTACATCCAGGTAAACTCTTGTGGTGTACACTTCTCACATGACTTAATTAGGCAAACTACCATAAAAAACAAAGTTTAATACATTTTTAACCATTATTAAAAACGTATTAAATCATATAACATTCACAAAGATCAAAACACCAAAGTGTAAAGTATAAAAACACAATACATAGGAATTTGTTAATGATCAATTAATGATTTGTTTTACAAAAAACAGTGTGTACATCCAGGTAAACTCTTGTGGTGTATACTTCTCACATGACTTAATTAGGCAAACTACCATAAAAAACAAAGTTTAATACATTTTTAACCATTATTAAAAACGTATTAAATCATATAACATTCACAAAGATCAAAACACCAAAGTGTAAAGTATAAAAACACAATACATAGGAATTTGTTAATGATCAATTAATGATTTGTTTTACAAAAAACAGTGTGTACATCCAGGTAAACTCTTGTGGTGTATACTTCTCACATGACTTAATTAGGCAAACTACCATAAAAAACAAAGTTTAATACATTTTTAACCATTATTAAAAACGTATTAAATCATATAACATTCACAAAGATCAAAACACCAAAGTGTAAAGTATAAAAACACAATACATAGGAATTTGTTAATGATCAATTAATGATTTGTTTTACAAAAAACAGTGTGTACATCCAGGTAAACTCTTGTGGTGTACACTTCTCACATGACTTAATTAGGCAAACTACCATAAAAAACAAAGTTTAATACATTTTTAACCATTATTAAAAACGTATTAAATCATATAACATTCACAAAGATCAAAACACCAAAGTGTAAAGTATAAAAACACAATACATAGGAATTTGTTAATGATCAATTAATGATTTGTTTTACAAAAAACAGTGTGTACATCCAGGTAAACTCTTGTGGTGTACACTTCTCACATTATTAACATGTAGAACAGATTTTCTGTCTCAGTTTTAATCGAGAGAGTTGTGTCTTGACATGTTTCAGTTCTAAATAAATAAATAAAAAACATTATTTTATTTATTTAGATTTGTAGAGCACACTGCAGCCCATTCAACAGGAGAGTGAATTACTAACGAGAATCCTATTTACAAAAAAACAGCTCAGTGAGAGTTGGAGTGGTACAACCTATAGGGTTAAAAGAAAGGACAAAGGGTGAGCTCTATATCGCTAAATTTCTTTGTATCAGTTCCAACAAATGAACTAGAGAACGTTAAAGGAATGTATTACCTTAATGTGGGCTTGTGGGGGCTCACAACTTCATTAGTATAGTTGGTAGGGGTTAATTATTGGACCATTAATTGCAAAAGCTGCAAGAAAAGCACAAACATTAGCACTTCAAAAACTGCAAAAGCAGTGCTAACACATGTCTATCACGTAGTGGCAGTAATCAAAGAGGGAGCAGGTACATAAAATGAACGCAAGATTTGGAACAAGACGGAACTCCTTTTGGACAATATCGTTAAGTGGACAGATGTCCTGTATCATACCCCACGAACCGCCTGTCGCTTCTTTGATGGGGTACAAGGCAGAATAGCATTGTGCATTTGAAGGGGGAATTATCCCTTGCTGAAGTAGTGCATACAGTGTTTCTTGAATCCCTTCCTCTGCCTCTCTGGACAGTGGGTACTGCTTGACCCTGAGTAGTATTGTTCCTGGTTTTAGGGTAATCTTTATAGGGGTCACTTCTCTCAATAGCCCTACATCATGGGGGTTTGTGGTCCACAGGTGAGAGGGTACATATTGCATATCAGTGTCATAGTAGGAATGTGGTGCACTGACAACAGACATGATGGGGCTTGCTACTTTTCTGTACTGTACCATCACTTCACAAGGGATACTTATTTCCAACATTATTTCTCCGGCATTGTTGTCATCAGTGAACAGTTCCTCATCTGTTAATTTGCGCAATGGTATGTTTGGATCAATGCACAGTACTGTGTGCCATTCACATCCATGCATGTCCATCCCTATTGCCACTATTCTCTTTGCCTATACTTGTACTCCTTCTAGATCGATTGACAATATTGTGCCAGCAACCATCTCAGGGGCAGCTACAGGGCAGAGCACAAAATCAGAGGGCACTCTCATTCTTTCCGTGTGAGTTCAGGTACTGCCCTAGCCAAAACTCTGATCCCGTACACGAACATGTTTTGATTTACAGGTACCCCAGTCACCTCGAGTTTGTTGGCCATGGTGTGTATCAATAGCATTGTTCTGAGGGGAAACATGCCTGGTGTAGAGCAAACAATCCCTCGGTCTCTAAATGATATCGTCAGGTTTAACTTGCTGAGCAAATCTCGTCCTAGTAAATTGACAGGGGAACTTTCATAGTAGAGTAGGGTTGCCCACACTGTTTTTCCCCCTATCTTGACATCCAAATCTTCTGTTAAAGGAACTGTGACTACATCCCCAGAGAACCCTTGCGTTTCGAGATTTTTGCCAGATAACGAAATATCACCTTCACATATACATGATTTCTCGGCCCCGATTCCACCATAAAGATGAACTGCTTCTTTCCAATCTCTGCCCCCACCAGTGGTTTCTGTTCTAGATTTAAGGTAGTGGATAGGACTGGACACGCAAGCGCTCTCTGTGGGGTGGTCTAATTGGGGAGTGTATCTGTCCTGGGGCAAGAGAAAATATACTCACTGAGAACGCACGCCCTTTGGTAGGGTGCTGGTTCACCGTTTGGAGTGGTGGCGAAAAGGTTGTTGTGATGGTGGGCCATTTGATTGGAGTGGTTTTGCTGTGATTGCATGTTATTTGGGGGGTGACGAGGCATATTATAGCCAGGTGGTGGACAGTGTGGCTGTGCATCTTGTAAGGGTTTCTCGTATGTTTCTGTCAGCAATGATCGCCGCTCTCTGTCATGATTATGGGGCAGTCTGTTGGGGATTTCATTCAAAACATTAAGTAGCATGTGCCCATAACAGTTGTTAATCTGGATAGGAGCACATGGGGTAACGGTGATGTGGTTCTGAAACAGCTGAAAGTCATGATGCCCAGGTGTTAAACTCTGGAGACATGGCTTATGAATCGAAGGTTTTGCAGGAGGGTGCGTCTATGAAGACTGCAAATTACTCTGTCCCATAGGGTCCTTGGGAAAAACAGGGGTCCAGAATGCCAGGATGTCAGCACCCTGTGATCTGGTGGGTATATTTTAAAGAGATCATTTTTATTTTGTAGGGGGTAAGAACTAGTCATAGTTAAAACTATGTATCTCTGGTTTGTTTTCAGCCTCAAAACGATGAAGTGGACGGTGGTGAAGAGAGTAAAGATGTACCAGAGACTTTCCTGATTTATTGCGTTTGATGCTCATACCAAATTAAAAACCTGGGGTTTTAGGATAATAGCCTAAGTAAGGAATGTGTTTCGCTAATGGAGACTGATAGCATTAAAGATGAAGCGGTCACAGCGGCTGTGACATGGATTGATAGCCTGGCTATTCAGGGTTTTACGGACATAGTGGTAAAAACATGTTGAAAACAACACTTTCAGAGATGGTGCTCAGGACATAATATGACAACCCCCGACAGGATGCTCACGAATGTCTGGAAATATCTTACACAGATAATTTGCTATGTAAAATATGTCCCATATGGAGCTCTAAACGCCTTGTAGAAATGATGCGTCTAATACAATCACTAACACAGCTACGGGTTAGGAACGGGGCGGAACAATGCATGTCTAAAACACTGTGGGCTATACAATCGACAAATAAACCCCTTTTGAAAATGAAGCAGTTTAGACAGGGTGCCTGATGTGTGTTAGAAGCATCGTCGAGAAAACAGTTTGCAAGTGGAGGGATAAAGTATATCAAAGACAGTATGGCAGAGCAATGCGCATGTGGCACCGTAAACTAACCTACGAGGATTGATACTGTAGATAATTGATATGCATTTTTGCTTATTTACAGGAGATAAAAAATGGACACGTATTGGAATGCAGACAATTTAATGTGAAACCTGGCTGTGTACAACAATTACTGTTGGATTTACTTGAAGAGGATCTGGGGACTATGACATCAAGGATGTGTTGTTATCTGGAAATACCAGTACTGCTACACAGACGTGAATGTAGCAATGTTTTATGTATCTCAATCATATTCCAACAACAACCACCCGCTAATAGACACCTGCTGGCAAAAGCACTGAAGAGGGATGTTTTTGCAATTTTAGACCTTGGTGGGTCAATCATTTAAGCAGACGGTGTATGAAATACAACATCATTTTCTAGCTGTTAAACGACGATGGTTGATTGATAGGGAAGTTTATTCATTTCTCTCAGCCGTCTCGCTCTAGTGCATGTTTGCTTATCGATACAGTGAAAGGAAATGTATCCATGAAGTAATTACGCATACTGCAGAATCTGTGGCCCAATTGATCATTCTGCAGCATCTGATAAATTCAAACTATCCAATTTGAATCAAAATTGTTCTTTTAAATGCTAATAAAAATCTATTGTTTATACAAACCTATTCATGTCTCAGAAAGAAAAGAAGGCTGTGCCACAAATAGTTCAATGAAGAAAGGAAAAAAGACATATTTAACACATAAAATAAAAATAAAAACATTATTCCAGAAGTAAATAAATATAAAAGGAAAAATAAACAAATTCAGTCAAACAACCAACTCTGAGACAGGCTGCAAGGAGGGAGGCGACTCAAGCGGGGCATAGGTGATTCTGAAGTATATGCTGTAAGTGCACTGTGGAATAGTGAGGGGTGGGTATAGATAAACAACAAATACTTAATAGCCATAGGGGTGCTTGAAGCGGCCCAGTGCCAGCGTCCTTTTAGCAAACCCGACACTGAGTGTTTTTTGTAGAGTAGCAGTACTAATTTCCCATTCTTTTTTATCACACACTGTAGACGGCTGTGTAACAACGATAGGCCGCAGGGTATCACACAAGTCTTCCTGAACAAAGGACTGTACCATATCTTTCAAACTGTCAATATTTATCTTAGCTGTGTTGTTAGCATTCCGTGCTATACCCTTCACTTTCATACTGACAGTCCATAGATATGTGGATGGGCCTATGTTTTAGGGCCTGTGGATACAAACTCCACAAGGTACTCATAAGAGTTTAACTCTGAAGTTAGATCCGCTAGATAATCTCTGGTGGGTGGGTTGACATCCCCGGGGTGGCTGACAAAGAGAACGCTATCAGTGTAGTGATACAGAACCTGGTCTTGCAACTGTTCCATCACAGCACACAGTTTCAAGCCTTCGAGACCGGTTGTGAATGCGGCTATAAATATGTTGGTATTGTTCAAGGCTGTGCACTATTCCAAGGCGTATCATCAACATAAACACCAACATAAACAAGCCATGTCATCATCTAGGAACACACAACTGCTCACGTCATAAGAATTATCGAATAGCTAAGCATGAAGCACATCAGGTTCCTTGACGATGGTTGTGTTTGGTAGATTAACTCTCTGTGCAAAGTTGCCCCACAATGAGTTTAGGCATAGCTTTGCCAAAAACCAGCCAGCAGGGTTGTCCTCGATGTGTTCCATATGCAAGCGTATGCCCTAAAGTTTATAATGATCATCTATGTAGGCCTGTTTAGCGGCATCGTCCACACGCCACGAGGCTTCTTGTTTCTGTTGTAGGATCATCTAAATGTCTTGCAGAAGAGCTTGAGGGCGATTTCTTTAAAATTACATATCTCATGTAAACACCCCAGGCGTTAGCCGTGTTTCAAAGCAAAACAAGGGGGGGTCTGGGAATCACTCTACCAGCATGAACACAGCCCAATGACCTGTTCTTGGGTGAATAATCCCTGGGAGAGTCTTAACCAAGTCCTGTTTCAAAGCAGCTTGTCATTCAATCGTACACCAAGTACCTGTCAGCTGCCGTTCTTCATCGCTGTGCTTATACCCGCCTGTACGACAGAGCAGAAACATCAGCTTGTCTTCGCATCTATAGTGCAACACGGGTAAGTAAAGGGCTCGGGTGGGCAGACCTCATACCTGATCAAACCAAAATACTGGCCTAAATCCCCAAAATTGTCACAGATGATATCTGGGTGCCCCACAAGGTAAGGTTTTCATTGTTTACAAAGGGGTATAGACTGGTAAAATTTAAGTAGTGTATTTGTTCACCCTCTGAGACGTGGTGGTGTAACTTCAAAGCATCCGTATGATAACTGTTTAGCACATCTCTGGGTTGCAGGGGACAAGCAGTTTATTCTCTTTAAGAAAACAACCCACATCTGGATTTTTCTTCACCATAGCGCACCACTCGTGCTCCCAGATACTGATGACACAAACACACAGACTAACTAGGAAAATCTGTTTCAACAGGGTGCGTCTATACACCTGCTCATAAGTAGTACCCGTCAAAGTATTGAAAGCACTGGCTGGATAAAAATTGGGATAGCCATGATAAAAACAGCTGTTGGACTCATGGGCTGTTTCCACCCCCTGAACCAGTGCATAACCATCCAGCCAGTACTTGCTGTAACATTTCTCACTACCGCCCATTAGGGCATGTTGTATGGCGATGTTCTCTGTGTCCTTGACATACAAGAGCCATTGAATAGACGCTGTGAAATAACGTTTCTGTCGCCTGTGGTACCAGTCTTGGGGCAGCAGCATGATTGTTTCAGGCTTTAGATACAGTTGTCTGTAGATCTGCATACAACAACTAGCCAGCAGTATACCTTAAAAATGGTCCACGTATGGCACATATATGCCAACCTGTATATGTGTTTAACGGCGGGTCATCCAAATGAACCCTTCCCAGAACAATTTACAGCCTGTCTTAAAAGGTAGTTATCTTCCTGACAGTAGGCCCTTAACTCCCGTTGAAAGTCAAACACGCCATGTTCATTAGCTTTGTACCACACCATGAACTGGTCGTTCTCACTTGATATCATGTACTGTACGCTGTATTGATCCGGGGCTTGGATCAGAAGATACATTGTTCTGGTTAGCCGCTGTGTTGAAAAGATGTGAAAAAAAAAACCTTTCACCTGGGGAAGCTGAAAGCTTTTGGGAGCCTGCTGAGTTTCATTGGGTAAAAATGATCAAGTAGTCAATAAATCCTAGCTACTACAAAGATCGCCATAAGCTTAGCACCCTGTGTGATAAGTTTCACCTTAATTCTCTCCTGCACCAGTTATCGAAGTATGAAATAGCCATCATAGCATTCGGCATTATGAGCTAAAAAGGTGTAGCCCGTGAATTTGCTTGTTACAAACGTGCCAACAAAATGACAAACACACGAGTCATCCTCAAAAGCCTAACAACTGCCGCCAGTGAGATGGCGAGCATAGATATAGTTGAGCTGGTGGGTCACATTCTCTTGGCGAGCCTCCATGTCATACTCAATGTAATCCTCGGTTTTATTTTGCGATCTACCACCTACAAATAACACAGGTGTTCATCCGTGTTTTCAATGGACGCTTTACACACCCAATAGATTATCCCATCACGCTTATGGCTTGCAGGGAGAAATGTTCTGCCCGTGGAGAAGTCAAGAGGTGTCTCACTTACAACAAAAATCAAATGAAATTTGCTTAAAGGCATGGTCTAGTAAACTTTTTTATTGTCCCTACGGGTCGGCCATGTTTTTTAAGCCTAAGTGGCTCGATTTTAGAAAACTTTCCTATGGACCTTACCCGAGTTTTCGTCCATTAAACGCACGCGAAAACAAGCACCAGGGCGCCGCCATTTTCTGATAATCCTATCACTTGCTGCATCGTCCTGGCTGACCTGCTTTTGCGGCACTAAATCAATTCCCCCGCCCCTGAGCCTGACATTATCCAAACATTCATATTCCCCGCCTCTCTCCGTGACGTTACTGTGTTGCGTAGGCAAACGCGCCCAGTCGTCTTCTACGCGACTCCACACAGAACCCGGAAACCAACACAGACCATCTCACAACACAGCGCGCCACAATTCGGAATATGAAACTGTACTTTAAAATCAAACAGCAACACGGTACATTTGGTAAAGTACATTTATTTTACATTAAATGTTTAGAGAATATTCACCAATTGCCATATGAACTCCGAAAGCCATTTATTTACTTTTATCTGTATCCGCCATGGTACACAGGGTGTTGCTTTTCGTTAAAAGAAGCACTTTGGAAGCACGGTGAACCGCAAGGCTGTTCCATCAACTAGGCACTAGTCCATCGTAAAGGTTGATATGTTGCTTCTAGCCACTAGTACAGCGTAAGGGCATGTGGGCCCTTGGCGATCGTCCCATAAAATTGTCAGTGTGCTCCAGTTGTTCACACGAAGCTGCAGGTGTCTACTGTAAAAGCCATCTGCTGGTGTCTCAAACCGATGGCAGTAGCAGAAGGGGAGCAAATACCTGTTATGAAAACAAAAAAATTATAACTAGTCTCGCCAGCCGATCTTCATTAATATTACTTATTTTATTTATTACAGCCGATCAGAAACTATTTGCTTGCAAGGATAGTTCAACGGAGTATGTTCGGCTCTAAAATCAATGCGAAAAGTAACAAAATAAATCGAGGCCAACACACAATGATAAACGACAGTTAGTCTACATGAGTGAGGAATGATATGATATATGATATGGCATTTGTAACGCGCCTATACTCAAGTGTTTCAAGGCGCGACGAGGCAGGTGGGGAACAAGGGCAGACAGACAACGATCCTACTAGGCCAGGTGTATTTCTGATCGCACATGGGGAAGGGGGGAGGGGTGGTAAAAGTCATGTACATGGTTAGTTGAATACAAATTAAATAATAGGGCCAGCTGGTGGCAAGTGCAAGGTAAATGCCGGGAGAAGGGGCTGAAGGATACAGAGACAGTCCGGTAGTGCAGGTAGGCAGTGCAGGGAAAAGTGGCTGGGCCAAGGACCGAGATCGGTGAGGCCAGTGGACCTGCATGCCCATGTGCCCACTACGAACACGTTTTACTTGCTTTTCCTAGCTCTTCATTCATTCATTTATTCATGCATCCATTCATTAAATCTTCATTCCGGTATAAAAGCGTGTAAAGATGTACTTACATTATATTTGAAATTTCCATTGTGTCTCTTCGTAATGCAGTCTGTAAAATGGACCGTGCTCTTGACAACGATTTTTCGTATATTGAACTAAAATGAAACTCGGTCTAGTTTCTGAATTTTCTGCCTTATCGTCTCTTACGTTATTGCGCACCCCCTTCAAATGTAGTTCTTTCGGCATGGTCCCTGTCTCAAGGTCAAAAAACAATAGACCCTTATACTTCCAGTGCGACTTGTGGGCCTCATCTGGACGCTGTCCTTCGCATTCTTTATTTGCAACATCACGTAGTATAGGCATTTGTGAGAACTTGAAGTTTAGAATCCGTCTAAGTAGTGCGCCTCAATGTGCAAATGCGAACTGGCTTCTCTCCCAAATGCCACGGCCCGCTTGGCTGGCACGTTCTAAGTGCCCCAATTTTGTCCCCGTTGTCTGCGAGCTTTGCAGCCCAAATTGAGACATTTAATTTTTGGCGGAAGGTCAGGGAAAGTATAAAGTACCACAGGAGTTGAGTTAAAAGTGAGATTTATTGTTTGTTTGTTTGTTTTATTATTTGCAATACGCAAGCCTCCCCTCCATTAACAGTGCGCAGCATTTACATTTACATGAGATGAGACATGAGAAAAATATATACATACACATATATGAGGTGAATAGAGAGAATTCAAAGATGACACCCAGCTTGTTCGCCACCCATGATGGTGAAGGTAGGGGTTAGGGTTAGAGGTACACTGTACAATAACATTTATTTACAAAAAGACAATCGTATTGCAATTATTTAAACCGGGATTTGTACTTCACAATCAGCTGTGCTTCGGGTGGGCATGGCACAGTCGCAATGGTCGGTGGCAATGGATCACTGCTCTGCACAGAAACATCCAGAATTCCATATCTGTGCTTCTCTAGCACAGCAACAATAAGGCCTTTCACAAAGTCGAACTGCATTTCATCATAGACTGGTTTGATCACCGATTGCTTACTTCATTTTGAAAACACCTTAGTGTAGCGAGGCATCCTTACTTTACCCCTAGTCCTAGATTGTTCACGTCCGACATTGCTGTTATGGGCCAAGACCGCTAGTAGAGTGCGATGTTTCATGCCCCGAAAGCTAAAATGCAAGCACTTTGGCCTGTACTTTAGGCACATATTGTGGAACACCTCCAAATCTCCTGTGTGACAGAATTCTGTCAGTCCTCTCAAATCTCTTGATGGAGTTTTGTCGAAAACAATCTTCTCAATGGCTTTGTGTGTCGGTGAAGATGGAATCAACCACTTCTTCTTCCGTGCCTCCTCTGGGGACAAAGGGCCATGTTCACATTGGTGGAAATGTTCATTTGCTGTCCAGCGGTGAACGTTGGTACAGTGGTGCATCAGTGACCGCCATTTTTCAAGTAGTATTTCCACTGACACTTCACAAGTTTTTGAGCTCCACCAAAGATGGTTGGTGATAGAATGGGACCACTGCAAAATACTTTCAAAACCTTTTTTTTTCCCTGCAGCCGAGAATTTCTTATTGATTGATTTAGCAAGATGCCACACGTCAAATTGATGTTTAATATGTGGGAACTGCTCTCTCATTGTCTTGGCAATTGAAATGTGTCTATCCGTGGCTATGAGGTCGATGTGCATTCCCCTTGATTGTGGATATTCCACTGATTTGATAAATCCTAGTTTCTCCATGGCCACTGATGATGTACATTGTGTTACCCGCACGACCACCGAACTCACAATTTTCCTACTATCCATGTCCTGAAAGTGGTAGGTGCAGTACTTGGCAGAAAATCCAGGGCTGTCGCACTGTCCATCGCTGGCTAGCCTGAATCGTTTGCCTTCGAATGTACTTGCTAGAGAAAATTGTTCAATTTTCCAAGCATCACTAATGGCCGGAAACAGATAATCAAGTTGGTATATGTAGTACAGCGCTTTAGAAATGAAATGGAGTCCCACAAACTGAAAGAAAGCCTCTAACTTTCTAAAACTGGAGCCACTAAAAAGTGATGCAGCTGCACACAGTAGATTACCTGCTGGCAGTTTACCCAGCATCGGTTGTGCAGACCATGAGAACCTATGATGTAATCTACAGGCGGCATTTATTTTGACGTTACTGCCTTTTATTTGACGAGTCACATTAATCAATGGCTTCCCACATACTTTCCCTCTAATGGAATGCACACATTTCAGCATACTTATAATTTCCATCAAACAACTGTCGAATACAATGTATTTGATCTCTTTCATTAGACTGTCATCCTGCGTCAATGTTGTTTCGGCCTGTGACGTTGTGGAGATTTCAACACATTGGAAAGTAATATCGCTGATATCAAGTTCTGATGCGTCTATGGATGCTGCGGCTGGTTCATTATCTGTCATTTCGACATCTATTATACATTGATGGGAGAACACATAAATGTCAACAGGTTTTTTGTTGGCAAATATTTGGCGGGTGTAGATTGTGTGAATTGATCTGCAACTACTTCAGGGCTATCTTCAATACATTCAATAACATCTTCTTGTGGTGGTGCGGTCGCACTGTAGCTATGGTCCAATGCAACTTTGCTGTAGTCTCCAAACACAGTTAATTCATGTTCTGGCCATTGGACATGAGCATCTCGAGCCTGAACACGCCTCGCCTCAATTAATAGTTCCTCCATAGTGTACACGGTCTGGCAAGCCACATCTCTCATTCGCTTCACTGTCTGTGTATGTATAGTTCTGACACCCACGGGTAACTGGAGGAGAGATTGGAAAATGGATGTTCAGTTTAAACACAAGATAAAGTGTAGTACAATTGACTGGAAAAAAACATAAAATAGATCCCCAGCACAAACATTTTTTTAAAGTTATGAACTGTTTGTAACTAACATTTTTTTGTTTTTTTTTCTTTGCAACTTTTTTGACTCGACCTTCAACGTCTGCACGCTGTAGCTCCGATTCGTTTATGCATGTCCTCCCTTCCTCTTGCGCTGCAACGACTATAATTTCTGTATCCGCATAGACAGCACGGAATGAGGCTCCATCTTCTCCCTGAAACATAGTACTTTCATTACTATGTATCAAAATATTGTTAGCATAAAACACACGTGAGGACGAACACACGGGTACATCTCAATAGCCAAACACGGTTTAAACATTGTGTGCAACAATCGAACGACAAGTATTCGACCAGTGATGATCTATATCGATGGTGCTGTCAGTATCCATACCTCTGGCTCTGCATGGACTGCTATGAATGGTTGTATTAGAGAGGAGGCATCCTCATCTCCCTGAAACACAGTACTTGCATTATTATGCTTTTCAATATTGGAAACACAACACACACTTGGGGTCGACGGCACAGGTACATATAAAGAGATAACCACAAATGATGCATTGTCTAAAAGAATCAAGGAAAATCCAAATATGATCACATTTCATCGACTTATTTCAACGATTCCTTTACATCTGCATCATCTAAATGAGATGTAGTGATTGTGGTGGAAGCTCCGTCGTCTCCCTGAAACACAGCACTTGCATTAGTATGGTTTTCAATATTGGAAACATAACACACACTTGGGGTCGAACGCACAGGTACATATAAAGAGATAACCACAAATGATGTATTGTCCAAAAGAATCAAGGAAAATCTAAATATGATCACATATCATCGACTTATTTCTCCGATTTATTTACATCTGCATCATCTAAATAAGATGTTGTGATTTTAGTGGAAGCTTCGTCGTCTCCCTGAAACACAGCACTTGCGTTAATAGGGAAGAAAGTATAGTAAATGGAATCACGTTATATGATCACGCATGATGGAGCTGTCATTATCCATACCTCGTGCTGCTGAAGAATATCTATGGATGTTGCAAATGTAGTGCGCAAGTGCGAAAGCTGTTGCGCCGATTCGTATACGCATGGTCCCGCTTCCACTTCCCCTGGAATTACTTGAATATCAGGCTCTGCATCAAGTGCAGGGGTTGACGCTCCATCAACTGCCTGAAACATAGTACTTGCATTAGTGAGGATTACAATAGTGAAAACATAACACACACCTGGGGTCGACAGCACAGGTACATATGAACGGCTAACCACGAATGAAACATTGTGTAGAACAATCAAACAACACGAATTCCAGCTCTGATGATGACGCTCGATGGAGCTGTCAGTATCCAGACCTCCTGCTGGTGAAGAACATCTAGAAATGTTGTAGATGTGGCGGACGCTTCAGCATCTCCCTGAAAGACAGTACTAGCATTAGTATGGATAACACTAATTATAACTGAAAACAAACACCAGTGGACGATAACTAAGGTGTATATCAATTGGAAAGCACTAACCAAACATTCGGTAAAATAATTACACGATAAAATAAAACTATTACTTGACATGCATAAAACAAGTCTGTAGCGGATTAGCCAAGTAAGATTACCTGATACGCGCTAGAAGTGGTTGATAACTGCGACCACGTCAAGGATGTAGAATGTTCTTGCTTCAGATTTAAGGGATAGTCAAGAAGTTGTAAAGGTAAATTAATGATTGATAATGAAATGCCAATATTAAAAATAGCCATGTAAGGCGACAGAATACTTGAAAAATGCTCAATACAGCACAGTTCCCTGTTCCCATATATATACATTGCGTTTGTGGGTTATGAAATAGAAAAAGAATATATTGATAAATGTCATTGTTCAAAAAACTATACACTCATATCAATATCGAAATTATTACAAGGGATAGAACACCTACAATATCAATTCATCCTTTTGGATACCTACACACTACCGCAAGGCCTAAAGCTAAATCCGGACACTTGACTCACCAGTGGCGGAATGTGGACGAATAGAGTGGGAATAGCGTTTGCGAGCAATTTCCGTGTCGTTCGCCGTTTATTCTTCTTTGTTACCCAAGCTGTTGTGTACATGTCCAAGGAAAAGTGACGGCTGCAGATGCGGTATCGATCACCCCTCTTGTCCTCTAAGACTTGTTGGACTCTACTTTCCAGCTCATCCAGTGGATATCCGCAATGGCTGACCCATTCTCTTATTCGATCAACAGTTTTCGGGAATACATGCATTTTAGTGCCTTCAGATTTCGCATGGGTCTTCGAAGGGCAACCGCTAATCGAACTGGCAGGCATTGTTGATAAATCTGAAAAGTAAATATCGACATTATTATACAATCTTCAAGAATAAAGATTTGATACAAAAGTAAATGAATCATACAATGATCAATGCAAGGTTTGTTTTAGTCGCATGAACTGTACCAGTTCATTATGTGCGGCTTAGTATTTGCATAAGTTGTAGAAATGTATAAATGATGTGACTAAAATCTGAACATGTGACTTATCCCTTGGATGTTCTGTATTGCACTAGGAGGAAACATGCTTACATTATAGACTGGACCCCCGAAGAATGCAATTCGATGACAATAGACACAGAAGAAAAAAAATAGATCTATTGATAGCATAGCAATGGAAACCCAAGTCAATAGCAATGAGACCAATGAACATAGCACTATTGTGTACTCTACTCGCAAATAGATAGAAATTTAAAAATCTGCGAAATATGACTACGATACATGGCCTTACCTTGACCAACAAACAGTCGGATTCAGCAAGCAGAGCAGTATGTTGCAGGAGAATAGGTGGGTGGCCACAGGTAGCACACTGATGGGTTTGCTCTAACCGGTCACAGAAGTTCACGGATAGCACGACGACAAGCAGATTAGCGTAGATCTCAGTGGTTGCCAGGTAACACGTTCAGGAGTTGACTTGCAAAGCACAAAGATGTTCTCATGAGACATATCAAGTGGTTTATAAAGTATTAGAAACAGGGGTGTGTTTGTGAATGAATGACGTATGTATGTCGTGGTCTTAGGGGGGCAGCCTGCTTCAAGGGGAGGCCTGGCTGGAGACACGTGGTCTGAGGAGGCCATGTGACCGATAGCCCCTTGGCGTTTGATACCTTTTGAAGTGTGCATGTAGTTTGGCACCTTGGCCTTTCGCGCCCCAGACAGCGCGCATCCACTGGCGCGAACCGCCTTTGATAGAGGGTGGGTGGGATGGATGGGCCTGGAGCATGCAGATAAGGCACAGGAAGACTGCTGAATGGAGACACACTTATGTGGATTGCAGCGGGGCGGCCTGCTTCAAGGGGAGGCTTGGCTGGAGACACAGGGTCTGAGGAGGCCATGTGACCGATGG
The DNA here is from genome assembly GCF_040938575.1 of Ambystoma mexicanum. Classification (NCBI taxonomy): domain Eukaryota; kingdom Metazoa; phylum Chordata; class Amphibia; order Caudata; family Ambystomatidae; genus Ambystoma; species Ambystoma mexicanum. The sequence goes on from NC_090922.1 coordinate 1,537,594,621, forward strand.
CCCCTTGGCGTGGGATACCTTTTGAAGTGTACATGTACTTTGGCACCTTGGCCTTTGCGCCCCTGACAGCCCCCCATGCCAGCGCTCATCCACTGGCGCGAACCGCCTTTGATAGAGGGGGGTGGGATGGATGGGCCTGGGGTGTGAAGATAAGGCACAGGAAGACTGCTGAATGGAGACACACTTATGTGGATTGCAGGGGGGCGGCCTGCTTCAAGGGGAGGCCTGGCTAGAGACACGGGGTCTGAGGAGGCCATGTGAGCAATGGCCCCTTGCCATGGGATACCTTTTGAAGTGTACATGCTGTTTGGCACCTTGGCCTCACGCGCCCCTCACAGCGCGCATCCCCGGGTGCGAACCGCCTTTGATAGAGGGGGTGGGATGAATGGGCCTGGAGAGTGCAGATAAGGCACAGGAAGACTGCTGAATGGAGACACACGTATGTGGAATGCAGGGGGGCGGCCTGCTTCAAGGGGAGGTTTGGCTGGAGACACGGGGTCTGAGGAGGCCATGTGACCGATGGCCCCTTGGCGTGGGATACCTTTTGAAGTGTACATGTACTTTGGCACCTTGGCCTTTCGCGCCCCTGACAGCCCCCCATGCCAGCGCTCATCCACTGGCGCGAACCGCCTTTATATCAATATATAGTATAACGCCTTTATATCAATGATAGTATATCGTTGCTTATCAATAACAAATGCCACATACCAGAGATTCTTGTGAGCACAGACCCACACTTCAACTGGTGTATTATAGTGGTCAAGACCCTAAGGCCTGTATAATCCAATGGTAGTTATTAGTATAGATATGTGTGACTTTTATAGAGACATAACCTACTGAAAGACTTTGAACAAGTCTTATTTAGTGCATGCATTATCGAGAATATGTTATGTTAGCTTAGATAGATAGTGACCACCCTGCTTCACAGCGACCAGACCTTCACCCATTCGGAGCACAGATGTCTGACGTCCATCCTTGAATGGAGACACACTTGATTCATTTAAAAAATCGAAACAACCGTTGTTAAATTATATGTGGTGTTTTATTTTGTATCTTATTTTCATGACACAAAAATACAAGACTTTAAAGATTATACAGGTCAGGTTGCAGCACAGCGAGAGAAAATCCCCTGTACTGACCGCTGTCACTCGGGAACGTTTTTCTAATGGCAGGAACGACACAGGCGGGTATCACTCTTCGAACGCGGCGTCCAAGCCTCCTGTGGAGCCACCATGTAAAGGAGCGATAGGCCACCAGCCTGTACCACCTGTGAAAAGGAATGAAACAAACTGATTTTAAATGACCAAGATAAGTTTAATAAACGTTTGTTGTCAATGACAATTCTTGTAACTAATGGCATTCTGCACGGACAAATGCTATCTAGACAATGCACACTATTTATTGAACGACTTACATGTGTTACAATGATATATAGATGTAATTTTGGATATAGTAGAAGAACATGAAATAGGAGTGGCATGACAAGCAGAGTATACTTACTCGTTACTCGGATTACGAGGACGAACAGTTGCGCGAAGTTCGTGCATGAGCACCATCATTATCCTCAACACGGCCCATGTGAGGCAGGCTGCCCTGAAGTCTGGCAGCTCAGTGATGCATTGCGGTTGTGGCTCGCCTTCCGAAATGTAGGCCAGGCATCCCGAGTTTTCTCGGCAGCAGCAGTTCTCCTCCTCGGTCGGCATTAGCTCGCACCGATAGCATGTGCACCAGGTGGAGACGCCGTCCATGGGACTAGGCCCAGGCTCTTCATCTGTTGATTCGTCCTGCCAACTGCCGTCCGAATCCCCATCGTGTTCGCGTGCTTCCCTTTCCAGTAGTTCCTCCTCGGTATACTCGGGCTCGTACATGTAGGGCATTATAGTAGCCATTGTGAGTTAAACAAACTAAAATAATTTATAGCGGTGGTAATGGTATCTATTCACACGGGCTACAAGCAACAAAGGTAGCTGACCAGAGCACTGAAACGAGTCACAGAATACTCAAAGTAACACAGATAGAGGAATAGAATCGAAAATCTGCTGCTGTGTGTTGTGAAACGGTCTGTTTATACTTATTGAGGAAAGAGGCGTCCTGCCATTTCCATGGCGACACGTCATTAGCTGAGGCGCAGCGATTGTTTACACGAGACGTGCTTTGGCGTTGGGAAATGGGCGGTACGAGTCTGCTGATGACAAGCTCAGGGGCGGGGGATTTGATTTAGTGCCGCAAAAGCAAGGTCAGCCAGGGCGATGCGGCAAGTGATTGGATTATCACAAAATGGCGGCTCCCTGGTGCTTGTTTTCGCGTGCATTTAATGGACAAAAACTTGGGTAAGGTCCATAGGAAAGTTTTCTAAAATCGAGCCACTTAGGCTTAAAAAAACATGGCTGACCCGTAGGGACAATAAACATTTTTACTAGACCATGCCTATAATGTGCATGTCTAGACACGCCCACGTCTGCGCAAAGGTGTGACATTGCGGTAATGTTAAAGGCTGATACATAAGCATTTGACACTCCTCTCTTAAACACATGGAACAGTAATACTGGCAATTGTGTCTATGGTTGTTGTTGGAAATGGGGTGACAAAGTTTACAGAGGTTTTTAGCCCCAAGAGCATTTTTAGATGGGTTATACCATAAAAATGGTTGTCATGGTGTAAACCGTTGGCGAAGGAGAGTATTTTGTTGGGCCTATCGAAATATTCCTAAAAGAGAGCCAACTGACCAAACCCTACAGGGGTGTCCATCGGGATGCCCAGCTCTTTGTGGCTTTGCAAAGCTTTTTTAATGTATATCAGCATCTGTCAGGCACCAGGGTTCAATTAATCCTATAAGACTAGACGCCAGGCGGAGATTTAAAGGGATGGTCTAGTAAAACATTTTTTTAAAAAAAATAGATAGGCAAGATAAAAAAAAATACTAGCATTCTCCGTTTTAAAACTTCCTATGTAAAATTTTGAGCTATTCAAACTTAGAAAAAAAATGCAGCTAGTGCTTATTTTTTAAAAAAAAATAAATAGCACTTACCGAGATTCAGCTGCAGCTTTCCTGCTCTGGTCTCCGGTCCCCGTCCTCCGCCTACAGCACTAATGAAGGGAAAGCCACCCAGCGGTAGCCTTTGTTTACTACAGCTGGCTGGCTTTTCCTTCATTAGTGCCGCAAAAGCCAGCACAGGAGGGCATCCATTTCACAAAATGGATGCGCCCATGTTCTTGCTTTTGCGAATTTTGAGCTTGAATAGCTCAAAATTTTACATAGGAAGTTTTAAAACGGAGAATGCTAGTATTTTTGTTTATGTTGTCTATCTATTTTTTAAATAAAAATGTTTACTAGACCATCCCTTTAAAGGCCCATGATGGCAATCAAACAACCATCTGCTTTTTGATTCTTTTGTGACAATGTTTAAAGAGGTTTTTAGCCCCAAGATTTTTCTTTCGATTAATTATACCACAGAAATACTGTAGACAGGGTTGTTGTGGTGTAAATCATACAAAGTGTTGCTGGCTGTTTTTACGGAATAGGATAAAATTACCAAAAATAAATTACCGACCCCACAAAAAGATTTAAAACACTTACCAAAAAAAGGTCAAACTACTAAAAGTTCAAACTTTTGTGATGTATGTTTTGGTGTGGGGTCGGTAAAAAAAAGAAACACAAAGGCTACGGGGCTGCGGGGTGTCCCCCACAACACCAGCTCACTACACTACACAGTATAGTGAGCGGGTGTTGTGGGGGTTAACCCGCAGCTCACCCGAGCTTAAAACAAAAAAAGAAGGAAAAAATTAAACCTGGGAGCTGCGGGGGTGTCCCCTGCAGCACCCCGCTCACTATACTATACAGTATAGTGGCCGGAGGTTGCGGAGCACACCGCTGCAGCTCATCCGAACAAAAGTAAAAAAAATTTTAAAAAAAAGAAAAGGACCCTAGAGCACCAGTTCCCGATCACGGAAGTGAAAGGGAACCAGCGCTGCAGGGACACAGCGCGTTTGAAGGAAAGGTAAGTAGGGGGTCGGTATGTGGTGGGGGGTGTTGAGGGTGTCAGTGTGGGTGTGTGTTTGAAGCTTTGTGATTTTCAATGGCTGTCCGCATGGGAAATGTATGAACATATACCCCTCCAGAGTGCGGTCTGACAACTAGTACAACAATTTTAAGAAGCACAAATCTTACTCTCAAAGAGCCTCCTCAGATTTTCAAAAATCATAAAACTCAGAAAACATCCCGAGTAGATCGACCGGTAAACAAGGGCCTGGTTAAACCTTCGGCATCCATTGTTATCTGAAGAAAGTCATTGGGACCCGCAGTTTCCAATATAAGGCAGACCAGAGTTTCCATGGCTTCTGTTATAACCGCTAGTCCATGACCCCAAGAAGCGCAATTGGTTCACAAACCTAAATTCTTCATAATGCTCCACAGCAGAAAATGTTTAGCAAGTCCTTTGAGACAGGCGCATCTGGGGGTCTGTGGGGTTTGGGGTTGTGGTGAGCTAGGTTAATCGCTTCTGGATATAATCAGCTTTGGCCTTTATCACGACTTTTAACAACCACCGGCATTGGGTATGAGACCTGTACCATTTTAAGTTTCACTCTTTAGGGACCCTATGATCCAGATACTCACCTGCGCTCTGGACAATCACCCCATCTCTATCAACACCTGGGTTTTTAATTTGCCCCGCACGCCCTTTACAGCGGACGCTGGTTAAATGAGCCGGTGCGTGAGTGGTTTGCTGTTTTGTAGTAGGGGTGGTTTTTGGGGAGTCGCTAGGGTGTAGTCGTAAGCCTTGGCTGGCCCCGGCTATATCTCATAATTGCAATGTGTCATTGTTGGGTATTGACAGACGATCTGTACTAGGTCCGGCTATTGCTGTACTAGGTACAGTGTGTGCCTGCAGGCAAAGGGCTGTAGTGAGGTTTCAAGCTGGACGGGGGCAGGGACGCTAACATGTTATGCTACACATCTGCACCAGTGTCTATCGCTGTAGTGGGATAGTTGCACTCCCCAACCGGGGATACCACGGGGACACCTATCACTAAGACCATAGTATAATCAGTGAGTTGTTTTATTAGTGTAGACACCAACCTCGACACATTTTTAAAAGTAGCCCTGATCACAGCTTGCGCAATTCCCTTCTCCTTACAGTATCGCTTCAGACTTTTCACCACGGTTAAGATTTTTTTATAATTTTGTTTAAAGGTGGGTTTGGCTGCCTGTTTCCTACTGCTCTTGCGAACCCTATTGGTTTTTTTCTGTGTTATTTCTATTAACTGACATAGATACATGTACATGCAGTGTCTGTCATCTATGATAATGCTGCTAGTGCTAAGGTCATTCTGAATGTAAATGGGGTACATCTGACTATTACTACAACCCTCCCACAGATCATTTACACCATGGTCACGAGTGTCTGCGATGGCAACAATACATGCAACTGTTTTACTATCAATATTAATGACACCCTTTGCATTGTCCTCAAGGGTTTCTGGGGCCTGGGACCGCAATACCTCCAACTCTCTCTTCGGAAATATCTTCCTACTCGAGCTCTTCACTCCTCCACCTCCAACTCCTTGAGGGTCAGGCGCTTCTCCAAGCAATGAGTCGGTGGCATATATCTCTCTTCTGTGGCACCTCCCTCTGGTACAGCCTCCCTGCCTCTCTGAAACTTGAGCAGAACCATCTCAGGGTCTGAAAGCTTCTCAAGATTTTCCTCTTTGCTTCTGCCTTCACTCCGTCTCTTCCCTGCTGATCTCCTTTCTGATACGGCACTGGTCACCTGGTTACTCTCTGAACTTCGGGCCCAGGTCCCTGCTCGCCCAGTTGCACACCTGCACTGCCTCCGGGCAACCCTTGCACTTGGTTCTGTATCTGCAACCCTTCGGTCCCTTACCTGCACTTATCAGACACTTGTCTGTACTTAATCCTTGCACTGTCACCTGCTGGCTGCAATACTTGCTTTTGTGATCCTGTGTCCTGCATTTGCCCTTCCTTCCCTGCCCCTGGCACTTTTCCCCTCCCCTGCACTTGTGCAATGTCAATGTCACTAGGCCTATTAACATTGTGGTCTTTGTCCTCCCTTTGTTGCCCCTCGCTTGACTCATCACGCCTTTAAACACTTGTCTATAGGCGCCTTATAATATCATATCATCCCCATCTTTAATGTCAACGGGGCCAGTCGGGCTATTACTATTACACCCCTCACACATATCATTTACACCCTTATTAATGCACGCAGCTGTTTCATTTACAACTACAATATTAATGATCCCACCATCTTGAGCATCGACAGTAGCATCCTGGGGCACATGAAACATGTTGGGCTGTAAACCGTTGCCATTGCTGACCAATTTTTCGGCATTGTACATGTTCACACAGGGGCCCTGGAATTCTTCAAGGGGTATATTGTACATGGTGTGTGCTATACAGACATGCTCCTGTGGGGACATATGAACAATGGATTCTAGCTCATCAGCATCCAGCGCCTTCCGCCCCACATCCGTGACATCCAACGAACCAATATGATTATGAGACCCAACACACGACCAAGCACCCAGCCCCTCGTCTATGGCATCCAATGACCCACTATGATCAACAGAACCATCAAATGGCCCGCATCCACCCCTGCGTCTATGGCATCCAACACCCCACTATGATCAACAGAACCATCAAATGGCCCGCATCCACCCCTGCGTCTATGGCATCCAACAACCAACTATGATCAACAGAACCATCACATGGCCCGCATCCACCTCTGCGTCTATGGCATCCAACACCCCAATATGCTCAACAGGCCTTACACATGCCCCCACATCCTGCTCAGCGACTAAGGCTGCCAATGCCCCAATATGCTCAACATGCCAACACATGACCTTGCGTCACACTCGCCCTCATCCTCCCCCGAATCTATGACATCCGATGCCCCAATATGCTCAACAGGCCTAAAACATGACCTTGCGTCTCACTCGCCCTCATCCTCCCCCGAATCTATGGCATCCGATGCCCCAATATGCTCAACAGGCCTAACACATGACCTTGCGTCACACTCGCCCTCATCCTCCCCCGAATCTATGGCATCCGATGCCCCAATATGCTCAACAGGCCTAACACATGACCTTGCATCACACTCGCCCTCATCCTCCCCCGAATCTATGACATCCGATGCCCCAATAAGCTCAACAGGCCTAACACATGACCTTGCGTCTCACTCGCCCTCATCCTCCCCCGAATCTATGACATCCGATGCCCCAATATGCTCAACAGGCCTAACACATGCCCCCACATGCAGCTCAGCGACTACGGCCGCCAATGCCCCACTATGCTCAACAGGCCCAATACATGACCTTGCGTCCAACTCACCCTCATGCTCCCCCGAATCTATGGCATCCAACGCACGCCACAATATGCTCAACAGGTCTAACACATGTAAGAATATGAGGTAGTCACTGGAAATGCTTAATTCGCTGTCCCTATCCCTTCTTTATACTTATACTAACTCATGCCCCCACACCCCCCTCGCCCGCCTCCTCCCCAGTGCTAATGTCTTCATACTGTAGCAGGACATACTCATGTTGTTGAGTAGACTCTAGATGGCCAGATGAGTTGTTGTACAGGTTTATTGAAGCATTAACAACACCTTCTATAGTCTAGCCATGGCAGGTGGTAACATTGTGTTCTTCAGAACCAGCACCGGCTGCAACTTGCCCCAGTTACTACTGGATAAGGTGTTTCAACATCCTCATCATCGCTCATGACAATCACCCATTTGAGCAGCACCCCCCCACCCTGTTGGCCACAGTTGTCTGTTCCCACACCATGACGCTCGGATACACATGCATAAACCATGGTCGCAACACCCTGGGCCATCCCGTTTGGGTCATTTATGTGTTTCTTTAGACGCAGGCAGGCCCCTCCACACTGGGGTTGTCTTGCAGCAGGAGTAGCCTCTATAACATCAGACATAGCTTTCTGTATTTTGTGATAGACATAATTTATATCAACTCACCTCTACTCCCGCTTTAGCACCAGTCTGGCCTGAGACTGTTGAATGCTGTTAAAGCAACATTTCAACCCTGAACCAGCTGTAGTTGTGCATGAAGGCAACAGCAATATGTAGGGTCCTGTCCCAACACCGGCAATAGAAGTTTGAATGTTTAAAGCACCCATAATAGCCACCAGCACTGTGTATCATCGGATGTCCAGCGTCACAAACGTGTTCTGAAACAAATAAATAATGATTGAGGAACCTTTCTGGTGTGGGTTTCCCACGGGTTTGACCTCAGCGCCCTGTTTGTTTTAGTAATATGTTCACTGATTTTCGGGGTGGTCGCAAAAGACTGTAACAACGGAGTTCCGGTTCCTCTACTCCGTTTTGGTTGAAAAACAATAAAGTGTTTTGGGTTACTGTTTTCCTTCTGCGCCCTTATGGAAAGAAAAAATATGTATACCAACATTTTTTCTTGATTTTGTAATAAATAGATATCTTTTATTGAAACATATTGTTATGTTTGTTGAATTTCCCTCTATGATAACACGTGTTTCGGCGAAACCATCGCCTTTTTCAAATCAGGGCTAGTTAGTAAATCAAAATAGATAGTGATTTTTTGAAAACATAAATTGACAATCATGAATCAGGTTGTTGAAACATTAAAGTACATGAGAAATGAAAACATTTTTGTTATATTCATGCAATAATTAAATGGTTCAAAACAATATAAAAACATTTGGTTGGCCATTGGGGAGGGGTGAAAGGACAGATTGGTAAGGGATAAAAAATAAAACAACAAAGAGAGAGAAAGAAATTTACAAAAAATAAAGATTAACGAAAAAGTTTTGAAGTACATTGTATTTGAAGATAATTCAAATATTCATTTAAATTACATTGAAATTTGGTTTCATCAAATTTCTTACCTAATGTTTTAATTTGGATATTCATAATACTTGAAACGTTCATTACTGTGGACTCGAATAAGTAATGGTTTTACCATTCTAACATTCTGTTGTCGCTTAAAATTGCAAATGTCAAAAAAAAAATGTAAAACAAACACAAGCATTTAAATAAAGCCGAGGCCATTTTTTGAGGACCTAAAGTCCGTAGACGAATACTAAAAATAAGCACCTTAATGTACCAGTAGAGTGTACAGGAACATTGACGCAATGTAAAAAATAAGCGGAAGTTTCTAAGTATTAAAAGGGAAATCAACCTGTAACGCTTAACATTACCTTTTGTGTGAATTTACAGGGATTTAACCCATGACTTATTCGAGTCCACAGTAATGAACGTTTCAAGTATTATGAATATCCAAATTAAAACATTAGGTAAGAAATTTGATGAAACCAAATTTCAATGTAATTTAAATGAATATTTGAATTATCTTCAAATACAATGTACTTCAAAACTTTTTCGTTAATCTTTATTTTTGTAAATTTCTTTCTCTCTCTCTCTTTGTTGTTTTATTTTTTATCCCTTACCAATCCGTCCTTTCACCCCTCCCCAATGGCCAACCAAATGTTTTTATATTGTTTAGAACCATTTAATTATTGCATGAATATAACAAAAATGTTTTCATTTCTCATGTACTTTAATGTTTCAACAACCTGATTCATGATTGTCAATTTATGTTTTCAAAAAATCACTATCTATTTTGATTTACTAACTAGCCCTGATTTGAAAAAGGCGATGGTTTTGCCGAAACACGTGTTATCATAGAGGGCAATTCAACAAACATAACAATATGTTTCAATAAAAGATATCTATTTATTACAAAATCAAGAACAAATTTTGGTATACATATTTTTTCTTTCCATAAGGGCGCAGAAGAAAAACAGTAACCCAAAACACTCTAGTGTTCTGAAACAAGGCCACCCCTGATAGCGTTCCACTGTTGAGTGCCTGTTAAATGTGCTGCCCCTGCTGTCCAGACCCTTGCGCTGATAAAACAATGAGGGACATTGCCCTCACAGTTCTCCGGGCTCACAGTTAAATATCAATTTGCTGTGACATTCGCGCAACTCCAGTTGACAAGGCCCATTGATGGAACTGCACAATAATCATACTTCGTCCGTGGATTTGCTGCAGCCATCACGTTGCCAGGAGTATCCTCACACAAACAATTCTTGTCCGTCGGTGTTCCCCAGTCATTGACGGTGGTTCTTGACGACCCTCCAGAACCGACAACGGACAGTAGATCTCAACAGTTTACACAAACATTGTGAGCTACTCGCTCAGAGTGGGCCAAGCTTCTGAGTTCACAGCATGTTACCCATGCTATAATTCCTGGCTACATCTTGGTGTTAAAATGCAGGTTACAGTGGGTGTCTGGACTTACAGCCAAAATGTGCTCGTGTTCCACAGCATTGCATTGTGCACAAAACACCTTCAGAGCTAAACAGAGGGAGATCTTTATGTCGCGTGACTTGTCATTCATTCTGGCTCATCGCGCTTCTTTGCAACAGCTCTCAGAGAAGTGCTCAGTCTACTGCCAACAAACAGCAGAAACTGTGATTTACGCATTGTGCACAAACAATTGCCCCTGATTATATGCAACATTTCCAGCAACAGCCAAAGCATCTGAAAATAGTTTTAAAGCTAATAAATACTAGGAAATTCAGTTACACACGACATTCGACAGTCCTGCGCACACCAAATTCAAGCGCCTATTTCTTATCAATGCACAACCACAATGCTGTAACTCTGAACAAGTTTCCCCAACTTGTGACTACCGGCCTAAATACTGGAAAAATAATAACACAGTCGGCCCATTAATGCCTGGGCATAAATTAATCAATATAATTATGTGTTACCTAGCTGCTCGTGATCAGATTATCTCTTTGGTGACCATTTTGTAGCTATTTCCTATACAAATGTATATTGAAATGTTTGGGGGTCGCTTAAAATCTTGGGGATCCCTGGCATAGATAGGGGATCACTATAGCATCTACTGACAGCAATACCCGGGGCTCTCATCCCATTGTTATCACATTTCATAGCCAAATCCTATAGATTTTATATACAAATGTTGGGTGGGAGTCACTTAAAATCTCGTGGGGCCCTGTGCTGGATAGGGGAACTCTATAGTAACTATTTATAGTACCCTCCCGGGGCTCTTGTCCCTTTGATATCACATTTATATACAATTCTTATGCATTTTTATACAAATGTTGAGGGGTCTCAGATCTCAGGGGGGACTCAGATGGATAGGGGATCACTATAGCATACATTTATAGCCCCCACCCCTGAGGCTCTTATCTCTTTGATATCCATTGTATAGCCATTTCCTATGAAAATGTATATACAAATGTTTGGGGGATGCTTAAGATCTCGGGTGGGCCTCTGATAGGGGATCACTATAGCATCTTTTTATAGCCCCTTGCTGGGCTCTTAGCACATTGATATCAAAATTATAGCCGTAAATATTGATAGTCCCCATCAGTGGGTGGAGTCACTCTCTGGCATCATAACTGCGTCACCCTGCGTCATCATAACTGCGTCACCCTCCGGTATCATAACTGCGTCACCCTGCGGCATCATAGCTGCGTCACCCTGCGGCATCATAGCTGCGTCACCCTGCGGCATCATAACTGCGTCAACCTGCGGCATCATAACTGCGTCACCCTGCGGCATCATAGCTGCGTCACCCTGCGGCATCATAACTGCGTCACCCTGCGGCATCATAGCTGCGTCACCCTGCGGCATCATAGCTGCGTCACCCTGCGGCATCATAGCTGCGTCACCCTGCGGCATCATAACTGCGTCACCCTACGGCATCATAACTGCGTCACCCTGCGGCATCATAGCTGCGTCACCCTGCGGCATCATAACTGCGTCACTCTGCTCCACCCTAGAGTCAAAGTCCTTCTCTTTGGAGCTCACTTCTCTCATGGATGCTCACCTGGTTTCTACGGCCACGAGCTCCACCAGAAATGTATATCAAATGCATAGCCATTTTATTTCAAATATATATATTTTTATTGTAAAATATGTATAAAATATATTTGGGTTCTTATCAAATTGATATCAAACATTTTGTAGGGTCTTATCAAATTGATATGAAAATGATTGGGGGTCAAACATTTTATATCAAAATGTTTTGTGGTTCAATCCAGTCGATATCAAAAGGGGATGGGATTAGGTGTGGGGAAAGGGTCATGGCCACCTGTCAAATTTCACGTTTGATGAAAGGTATCCTCCTACACTACTGATAGTAGAAGATGACATAACTGCCCATTGCAGTACTGAGATGAGCCCCACATGCATCTGCATTGGGCCACCTCTCACCATTTGTAGTGGGTAGTTTATCGATATTTTCAAGCAGGCACTCTGAGGTCTAACATGTCCATGAAAATCCTGTCCAGACATACAATAAAGCAATTTCTTGTCAAGTGTTAGTAATTACTGCACATGTCTAACTCTACTGCACATGATCAAGAATTGCCATATGTTTACATGCTCCGCCCACCCAGTATTGAATGGATCTTTTTTCAGGACCGTTCAGTAGCATTTTAGGAAACCCATACTGGCTTGAAGGTGCTACATGCTTCAATGTGGCGATGCTAACACGCAGACTAGCATAGTCTGTTTTCAGTTTCAATGCAGCATTAATTATATTGTAAAAGGCGCTTCAATGAAAGCCTAGAAGGGACATTAGCAGTGCATAACAGATTGTATATGTATTTTGTATTTTTATCTGTTAAAGAACATCAGTTTCATTTTGTACAGAAATGACATACAGTTTGAACAATACCAGGCAGCAGAGTCCATTCTTAGGAATCAAGTGATGGACTGAATGAGTTGGACCGGAGGAAGAAGCGGGCACGAGTGGAAACATAAACCAGGGACAAGGACAGCATGAAAAAACATATCATATGTATGCCATAAAGAGACTAAGGGCCTCAATACACGTGTGGCGGTCTGGAAATAAGGGTGCTGGTTGCACCGTATCGGCACCCTTTCCGGACTGCCACACTACAATTCTGCAGGCAGGGGCCATAGCGCCCAGCAGGTCTGACAATCCTTCAGTTGCTCAGGGGGTTGATAAACAGAATTGTGAGCAGACCCTTGGCTCTGAGCCACGACCCCTACCTCCTCACTTGTCAGATCTCTGTCGATCTATCCACGTTAAGGCATCACTGTATCTATCCTCCTCTATCCAACTATAAAAGTCTTCTCATAATCTCTGCAACGTGCACCATGAGCTGAAACCAAACCATAAGAGAACTACTTTAAGAACATACAGAAAAGTTCATGTATACATATATAGCACCTTTTCAATTTTCACATTTTCATTCTCAGGAAACAAAACTGCCTGACTTACATTTGTCAGTCAGCAAAAACAAGGGGCCAAAATATGTGATGCAATCAGTGATGTGCTCAATGACATTTGTGATGTTTGATGTCCTGGGCATTGGTCTTAGCAGTGCACGGTTGCGGCATGAGTTATCGTTGCTTAGCTTACCATAACTGGTGAATTCCTGGGGGGTTTCCATTTTACTTGTAACCGTAACATTCCTTTAACAAAGTCGTTTCACTTCATATCATCGGGATTTACCAGTGCACCCTAATTTGCTACAACTTCCCAATACCATACTCACCCCCAATTTAGCAGCATTTTCAGCCGATGTAGAAGGTTTGAACTTAAAGTGTGCCTTACCCCACCTTCTAGCAACATTATTAACACTTCTGCAACTTTTTGCACTGTTTTTTGTTGTTGCAAACAATTGAAACAGAGAGCGGGAGGCATGTCTCTCTCTTTAGCCGCTGCCTCGCTTTGGAACAGCCTTCCTGCTCCTCTCATACTTCAGTTGGAATTCCTTATGTTCTGGAAACTTCTGAAAACTCTGACTTTCTCTTCCTGTTTTACTTAATCCCTTCCCTGCCAACTCATACCACTGCTACTGAGACTGGTGGCCTGGTGCTTGTGAACCTCACAGGTTCCAGACCCTATATCTAGTGAACACCTGTACACAGACACCCCTTCAGCACTGCCCTTGTGGGTGTACCACCTGGTGTCAGTGAACCCCGCCCTTGGGACACCTCTGCTCCAGCAGTTAGCCAGAGGCCTCCCACCTTGGCATCTCTTGGCACTTTCCTTCTGGGATCCTATCAGCACTTGGCAAGCTCTACTCCCCTTTCCATGCATGCACTTCTCTAACTGCACAATGCACATGTGCCTTTTGTTAGGAGGCAAGGAGGAAGCAGGCAAAGGTGGTAGGCAGTATATTGAGTAGGGAGCTAGACAGAGGCAGTGTGACACGTGTAAAGCATGTATCTCACAATAGATGCCATATTGGCCCCCTGTGTAGGTACCAGGTGCTGAGCAAGGGGAGACACACTGGCAGTCATCATAAACTTAAAGGAAAGCATGAAGCCAATGCCCTAGCACACAGCCAGAGGAGGAATGGGGGAAAGACTACACTTCCCATCAGCCCAGGCAAATACAGGGAAAGTAAAGGAAGGAAGAAACAAGCAGCATCACCAGAAAATGTCAATAACATAAAGGTTTACAAAGGGGGTTTCCTGGATACCTCGCAATTGTTCTTGCTGGACACATTTTCACCACATTTGCGGCAGGAGCAGCGGCTTGGTCCCATAAGTGTGCTTTTGTAAATTTGGGGTAAATCTGTCCAATAGTTTTTTTTAAAACGACCAAAAAGTAGGTCAAAAATGAGTGATATATGGCTCTTTTCGGTCCACGGACAGGACTCTGATTGACTTAGAAGGCAATGTGATGTCCACGGACATCGGTCGTGCCCACTGATTGGATGCTGAAGTGCATCAGAATTTTGGAAACTCCCACCATGTTGGATTCATGGACAGTCGCCGGTGTCCACAGAAATCGCGGTAAAGACATATGAAAAAACCCAACATTGCACTTGTCAAACTTATTGAACAATCTGTGGGGAGGTGAGGAGTGATGAGGATGGGGTGGCATACGGCCGTAAGAAGCCAAAAAACATGTGTTTTTCACCCCAAAAGTCCACGAACAGTGCGGATGTTCGGGTAGAGTCCTGTGATGTTCATGAACACTTCAGATGGTCGGGGGTATCATTCCTATTTCAGCGTTACAGGATTAGGGAAGAGAAGTTTTTGGATGGCTTATAACTTTGGCGCCACTTAATGAAATGGATTCTAGACGTAATTCGTAATGGTCTCACAAAGTCTGGTGGGATTCTGTAAAGAGGGGGTAAAATTAGAGTGGGGGTCCCAAAATATTGTAAAGGCTTATACATGAGGTGCCATTTGACGAATCTACACAAATGTTGGCAAAAAGATTTTAGATCTAGATATAAATGTTTTGTAAAGTTTGGTGGGATTTTGTCAAGAGGGGGCAAAATTAGAGGGGGGCCTAAACATTTGTTGATGGCTTATAACTTTGTTGCTGTTTGACGAATGTGAACACATGTTTTCAGAAAGATTATAGATCTAACCTTGAATGTTTGTGTAAAGTCTGAATGGATTTTGTGAAGTGGGGGCTAAGTTGTATGACTACTGTATGTGCATACATCTGTCACTCTTGAAAAAATAAAACCTGGTTGGATTTCCAGCAAACTCGTGTAAGGACATTGGCAAGGACCTTAAAGCATGGTTTTGCAAACGTGCCCATGTTTCGTTTTTTGACAAGTGTCATAGTGTAGGTACAAAAAATAGTGACATACCTTGGGTGACTGAGGTATATTCTGTGCACGGGCAGTGGCCAGATTGTCCGGGTCATGGAATAAGGTCATGACCCGGACAATCTGACTACTGTTCATGACCACGAGGGACAACAAATGGGGTTAAAGTGGCCATCTCCACCTGGGACCGGCTTTGTGGTGAAGTTATTCAAAAGTGCGATAGGTTTGAAAGGGAAGAAAAATTTGCTTGTGGCAATATGGTCATAGGGTTCTCTCTATTCCTTCTGCATGCTGCCATGGAAAGTGAAGAGGGACACTCTACGGATCCCCGCCTTCCCTTTTCATGATGGCCATCTTGGAAAAATATTTTCCTTCCTACACCGGGATGCCACAGGCACCTCGGTGTAGGAAGAAAAATCCTTTTTTTTAGCACTCCGGGTTCCCGCTTTGGGAACCTGGGGTGCTAATGGCCTTCATCCCCCATTGCAGGGGCTGGAATGGGGGATAATGGTCCTGAGACCTCGTTATCCACCCTCGCTTCGCTTGGGCTGATAACTCGGGCTGCCGGCCATATCCACTGTTCCAGTCCGTGAAATGGGTGATGAACGCCACAATAGTCTCATTAGCATAACACAAAATGCTAATGGAAATGTTGGAAAATCTTATTGAGTCTATGTCCTTTACTGAGAAATATAAACTAGGTGCAGTCTATACTTTTTTAATTGTATTTTTTAACTATGAAAGGTGGTTCCTAAAGGAACAACTGCCACTCCCATGATTCCCTCTGGGTGCTAGAGGTAGGCATTTCCTCTACCTCACCTTCTTAGTCCTCTTTATTGTCTTTGGAAGTAAGTACTGCACTTATTTTGTTGTGAAGGTCTTCCAGCTGGTGGTTGTGGCGGCTCTTGGGGAGGAGCGATGGCAATAGTTGATGCCATTTTAAAATAAATACCAGTTTTGCTAAACGTCTTCCAAGTATGTGCTGTGTTCTTGATTGTTAATGGAAAATGGGTAAGAATAGGTGTAGAAGCTGTGCAAGGGACATTTTGAAGTTGAAAGTTCCTAGATCAGTAGAAAATGCAGTTGAAACTGTCCTCGAAGCACGAATGCGATCGCGAAGTGTGGATGCGTCCGTGGACATGTCATCATGCCACGTGAGAGCATATGGTCACGTGGCACTGTCTGGAAGTTCTGCGATGAAGTCAGACGTTCGCAGACGTCTATAGATGCAAAATCAGCTAAAAAGTTGCAAAAAGTGTATAGAAGTGTTAAAGATGATGCTAGAAGGTGGGAAATGGCAGAGTTTTAAGGTGAAACTTTGTAAATTGGACAAAAATATTGCTATGTTGGGTAAGTATCCTATTAGTAAGTTGTAGGAAAATAGTATGTACTGGTAAAAACCCTTGAAATTCACTGAAAAAACTTAATTTTAAAGCAGCATTATGATTAAGTTGCACTAATAAAAACCTATAAAATTAACAGAAAAAATGTTAAACGGACGTGTCAAGACCCAGAGCGCAAATCCAGTGACCCAACGTCCTGCCTGCAATACCTGGAGGTTGCCTTGGCATTTAATCTAATCCCGACACCGGAGGCACTACATTTCCCAGCATCCCAGAGTCCTACACGGTCATGTGACTCACGCACAACGTGCCTCCTGTCACTTGCAAAAAGTTATATGAATGAACTATTAACACTGTGCAAGCGCTCCTTAACCGTGGGTTTCCTCGTTAAGTCGCGCTACGTTATTCTTTGTTTTCTACGATACCGTGGCACATCGATTTTGGACTGCTCTACGGATTTCCTTGGTTTACGCCTTCTCTGTTTTCCAATGCCAGGTCCCTCCCCTTGTTGAACTTACCGGTTACCGAGTCCTGCTTTGTCCCTAACACCGCCTCTGTGAATTCCCTCTGAACTTTTGCCTCGTCACTTGCAGTGATCTGCTTCATGCTTGGACACCGCAACTAGTGTGTCTGATTCCGGAAGGAAGCTTGCATCGTTATTTCGTGAGAGAATTCTACTTCACATCCATCCCTCTGAGCCCCACTGGTTACTTACCTTGCTGAACTACTCCCTGTGCTCCTTCCTTTTTGACCATCTCTTCCTTCACTACTCTTCGCTGTGCCCTAAGGTTTCTTGCTCCTTCTACCTTCTGGACGCTATGCAGCCAAATTATTCTGGGCAGCGTTTTCATCTCCACTAAGGGTACTGGACGCTCTGCTGATATTACTCTTCTTGCCACGTTTTTTTCTACACTCTTGGATTGCCTGAATGGACGCTTTGCTGCTCATGGTGGATTGTTAAGGACACTGGTTAGTTGCGCCCTCGTGCTGTTCGGGATAGGTAATTTGGGACTTCTTCCTTGGACATTTCTTCAGTCCTCACTACCTTCACATACAAGTACCTGGTTTTTTAATGTTATCACAGTCAAGTAGGTTCCTCACAGTTTCACCATACACTGCAGGTAAGAGTGGGGTTGTGTGGGGGAGGTGTTGACGGTTGCACTACATGATCAAGTGCTCTGATTATTGACCTTTTATACTTATCCTTTTTTCTTTAGCTCTGTTGCTGCTCCTGGCTTTTCAAACAAGCTCCTGGCCTGTCAGGTGTATTTCCTACCCTGCAAGCTGCGCTCTTGGGGGGAAGGTTTTTTCTGTCATCAGTGCACGTGCTACAACTGAACCAACTACTAGGAAGTGATTAGAGCAGGCTCATCGTTCTAGTGGTTCACGACAGGACGTTATGGTTAAGTTGCACTAATAAAAACCTATGGAATTCAATGAAAAACTTTGTAAAAGGAACGTAATGGTTATGTTGCATTAATAAAAACCTATGAAATTCAATGAAAAACGTCATTAAAGGGACGTTATGATTGCAAGTAAAACCAAAAAAGCAACCATAACTCGTGCCGCTACCTAAGACTAACACCCAGGACATCAAAGATGACATCACACATGTCAATCATGACATCACTAATGACATCACATGTGACATTAATTTTGATGAAAAGTCCCTACAAGGGGATGTTTTTATAATGTTGGTAACAAGATATCAGGGGTGATCGGGAGCTCTATCATGAAGTACTTAATCTATGAAAGAATGTACTCATCTAAAGAACATTGGGGGTCATTACGAGGTAGGAGGTAAGGGAAAAACGATGCTGGTAAAGGATTACCACATCGCTTACCGCTCCGGTCCATTACGACCCGCCAATCCGCTATCAGCGGCACCGCTATTTACGGTGCCTCTAATAGCGGCATTGGCGCGGGCACGCGACCCTACATGCCGGCAATAGCGGCATGGCGTGAACAGGAGCTGAACACAATTCAGGCAGACATGCAAATAACGGCCTACTGAAGGCCGAAAAGTGCCTTACCGGCATGGAGGAAATACCGGCATCGCGAACCACCCGTAAACGGCCATGTGCAGTGTTCCCAACTGCCACAGGTGCACACAATCATCACAGGTGGAGGCAATGTAGACTGGGCCAGCACAAAAGGAGCACACTCCACCCCTACCCACACCCGGTCACACACCAAAATGATTCCAATACTACTAGCAATACTGCGGCTGGAGGACATGATTGCAGTGGTACTCCAGCAACAAAAACAACAACCGGCAGCACAGAGGAGACGTAGGAAGAAAAGGAGGGTGAGGCAGGCTCAGCATGCACCACCAGTGCAGGCAGTTGTACCACACAGGCAGCCCCCAATCCCTCGAATCAGAGACAGCCCATTCAGCCTAACCCCTGAGCAGATCCACACCCTGTACCGTCTGGACCGGGACACCATCACCACCATTGTGGACATGATACATAACGACATTGTCAGCCTCATAGACATCCGTACCGCCATTCCCCCTCTACTGAAGGTGGTGTCTGTGCTCCACTTCCTGGCCACAGGCACCTACCAGCACACAGTAGGGCAGATGCATGGTATATCACAACCATTATTCTAACGCACGCTGAACCAAGTGCTCGATGCCCTCCTGAAGCACACAGGCGACCACATATTCCTACCACGGACTGCCCAGGAGATCTCCAACACCAAAGTTGGCTTTCATTCACTGGCAGGCTTCCCAGGTTGCATCAGTGCCATCGACTGCACTCATGTTGAATTGGTGGTCCCACATGCCGTGGAGGTA